>NC_056743.1:1668980788-1669068658 GCF_019279795.1 Protopterus annectens | reverse complement strand
TGCAATACCGCACACAGTGTGTTTTGCATACCTACGCCGGGGGGCGGAGACGGTCTGGCGCACGCCGGTAGTGCACGTGGGATTCATTCATACCTGAATCGCTAAGCAGCCATATTTGGCGTTATAACGCCGACGCTATACTGGCGCCTGGCGCAAGGTTCATGAATCCCGGGGTTTATTTATTTATTTGACATTTGTTAACCAGGAAAGTCCAATTGGGTCAGGAACCCATTTTCAGTGAAGGTACAGGGAGAAAAACTCCACAAACTAACAATGACAAAAATAAATAGTACAGAGATAATTAAATTTACATGTGGGAGTGTAGCTTAGCAATCTATAGATAAATAAACACTAGATAGATAAATACACACTATAGCAAATAGTATTGGAACACAGAAAATGGGCAGTGTTTTCCGCCTCTCCTACTCCTGAGATCATAGAATCTTTTTTATGTATTTACTGCAGCACACAGTAACATATGATAATGAATATTGCTTATATATTAGTAGGCATCTGGGGTGAGTATAACTAAATCAACATTATAAAATGGCCTTAAAGTAATGAGAAACTTCATAGGCAAGTGAAAATTCCAGTGGGTTTTATTGATTTGAAGAGTGAGCCTTCCAAAACAGAACTGTTTACTTATAGCACTGCATCAAAATGTTAGCCCAAAAGCCACTCAGGTGGCATAGAGGGATAAAGCCCAAAAGACTTAGGGTCACTTAGTAGCTCGAATAACTCGTGGAGTAGCAGAAAGGGATGGGTATGCCTTTTCTGGCAGGACAGAGCCTGTTAGTGTCACTACATAAGGGGAGACACAGACCAAAGATGGAAGCTGCCCTGAGATGTGACCAAAGAGCACAAGAGTCGAGGAAAGGGAAAGTGGGTAGGGCATATAATAGAAAAAAAAAGTTGGACAAAAGTGCAGATGTCCAAGCCCCCAGGATGCCCTTAAGCTCCATGACTGACCCCAGCAACACTAGAGGAAGGGGAGTAGGAGAAGGGCTAGTAGATCTGGTATAGTACATGGGGCACTGGTGTCCAGGCTTGTAATAATAAGGTCCATGGGGATTGAAAATAAAAAAACAAATATATATATATATTTAATTATAATAAAGTGCCAACCCAAGAAGCATTTTAAAAGGCCACCATTTTTTCACTCACAGATCAGTAAAACAATAAATTACTATCAAGTGGAACTTTAACTGCTAACCTTATAATGCTCACCTTATTATTACATTAGAAAACAAAAATCAAACTAGTCTGTGAGCCCCACAACATTCCCACGAGTTAAACATGGAGAAAAAAATGAAATGACAATCTAGATGCATAAGCTATGATACAAAGCTGCAATTCATAAAGTTTTATATCACACTATATATTAACTGTAGCTTTTTGTTTCATTTTCTTTGTTTATACCTAGGGTTAATATTATCTTAGTTGCTGGCCTTACTAATATGGAGCATCTTGCACCATCCCTTGTGTATCTTCATTACTTATTAGGTCTGACCATAAATCAGTCTTCTTTGAAATAAAACTGAAACCAGAGGACCCTTTGCAACCACTGTACCTTTAGAAACTTCCTTAAGAAAATAGAAGTTATGCAACTATCAGTTAAATGTTCTGTACCTACTTTTATTAAACTTTTAATTATTTTGATAAAACAGATCTTATCTGGAAATGGTATTTTATCTAATATTTATAAAGTAATTAAAAAAGAGTTACAATATAATAAGAAAAGCTTAGCAGAAAAGCCTTCTAAATTACCATACTTTTTCCTTCACACTTTGAGCACCACACAGTTTCAAATATGGACAGTAGTAGATAACACATAGGATATTATCATCAGAATTAATTAAACATGCTGCCCAGGAGGGAGGGGAGGTTGGCATAATGGTTAAGGTGTTTACCTTACAGACACAAGGTACAGCGTTTGACTCTTACATGGTACAAGCCTGTCAGTTAAATGAGCCTTAAACACTTTCTGCAAACCACTGTCTGGTTAAGCAATTTGCTGAGAGTCACACTATAAGAAACCCTGCACTAAAGAAAACAGCTCATTGACGGTTTATAGTTTAATCCTCTCTACTAACTACCAGACTAATCATATGCAAAAAAACAAAACAAAAAAACAAATAGCTTTGTGTGCTAAGTTTAGGGAAAGGACGGTTGTTAAGCACATGTGAAAAACAAAATAGTCAGTTAATCCATGAGGAAAAAAGCAACATCACAGACATAGACAGGCCTGCTAATTATAGGGCAACAGGTTTGTGATCCTTGCTCATATGAATCACTATGGAACATACATGACTATAACAAACAGTTGCAGATACAAAAATCCATAAACTGTGTTTTTGCATCATAGACAAGCCCTCTAGACCCCAGTTGAGGGGTCTGCACCAATACACCATTGAGTCTCAATTTATATACTACCACAGAGTCTACTGGATCTCAGAGGAAACATTAATTCAGAGGGATATCACAATCTCAATGTTAAATTCACGTCTTAGTATTCACACCTTAATGAGCACATATAAACATACCTTTCAACCTGCAAACACCAAAAATCTGAACAGTCTCTTGAAAAGTAGATACTTAAGTCCAACAACTCATGTAACTAATTTGCATAAAGATAACATACACAATAACATAGCTCCTCGAAATCTAAATAGGACTGTAGAATAACACCGTTAAGAAATACAAGTTTAAAATATTTATATATAAAATATCAGTGGCAAAGTAACAAAAAATATAGCATGATAATCAAGTGATATTCAGTTTTAAGCTTCGACAACTAACTAGTAAAAAGCCAACTGTAAAAAATGTAATGCAGGTTTGTGTGTGTGTGTGTGTGTGTGTGTGTGTGTGTGTGTGTGTGTGTGTGTAAAAAGTAAAATCAAAACAATGCAGATTTATTTCTTCATCTTTTCATCTTTAATCAGGAATATTGATCTCAGCTAACAGTATTTGCCCACATTCTGGTATAGCTATTTCATTGGTTAACTTTCTTTAAATTTTTGCTGATCTCAGAAGCAGGAGTGCACTCCTCTAAACATAGTGAAATAACCTCTATATTTTTCACCTTGTAAGAAATGTGGACAGGAGCATGATTGTCACTCTTCCCCCTCTTTGCAGTTTAGCTGGCTGTGCTACCTTTAGCAAAATACAAACTCAGCTTTATTAAGAATTCATAACTTGTGAATATGTTTGGTATTAGCCCTGTCTATATATTTCAGTAGGAATTACTGTCTTAAACATGTCTTTTATTTCTGTTTATTTCTTTCAGCTAACTGTTTTTCCTTCTACTTGCTATTTCGATGGCATAGGGAGATAAAGCCATGGCTACAGCTCAGGCAAACTAGGTTTGATTATTGGCGTGGGTGACTGACAGTGTAGCAGGGAGGAATGGGAGTATCCAGCCTAGAAGGGTAGGTGGTGAAGTAGCTGTATCTTGTTATGATCCATGGTGGAGACTGGGAATCTTCTGTACTGACAAAAATAGTCCTTGTGGTGGGTGGACGGATATGGCTGAGCTGATGTAGAGGTGGGGTGATATGCCTTGACATCCTCCATTATATGCCCACCTACAGACATTATCATCAGTCATGAGGATGAGGGGATTTTGTGTAGGTCATAAGGAAAACACAAAAAATATCCAGATTGAAGACAGACAGCATGACTCCCCAGAAAGCCCTTAAGCATTTCATTGACCCCAGCTGAAATCTGGCATTGACTGGGGAAGATTATAATCCCAGAAGACCCAACAAAGGACACGAGCCAGTATGTTAGAAAGGGGACATCAAAAATGTTTTTCCTTCTGTATCATTCATTTTAAAAATCCTCTAATGACCTTAAATTAGCCATTTCCATCTTACTAGCCCATTGTTTTTCCAACTGCAGATAGCCATGCTTCTACGTTTCTTTGAAAACACTACAACATTCTCTCTCTCTCTCTTTCTGTTGCATAAGGTATGAACTGCATCTGCATCTTTCAAACAACTTTCTTGCAAGATTCCCATTAAGTCATTCATCATCTTTCCCTTTCCTAAACTTAACTTCTTGTCACTCATAGTCTGCACATATATCAACAAGATCAGAAAAAAAACACTAAGAGAACCTTCTACCCACTTCTCACAGATACTTCGAATGCATTGTATAATCAGTTTCTGTCTTAAACTTCCTCCTAACATACGTTTAAAATGGGTAGGGAAGAATAGGCAAAGACAGATATTGTGGGAGGCCATTCCACTGCAGACACTTGCTGGGTAAGAAGACACTTGATTACCAAAGGAGAGAACATTACATTAAAAAAAATAGATTTACAAGAGTACTGCAATTACAGGGAAAAGTGGAGTAAATAACTGAATACTAAACATAAGAACAGAGACTGAAAAAGAAAAGATAATAAATCAAACCAATATTAAGCAGAGGAGATTATGGAATGAAACCAGAAATAAAAGGAGTAGGAATCTATGTGCTTGTTCTGTAATGCTAAGCCAGTTCTGTAGTCATATGGTTACCTGCTCCTGCTGAACAATCCATATTCTGTCATTGTTTCTTGCAGGCCACACTACCAGACCTTGTGTCTTGCTCTAAGCAAATAGTTCTTCTAGACTGCTGGTCAGTGAGGGTGCATATCATGATGGATATGTTTGTTGGTAGTACACACAAATAAACCTGTACTTAATGGAAGAAATAAGCAGGCTTGGATTATTCTAATCAAACTGTTGTTTACAGACAAATGCACACATTCAAGGGATTACAAAGACCTAAAATAAATTCAGTCCAAAAACATTTTTTCACACAAACCTCCTTGGACTATAGTAGAAGGCCTTTAGCTCCTAGAGCTTTGAACTGGTCTCCTGAAATATGGAATATCACCCTACGGCCTACACCATTAGAACCCCCACTCCTGCTGAATTAAGATACATCATCTTCTTTTAATGAGAATGGCTCTTCCTTTATACTCTGTAATGAGGTAAAACTAGCCTGCAGTGAATCTTGATGAGTATCGTGGCTGTTGTTTCATACGAATAAAGTATCTCCGATGAAAGTCCAAACTCTCATCTTTTTAAATAACCCTATCAAACACATGGCAGCACAAATCGTTATTTTTTTTTGGAAAAACAGATTTAATTTATGGAATATATTTACCTATGTAAAATATATGGCAGGAATGCAGCAAAAAAACCAAGAATGCCTGGCTGCAGTGAAAAAAAAGGTAACCGCAAAGCTAAAAAAAAAGTATATTTAATGTCTTCATTGCATGGCAGGAATGCCTGATACAAGGCTGACAAATTTGTTGGTTCACATAATTATTGTTAAGGCATTCTAGTTAATGCTATTAGACACTTCTGTCTATGATACTGATGTATTCGTGACATCACTTTTTTAAACAACATTTTAACACCTCACTCAAAAATGATCAACATATAGTATAAAAAAGTTGACAAAATTATATAATGACATCTTAAACAGTGAACATTTCATAATATTGCAGAAAAGTCCAACATCTAGTGAATGAGAGAAAATGGCCTAAAAAACAGATGAACACGAAAAGTTGAAGTTAGGCCAGCCTCCAATATTGAACTACTGCAATGAATTTCATTAATCTCAAAGGAAAGGAAAGAAGAGAAAAACAACACTCAAGGCTTCCTGTGTCCCAGGTGAGTTAATGTAGACAAACATAACAACTGTATAATTCAGGCAAAAAAAAAAAAAAAAGCATAAGTGCATTACCTAAAAGCCTTACTTAATAATAAATCCTCCTAATCTAAGTATGTCGAGGGTTAATTGGAGTAACAACACAAAATTAAGTAATTGAGCCAATCAGTAGTTTCAGTTTGTACTAGGAGTAGTAACATCACATTTGAAAAAAAAATATGTAAATGTTTCATTGGGTGTGGTACTTAATTCTCTCTGCAAAGGCTCATTTATTCTCAGTAAAACAAGTAACATTCTAACCCAGATTCCAATAAAACAACGTGGACAATCTGTGCTGTCATTTATAGAATTCAGTACCAGATTCCAATAGCGTTAGACAGATTGCCCCCTCATTCACTCTTCCATGTATATGAAAACACTCACACAGACACCCACATGAACACAGACACATGCAAACACACACGCTGACATGCTTCTTACATGTCCCTGAGTTGACAAACCATCCCTAATGTGTCTTTTTATTTTTATCCTTGCCCTCATAAATCATGGCTCCATCAGGACATTAGACTTTCTTTCATCGTATTATTTGTAAAGTGTATCATAATGCTAGCTAGACCTGTTGCATTATTAACTACTTAACTGAGTCCAAGTAATATTTTTAAATTTTTCTCTGGTGCTGTCCAGTGTTCATTCCGGCTTTGTCTGGAAGCTTAGCATGTCTATGTACAAATGTGACAGCTCATGCCCACATGCACATGCCTCCATCCATCCTAACTGTCTCTGTTTTTACAGAATAATTCTGATGCTGCCTATTATATGTGCCCTGTCATTTTTAACTCCACGACATTTGCAGTCAGTCAGTCAGTCAAGGAAGACATTAGAGTTTCATATTTTGTATACCTTAAAAATACAATGTAGCAAAATCATCCATCGTTGACATAGAGGATTAAGACTCTTTCTTGATAAGCTTCTGTCTTTAACACGGGTGCAGGGTTTGACAGTTCCTCCTTTTACTCTGATCTTTTTTTAATCTAATTCATTAATGCAATATGTTAAGTGTATCCCTAGTGTCCACTGATAGTGCAAAGGCACAGGAGCTGAAGTCTATTATTGCTTACATCACCCCCACCCCCATTCACCAGTCTTTTGTGCAGCAAAACTGTTTTTCCATTATGTTTTAGATATCTTTGGTGTTTATTGTCTTATGCCATCCATAGGTCTTTCAAGCTGTAAATGTGTTCTTTCATTGACTTTTAGATATTCCTGATATCTAGTGCACCCTATAAATATTGCAATATCTGCACTTTTCTCTAGGATATATGTAGGAACCTCACACACACACACACACACACACACACACACACACACACACACACACACACACACACACACACACACACACACACACACACTCACACACACACACACACACACACACACACACACATGCGCGCACACACACACACACACACACACACACACACACACACACACACACACACACACACACACACACACACACACACACACACACACACACTACATTCACCTGAAACCTTATCCCACACATACATTTACACATGCAGCCATACACATCCCCCCTTGACCTGTCTGATAAACTTGCCAGCACTTACCTCTATCATGATCTCACTCATTGAAACTAATGGGTAAATGCAAAATTTTGGAAATGTTCTGTTACAATGCCATACATACCAAACTTGTGCACTGGAGCCATTCCCTGAATCTCTTGCCATCCGGAACAAACTTACACATTGGAGCAATTCCCTGAATTGTTTAGTAAATAAATGCCTTACCACAGGCACTTCCAGGAGAGAGCACATGGCTAATTAGGATAGATTGCAACCACAGAATGCCTCATTATCATTTATGGTAGGCCAAATTGAAAGTCCACAGTATTACATCACTGCAGCAGGCCTGCCCCTGAATTGGAAATGGTTAGAATAAAGGTAAATGGGCTTATGATGTGGCAGGAGTAAAGACATATAAATCTATAGACTGTGTATTGATTCTAAAATTTATTAGAAAAGATTGCAAATATGTGATGAAATGAGATATTGACAGCCCAGCTATCTGGAATGTTTAAAATAATTGTACTTCATTTGTGAATATCAACATGATTCATATAAGATGCTTGTGTTACAAATGTATTACAACTGCACGTCATGTATATATCAAATTAGGTTTGTTCAGACGTGTGTTGAAAAGATATTTTATAAAGTATTTGTGCTTAAAATGTAACCACAGCATACCCTACTAGAATAGAACAGAAATGTACATGCACTCTTGTAATGTTTAAATGTATATATTTTAATAGTGGAAACTGGAACACAGGAGTTTAACTTCAGTCTAGCAAATTTCAGAGAAAAATAGCTAAAATTAAATCACTTTATGGCAGCTAGAGACAGAAAGTATGTACTAGGGAACTATCTGTATTGTCTTGGAAGTGTTTTATTGTTTTATTACTTCCAGCATCTGTCAAAGATCTGAGGAAAAGTCCTTGTCTATGTATGTTTATAGGTAAATGCTAAATACTACCAGATGCTATCAGTGGTTGTTTTGGGCCTGGGGACTAGAAGTCAGATAACAAGAAATGTAATTCTGCAAGCTAGCCCAGCAGTAATATTTGAGATATTTAATTTGAGAGGTCTCTTAGAGAGACACAGCATTCTGTATTGTGCCTTGGACCTGTTAACAACAGCTAACACCAACTAGAAGATCCATTCTCCACATCTGCCTTGCTCCAATGTTAACTAGGGTATAGCAATTTTCTTAGATTCAGTCAGGAATATAGTGAAGCATAGTGTGGATGTTTTTCTTTATTTATTTCAGACTGCCCTGCAAAGTTCTTTTAAATATTTCCTGTGGTTTTGAACTCTGGTGTCACTGTGAATATATACTGAGTATTTTCTTGTTCTGTTATTATTTATTATTAAATATATTTAAACCTTTCATTGTGGCTGATTGTTGTAGAGATATTTGAGTTTTGAGAGTACTTGCATATTTATTTTGTGACACTGTGAGCAACTCCTAATAGCCCTGCTCTTGGTAACTACCATTTATATTAATATTGCACAGTAATATATGACACCCTTTGTCAAAGGCCTTAAAGTGGCTGACAAGGAGTTGGCTGGTGGCAGTGATAGCTACCTTATAGGCTGGGCAAAAGGGGACATAAGTAATAAACCTGTGCCTTTTCAGGTATGTGTGTGTGTATGTGTGTGTGTGTGTGTGTGTGTGTGTGTGTGTGTATAAATCAAGCCCCAAAGAGTGTGTGTGTGCCAGCAAATTGTGTTGGAACGCAAAACACTGTTTGGACAGAGAAGGTGCTGGAGGTCTTGGCATGACCACTCAGCTGAGATCTCAACTCTATAGCTCTGCCAGTGGGGAGTCTTACTGGGGATCTGGGGAAAGAGGGAGAAACCAGCCTTAGACTGACTGTGGTCTCTGTGTGCTCTAAAGGGAAACTGCACTTGATGCGGAGAGCTGCATCTGGTAATACTGTGTGTGTACATTGTCATCCTATCAGTGTACATACCCCACTGGTGCCAGTGGTGAGGACTGAGGCTCCTTGGTTACTGGTCCAGTGGTGGGTTGTCACAGATATCTAGAAAAATTTTATGCAAAACAGTATGACTCAATAAAGGGAATAATTCATGCCAGTAACATCCAGGTAACTTTAGCTACTAAATCAAAATTTTATGGAACTGTATTATGCAATGTGGACCTAAAGAAAACACAAGCAGGAGGTGAAATTAGTAATAATGATCTGAGAACACGTCAGCATGAGCTTACAGTACCATTATATCTGTTACTCACTAAGTCATTTAAGCATGAAGAGATTCCTCAGGATTGGAGATACGAAGTTGCCATATTTAACAGAAAATGGAATAGAACAATGCCTGAGTCATGCAAACCCATATGCTTACTTTATTGTGGAAAATAATGAAAAAAAAATATTTTGGATATGTTATTGTCAGAAGAGAAAAGCTTGGGGGCATGAAACAATATGTCAGCATGCATATGTGAAAAATAAATATACAGCTATTTGCAACATGATGCTTTATAACAATATAATAGCTATAAATGGAAAATTGTGCTGTGATGTAATTCATATAGGCTTATCTTCAGCATTTGATAGGTTTGTACACAAAGCATTAATCAATAAGTTAGATCAACTAGGTATTTGTGCAATATTGATAAGATGAATAGTTTCATGGCTTGTAAATAGGACATGGCAAGTATAATACAACAAATGGACAAGTGTAATTTGAGCTTTCAGTCAAGGTGTCCCACAGGGCTCTCTTTCAGAATTATCATCTGAGATGTTCTATTGTCCTTATGCAGATGAAAGGAAAATAGGAAAACCTACTATATTTGTTACAGACAGGGTAAGTCTGCAAAATAACTACTAAATTGACCATTTGGTCACAGGAAAATTATAAAGTGATAAATTCATCACTACTTAAGCATATGCAATTTGTGAAGCATACATGGAAGGATAAATATCTAATACAGGCATACTGTGACTGAAACTCTGAATTAATTTCAAAAACCTCATTATATGGGTAGACTCATCCTTCCTTTTCTTTTTCTGATCACATCAACCAATTGAATAATTGTAATTATAAAGCTATAGGCTGTGTGAACAGATTTATAAAGACTAGGAAATCAAAAATGATGAAATCATTTTGCTGCATTAGACCCATACTTGAGTAAATAATAATAATATTTTAAATACCTTACAAGAAAACTAGCACGAGCAAATTGGAAAAAGAATATCTAAATATTCCTAAAGCATCCACGAATACTAAAGATTAAGTTATTATGAAAAGTTTATGAGGAGGTCGTATTCAGATATATGAAGCATTCAGAAACAACTACCTCTGAAAATGTTTAAGGTTATTAAAGAACTGTAGAAAATTAGTGGACATTATAAAGCACAGGAGATTATATAAAGAAATGGGTGATGTAATAATTGGTTTTCTGAGAGAGTAGCTGATGTCTGAAATAGACTAGCATGTTATAGTAAAGCAAATACTAGTTGTTACTTTTTTCAGAATAACCAAGAAACCTATTATGGGATGAGTACGTTAATGCATTTCTAGCCTAGAAGACCATTATAGCCCATTTCTGAAATATCTGTATGTAAGCATGTAGAAATGCATCACAGCTGTAGACACGCTTCCTAATGAAAGTGTGACTGTATACAGATAATCTCTCCTAAGTAAATTCACAAAACTTCACAAAAGCATGATTGTGAACAACATCTGCAGTTGCACAGTCACTAAGTAATAAGTAAAGTAAAATGATCAGACAGAATAAGCATATATGAGTAACATCAGATAGCACCAGCATTCGCAAAAAAAAAAAAAGTAAGTTTTACCTTTCAGTTCTAGGAAAATGGGCTCCACAGAGCAGGCTTGATACTCAAAAGTAAATACATGCACACAGAAATAAATAGACTAAATACACACAGAAATAAAAAGACTAATTAATACACAAATGTAGAACTATAACAACATCCAAATACAAATAACACTGAAAAGACTTTTTTATCTTAGTAGTATGGGACTGACTTATAATACATTGACTTATTTATGTTTTGCTATATTTACTGGTTACCTACTCAGGATATAGCCCATTTTCAATGAAAGTGCACTGCATATGTATACTTACATGATAACATTTGCACTGTCGAAGTTTTGTTAAGCATATGGACAATTGGGTCTGTTGATTACTTTCAGTAGATATATATATATATATATATATATATATATATATATATAGATATATATATAGATATATCTACACATATATATATATATATATATGCGTGTGTATATATCTACACATATATGTGTGTGTGTGTATATATATATATATATATATATAGATATATATGTATGGTCTCACTTCATAATCTCAAAATATCCCCCTGCACCACCCATGTGGGTGGCTGTGCCCCCCACACCACCCTACTTATATATACCAACTCCGAGATTGCACATAACGAAAAAAAAAAAACTCACACCACAGCATTCTACACTCGCACACAAATACACATCACACGTACACAAACACCAAGAAATCCAACACTCACACTCATACTTATCCCTCCCTACCCTTACCCAAACATACAATGTACAAAAACACACACAGACACTCACTCACCTGCAGTTTCAGATCCCATACCAGCCAAACACTTCAGGCAACGCACCAGAAATGCATAAGCACGGATTTGAGATATTCTAGTTCGCTCTTATGCACTTTCAGCATTCTGCATTTTCAGCTTCATTGTCTTGGAATGCTGAACTTCAAGATTTCAGCATTTCAAGATTATGAAATGGAACTATATATATATATATATATATATATATATATATATATATATATATATCTATATATATATATATATATATATATATATGTATATAAATATATATATATATATATATATATATATATATATATATATATATGTATATACACAAATATAAAAAAACTATATATATATGTATGTATATATATATATATATATATATATATATATATATATATATATATATATACATAAAGCAGATTAGTTGGCCATAAAATATAATGCATTTATATATTACATGCATTGTTAGAGGCTCTACAAATGCTTTGATA
The DNA here is from genome assembly GCF_019279795.1 of Protopterus annectens. Lineage (NCBI taxonomy): Eukaryota > Metazoa > Chordata > Ceratodontiformes > Protopteridae > Protopterus > Protopterus annectens. The sequence goes on along the minus strand of NC_056743.1, from coordinate 1,669,056,322 downwards.
ATACAAGTTCAGAATATAAGATCAGAACCTATGGCTTCTAAGATTATACCAGAGGCAAATTATAACTCTTACGAAGGGCATCCTCTATTCTGTTTTCATTGCATTGGTTTGTTTACCAAATTAAAAAATAATAATTTGCAAGGTTAGGAAAACAAAATGCCAGCAGAGGAGTTATGTGTTACACAGTCAACCCTTCTACCACAAAGTCATTTTATCTCTCTCTCTCTCTCTCTCTCTCTCTATCTTTTCACCCTCACATAGTGACACTGCCAAGTGCTAACCAGTTAGAGCTCCCCACTACTAGATATCCATTATTACCCACACCCAGCCCTGACAGAAATATAATAACAGAAAACTCTTTCTTAACAGAAAACTGCAATGAGTTACTGTGCATACAAGTTTAAACTATGAATGAACTACTGCAACCTGCTGATGTACAGTAAACCTTGCCTCTACATGACACAAAAAACAGATGATGAATAAAAACCTGCAAGGACATACTGTTTGGACTTTGCAGTGTCAATAAACTACCACAGCAGAAACAGCAACCCAGTGATGTAAACCTTGGTTCCAGATGATTATCAATGTGTAAGAGGCACCCCAATGGCATATGCAAAAATGAAACTACTTCTCTGCATTTAAAAACATCAACCAACACTACAGACAACATAGCAATTATGTTTTTGAGATGAAATAGTGCCAGACTTTTACTTCATGTTTATTATTTTATTTTTCTTTTAATTTAAATACAAGTTAATCATTTTTCAAGAGATGTAAGGAGATAATTATATAAGTAAATATAGTTTTAAAGCTTCATGTGAACATAAACAGCAATCAAGTCAAAGGCAGTATATGAATATAAAAGAAACCACAACAACAAGACATACCAAATGCTTTAAAAACTGCATTTACTTATATATTTATCTCATTATATCTCTTGAAAAACTTGTACTTAAATTAAAAGAAAAATAAAATAAATAATAAACATGAAGTAAAACTCTGGGACTATTTTATCTCAATAAAAGTGGAAGAATACAATATAAAACAAAAACCTAATTAACAACATAAGCACAACACAACATAAAAATAACACCATTTTATAATAGCAATAACCCACGGCTGGGTGTGGGTAATGCTGGATTTATCCACAATTGGCTTTGTTCGGTCTCTTGGGCTTCACCCTTGTGACAGATCCATGCCAACCATGGGTAAATCCAGCATTACCCATACCCAGCCGTGGGTTATTGCTATATTACATCATGTCTGTGCATTCCGCTGTCTTTGTGTTTTACATATAACTCACCTTTCACTTTGTATTTTTGCTAAGTTTTCCCATTACTCATACTTTTCATTTCTGTCTTTCTCATTTGCCTTGCAGTTCGTCATGTCCCAAACAATATTAGATTATAGTTTTGTGCTACTCAAAACAGATATCACTTGTAAACTGAATATTAAACTTTCATACTCTGTGTTTTACAGATGCCAAATCCTCTGCAGAAGTTGTAACTGTGTTCTAACTTTATTGCCATTGTAGATTACTTTTAATATACATTGTTGTCAAAGGAAAATTAAACTTCAAAAATAATCAATACACGGCAGGTTCAGGTTAAGGCACTTTAATCTTGCAGCAAGGAGACAAAAACGTGCTAATACAGAGTTTGTCTAACTAAAATCAGGAAGAAAGTCCATCTTTATACACTTTCTAAAAAGACATTGCCTACCAAGCTGACGTAACAGATCATATGTTTTAACATCATCATCTCTTAGCAACTGTTTGTCCATGATTTTCTGCTTACACTATCAATTTTATGAAAAACTTCTTAAGAAAAACAACGTGGCCTTGGTGACCACCGGTCAGATACAACTTCCCATGTTACCATTCAAGGTACTATAGCTAATTCGAGCACAAACAAAGTACAGATTCTTCAAGCAGTCTTTTGTTTCATGTATCTCTTCTTTTCCGCAGATGTGCATGTTCTCATAACATGAACAGAGCTGATTGTTCATATTCAATCATATTATAGAAAACAGTATTGTTCTATTCATACACTATTCATTCATTTTCCTGACCTAGCAGATAATCACCTGCTTCTCAGTACATTTTCAAAAGGCATAAACATGAATTTTGTTGTGCTAGCAAATACTGGGTCAGGGTGCATCTTGTAGTTTCAGAAAGCATACTGTGGTTTGAAAAATCATCTTATAATTTCATACAGAATTAAGCTGTACATAAAATAGAATAAAAATGCGTTAACCCTTTTAGCTTCTAATAAGCATTAGACATATATAAAAATTAATATTTTTCTGACATTTCCCCCCTGTTAATACTTTTTATTCTATTTTCAAAAGCTTAAACAGTTTGCTTCTTCTCCTAACCTCTTCCATTCCAGATTTGCAGTTAAGAGAGTCATTTAGTTTAGACTTATGAAAGCATTTCAGTTTTCAACAACTCTTCAATTTCAGTACTTTGATACAAAGTCTCAGAAACTGATATGTCTATAAAATATTTGATTACATTTTTCATGCAGGGAAATCCATGCTCCTAATAGGAGTAATCCCTCACAAATGGCAATCAGGATGTTCATTAGGATGTAACCCCACCCCCCCAAACAAATTCTGGAAAAAGTCCATCAGAGGGTTTGGGCCTGGTTTGGTCATGGTCGACACTTGCTGGATCACCTCAAGATGGTCATTTATCTCATGCTGGTTGTCAGGAATATACAAACAGCATTCTTCTTTGATTAAAGTGCACGTACCACCTCTTGCAGCTAGGGTGAAGTCATGAGCCATGCGGTTTTGAAGCACCACAGTTCTCATAGCATTTAGTTCATCAGTCACTAATTCCAGAGCAGAAAAAGTTGCATTGCTCATAACTTCAAGAAGTTTGGACAGTTTTCTCAGATCCCAAATCGATTTCACTGCGCCATATGCAGGAGCTATGCCTGCCCATGATATAATAGTGTCACTCAAGTCCATGTGTGTCAGTTTATCTTTGTTTTTCATGGAGTTATGGTTTCTCCACCCTGTTTTGATTCATCCCACTGGATTCTTGGGTCTCTTGATTGGACTTCTAGGTTTACTGCTGACCTCCCTGATGTTTCAAATTTTCCCCTGAGGCAAAAATGCAGTGTGTCGTATGGCCGGAACCAGGTAACCCAAAAAATAACTGCTGGACCAGTTCTCAGGTAGCCATTTGTATGCCTTTTTCCCACACACAAAATAACAATTTTCTACTTTGGTATTGATATATGCTCGCCCTGCATGAAACATTTTCTTGTCAATAATAGAAAGTTGCTTCAAAAGAACAGGATTCTGTTGTCTTTCACTAACAGTCTTTTTCATTTTTTCAAGATATGAGTCATAGTTTGCATCACAGATAGTTTCTGCCTTATTAGCCTTAATATAACATTTATAAGAAACAGTCACATTGCAATTGCTCCAACCCACCTGAATAGTGTCATTTTTATAAAAACATACAATTCCTTTTTGTGTAACAGGTAGGTACAATGCTATTTTGTCTTGTGATTTCACAGGTGTAGTATCAAAAATCAAGTTTTCCCAGGTCTGATTGACCCTAACGGGGACAACAGTCATTAATAATCTCCCGTATGCTGTTGGTACAGCTGTGCAAATCCAGCACTTCGAAACATTAAAAGTCTCAGCATACACATATTTAATTGCTTGGTAATTGTTAAAGTTTGGATGCCAGTCTATGAGTAATGCATCACGTTTGTTCAGTTCAACTCGTGTGGCTGGAAAAAGGAAAGGCCACAGCAAAAAGGTCATTGTTATCAATATAGCTAACAGGATGATCATGCAATTTTTCTGAGGTTATTCTGCATCCCTGTTTACTCTATACCTGGTCATTTTGTTCTTGTTGTATAACAGTAACAAGATTTTTGTCCAGTTCAAAGTTCTTAACCAGTTTACAGTGTGTCAGATGAATCCAGGATGCTCACTCTACGATCTTGACTGCAGTGGGTGTTGACTGTAGCACTTGGTACGGTCCTTCCCACTTTGGAAAACTCCAATTTCTTTTCTTCACGACCTTCACACAGACCCATGTGCCTGGGACTACTGCTGCTTCCGATGGTCTGGCTTGTTCTTTATCTGAAACAGAATTTAACTGCAGAAGTTTGTTATTCAAAAATCGCCTCATATACTCTGCAAGTGAACTGTCAGCCTCCTGGTCTGCAGGCATGAGAGGTTTCCACTGAGGTGTATAATATGCCCTCCCAAACAGTATTTCAAAAGGAGTTAACCCTTTTACATTTGGAACAGTTCTCATGCTCAACAGAGCCAGAGGCAGATAGTGCACCCAGTTCTTTTGTGTCTCACTAATCAATTTCCTAAGCTAATTTTTCAGAACTCCATTATGCCTCTCTACTAATCCTGCAGATTGGGGGTGGTATGCACAATAGTTTTTCAAGGAAATCCCAAAATAACGGCTCAGTTGTTGTATGGTTTGATTTACAAAGTGTGTGCCATTGTCACTATAGATCTTTTCCGGTATGCCAAATCTAGGAATAATTTCTTTAACGAGGACCTTTGCAACAGTAGCTGCATCTGGATTTTTAGTCGGAAAAGCTTCCACCCATTTGGAAAACATATCTATAATGGCAAGACAGTACTTTTTATTTTCGCATTTGTTTAGTTCTATAAAATCCATACAGATAGTATGGAGCAGATATGGTGGTGTAGGGAAACTCCCTTGCTTAGGCTTCAGTGCCCCCTGTGCATGATGCTTGTTACAAACATGGCATGCTGCACAAAAATTTTTTGTGTAGTTTGTAAATCCATACGTTGTAAACACTCGATTCACTAACTATACCATCCCCCCTGTTGAGACATGGCACTGCCCATGGCTCAACAAAGCTGCATATCTAAACAAGTTAGATGGTAAAATTGGTTTTCTTTCTTTGGAGATGTACAGCCCTTTCTCAAGAATTGCTCCTCGTTTTATCCATTTTTGTTTTTCTACATTTGTAGTAAGTGTCTGCATTGTTTTTAACATTTCTAAATCTAAAATCTCAGATGGTTGTAATTCCTCACTCAAAAGAAATACTTCTGAAGCTGAAGCTGCCTGCTTTGCAGCTGTATCAGCTCTTGCATTACCTTTTGAAATCCTATCCTGTTGTTTGGTGTGAGCTACGCATTTGCAAATAGCTACTTTCTGAGGTAACTGAATAGATTCTAACAAATCTAAAATAAATTGCACATGATTAATTGGTTTACCAGTAGATGTTATCATTCCTCTATTTTTCCACTGCTGCGCAAAAACATGTACAGTAGAAAAAGCGTACTGGCTGTCAGTAAAAATGTTCACACGTTTATCCTTTGTCAAGGTACATACCCTTGTTAAAGCAATCAAGTCTGCTGCTTGTGCAGATAAGTTGTGTGGTAAAGACTTCGCTTCTAAAATCTCAGTATCAGAAACTACTGCATACCCCACTAGATTCTGTCCTGTAGGTCCCCTCCTACACGAGCCGTCCACATAGTATGTCACCTCAGCATCATGCAAGGGAACATCCATGAGATCTTTTCTAGGCAGTGTCTTTTGCTCAATCTCCTGCAGGCAGCAGTGTGGTTTGCCATCTGCAGTGGTTGGGAGCAAGGTTGACAGATATAGTCATACAGGAAAGAGGTCTAGCAGGAGAAAGATATGCTACTTTTTCTTGCAGTAAAATAATTGCGACTGCATGAGGCACTCTCAATGTGAAAGGGTGGAACAACACTACTGAGGCTGAAGCCTGCACTGCCATTGCAGCTGCGACTATTGCTTGTACACAGTGGGGCAAGGATTGCACCACTGGGTCTAGCTGTGATGAATAGTAAGCTATGGGGCATTGTTTGTCCCCATGTTGCTGTGTTAACACTGATGTCATATAACCTTGCTTACAATCTACAGTTTGAAAAAATCGTTTATGATAGTTCGGTAATCCTAAAACTAATGAGGATGCTATTAGTTGTTTCAATTTGCAGAAAGCTGATTCTGCTTCTGGTGTCCATTGTAATGAATCTTGTGATGCCATAGTCTTCTTGAATATTAAGTTGGTCAGTGGAGCAGATTCCAAGGCATAGTTTGGAATCGAACTCCGGCAAAAATTAGTCGCACCTAGGAAAGACATCATTTCCTTCTTGGTAGTCGGTTTGGGTGCTTGTAATATTGCTGTTTTTCTGTCTTCATCTAATATTCTGCCTTCTTTGGATATTACATATCCCAGGTATTTAACCTGCTTTTTCCAAAGTTGCAGTTTGTTTTTGTTTGCTTTGTGTCCTTGAGTGGCTAGAAATTGTAGTAATGCTATGGTATCTTCTCTGCATTCTTGCTGGGTGGGGGCTGCTAGTAGAATGTCATCTACATAAAGTAAAATCTGGCTGCCTTTCGGTGGGATAAATCCCGCCAGGTTACTTGCCATTTCCTGCGTGAATATTGTTGGACTCTCACAATATGCCTGTGGTAGTCGCGTGTATGTATACCTTTTCCCCTGAAATGTAAATGCAAACCAATGTTGGCTGTCAGGGTGTATCGGTATTGAGAAAAACGCATTGCTAATATCTACCACAGAAAAATACTTCTGTTGAGGTTTCAAATCATTTAATAAGGTATGTGGATCAGGCACCGTAAGTGCTCTAGGTATAACTGCGTCATTTACAGCTTGTAAATCTTGGATCATACGCCATTCTCCATTTGCTTTCCTAACAGGAAATAAGGGTGTATTACATGGCGAATCGGGAGATTCTATCAATATTCCTTCCTTAAGTAAGGCTGCTATTATAGGTTTGATTCCTACTTCTGCATCCTTTCTTAAGGGATACTGTCTCTTTTGAGGTCTAAATGCTGACTTTGGCGTGATAGTGACTGGTCCTGCTGTACGAATAAGTCCAACATCTGATTTCCCTGTTGACCAGAGAGTTTCTGGTTTGCCTCGTAAGGTTTTTTCCTCTTCCTCTAGTAAAAGTGCTACTCAGCTATCCTCACTTGCCTGCAAGTGCACAGCTGGGTGTGTCTGTGTTATCCAATTCAGTTTCTGCTTTTGTACTCCCGCTTCTGAAAGTTCTAATTCTGTCTGTTTTTCCCACCTTGTGACTTTTTCTCCTAGGTCTGCCCATTTCACATTCTTATCTTTAGTTAAACTAACATGTGGTAATCGATTAGATTTGTAAAGGGCTAGGAATTCCTGGGGCAATGAACAGCTAACTACACTGTTTCCTTCTGTGTCCCAGTACAGATTACGTAATATTAATCTGTTAGCATGGTTTCTAAACAGTTCTTGCTCATATTCTTTATCAGGTCCTGGTTTGCTACAGTAATACAGAGTACAATGCAACAAATGCTGTTTATCAGTGTCAAGGGAGGGGGATTTACTGATGGCTACATTCATCAGTTCTTCAGTTACTGCCCCTGGACCAGTCGTAGCCAAGTCCTGGCTGTACCAATAAAATGTTTCACCCTCCGGTCGCACCACAAAAGTATCCATTTGTCACTGTGCTTCCATACCCTGCATAGTTGGAACTACTGCTATGCCAAATATCTGCATAAGGTCTCTTTTCTGGTAGTTTTCTGGTAGTTTGGAAGGATGTATCAGGGTCCATGAAGCCCCTGAGTCACACAAGAATTTAACTTCCCTCCCCTCTACCAGAAGTGTAACTTCCGGTTTTGTGTCTGCTAAGTAGAGCTCTAAGCTTAATAATGCTAAATCCAAGATTTCATTTTCTTCATTATCTGTGATTTCATGCACATCCTCTATTTCTTCTATCACATCCTCTACTCCCTCTATCACATTCACATTTGTCTTTTCTTGGTCATTTCTTTCTAGTGATTCTTGACTATCATATAGTCAGCCCTCACCCTCCTTATCTTCCGTGGTTACCTTCTTATTTTGCTTGCAATTCCTTGCCAAATGTCCCTTTTTTCTGCATTTAAAACATTCACCCCTTTTCTTTCTCTCTTCAAACTCCTCTGATTGCTTATCAGATTGTTTGTTTCCCTGGGCATTTTTCTTACCCTTCTTCCCGGACTGTACTACAAGGACATCTGCTCTGTCTTCTACTGCAAATACTTGAGTTTTCTTTTTCTTTTTGCTATTAAAATGCCTTTCGGCATGTCTTGCATATTCAAGTAATGACTGCAATCTACTTGTATGATGATCTACCATATGCTTTGTAATAAAACTACTTATGGGTGCAATACTACCCGTCAAAAATGCATTCTTTAGTTGTTGATCATATGGGGAATCATGTGTTTGGTCTTCAGGTACCTGCATTCCACAATGGTTATTAAAACACCCTAATAATCTGGTATAATATCCATCAACAGTTTCACCTTCTTGTTGGATGCATTGATTAATGCAAGTCCAGTCAGCCCTAGGCTTCCATTTCTCAGAGATTCGGTCTGTCAGTCCTTTCACTCTGTTATCCAGCTCTGCGTTACTATGTGGGAGTGGCCTATGTTCTGCATCATGGTGATTCCAGTTGCCACTGATCATGTGCCAATCTGGACCTACGATTTGTCTGACTACTTTCTCTGCTTCCTCTCCATTTAAATGGTAACTTAACCTCATGCCCTGTAAGTCTTCTAAGAATTTTCTAAAATTAACTTTTGGATGGGAATTCCCTCTGTGGCTTTCCGGATGTCTTCCGGTGTCCATGGTCTATAAACTAGATGAGTTGGGTCCTGTCCTGCCTGTCCTGCCTGTGGATTTGATACTTCTATGAGTGGACATATCTCTTCTTCACTCATAGCTTGTGAATTTTTATTTATTTCATACAATTCAATATCCCCTCTTAGGTTGCGTGTTTGAGACCTAGTCTCGACAGGATCTCTGACAAATGGTTTTGACTTCGCAGGGACAGTTGGGTATAGCGGAGGTGGATCTGCTTGTCCTCTTGCTTCATATTCTGGTAAGGGGAGAGGAGGGGGCAGAGGGGCCGATGCTATTACCAAGTTATTGTCTTCTTTATCTAAAAACATTGCTTTCGAATTTTTATTATTTTGTTCCCTGTGGTTTGCTTCCTCAAGCCACCTGTATGCCTGAGGAACTCCTAATTGACATTGCTTTTTTATCTGACCTTTTGCGTCTGTTTTAAGTTGTTTGACAAGTTTGATAAGTGAAGGTTTATCTAATTTGCCATCAAATTTGTATTTATTAACCCATTTTGTATAATACCTAACATTATCGGCACGTTGTAATTGCATATATTCCGTGTCTTCAATTAATGGCGGATCTCGGGATCTTTTTGTACATTTATTTCCCATGTTGTCTTTAACTTAGTTAGAAATTGTTACGTAACCCTTCTTATCACGTGGTACCACAATTTTCTCTTTTTCACAGTTTATCTAGAATAACTGCCTACCTATCCTGTTTCCCTGATCTATGACAAGACAGCAATCTTTTTTGTCCCTGATTTATATAAAATCTCCCTGACAAAAGAAAATACTGTAACAAGTCCCTGATCTGAAACAAAGAAAAGGTAAATTCCTCCTTACCTGAGCCTCCGTGATTGATCGTCTCACTGGAACCGTTGACTTGTCCTCCAATAGCAGATCAGAAACAGCGGCTGGCCTCTTTTGAACGACAATTCAGTCGGAGGTCTTTCAGAGCAGAAGAACCGATGTGGCCTCTTCCCCGTATGGTTTTATGCCACCTGGCCCATCTGACCTGAGCTAGAGCGAGAGTCTTCCGGTCCGAAGGACCAATCTGTCAAAGGAAAATTAAACTTCAAAAATGATCAATACATGGCAGGTTCAATTTAAGGCACTTTAATCTTGCAGCAAGGAGACAAAAACATGCTAATACAGAGTTTGTCTAACTAAAATCAGGAAGTAAGTCCATCTTTATACACTTTCTAATAAGGCATTGCCTACCAAGCTGACATAACAGATCACAAGTTTTAACATCATCATCTCATAGCAACTGTTTGTCCATGATTTTCTGCTTGCACTATCAATTTTATGAAATACTTCCTAAGAAAAACAATGTGCCCTTGGTGACCACCGGTTAGATACAACTTTCCATTATGTTATGTTACCATTCAAGGTACTATAGCTAATTTGAGCACAAAGCAAGTATAGATTCTTCAAGCAGTCTTTTGTTTCATGTATCTCTTCTTTTCCGCAGCTGAGCATGTTCTCATAACACGAACAGAGCTGATTGTTCATATTCAATCATATTATAGAAAACAGTATTGTTCTTTTCATACACTATTCATTCATTTTCCTGACCTAGCAGATAATCACCTGCTTCTCAGTACATTTCCAAAAGGCATAAACATGAATTTTGCTCTGCTAGCAAATACTAGGTCAGGGTGCATCTTGCAGTTTCAGAAAGCATACTGTGGTTTGAAAAATCATCTTATAATTTCATACCGAATTAAGCTGTACATAAAATAGAATAAAAATGTGTTAACCCTTTTAGCTTCTAATAAGCAGTAGACATATATAAAAATAAATATTTTTCTGACAATTGTCATAGAGATGAGTATTAAACTCCAGCATTGTGTGCCGCTCACATCTGCTACCTGCCTCTGTCTAGCCTGTGTTGTAACCCCATACAACTTAATTCAGTTTTTACTTTATATATTTTTTCTCAAAGAAAATACCTCCTTCTTTCTGACTCATAGCAATATAGAAGTGTTTATCCAGAAGGCTAATAGTCAATACAGAGTGCACTGTTTATATGCTTTCCACTTCTTGTTTGAATGTAGCTTTATTTTAAATTGGTTAAACCTCCATTGTAGAGGAAATGGATATTTTCTTTTTCTTCTCTATAAAACATCCATCTTCTGTGCTTTGGGTAGGTCCCAATCAATTCATCCTCGGTGTGCCCAGGCTGACTCTACTCCCTGACTCTATCCCCATTTCACAAGTACCTCCAGTTAGTCTGCGCTTAAACTACTGTATCACTACCCCCACACCTTTCTTCATCCAGTCATACTCCATTCTGTCAAAAGTTCCATTTCCTAATCATTAATCAATCAATCCATTAGTTAAATGCTTTTATCTCTTTATAAATCAGCACTATCATTATAAGTTCATAAGTGCATAGGTGCTTACTAGACTATTGATCGGTGAAGATGTCATGAAACCTAGTCTTACATTCCCATGGTAGTTTCGACATATGAGTAAGCCAGAGAGAGACCAAATAAGAATATGTTGAGACACGTACTTGTTTCCCCATTCCAGGAGAGTACTAAACTAGGAGTGAATTTCCAGTTGCATATCCTTTTATTCAAATCGCATCTGAACAGAGTAAGAAAAGTACTTTGCATTATGTGGAGGGGAAGCCAGTTCCACAAAACCATTATTCTCTGTGATACATACTCATCCTTCCATGTTCTATTTATTTTGCAAATGAGATTTAGATACACTGAGTGTTTGTTTATGGTGCCATTGGACTTATGAATGTACAATATGTCTGACAGAATTAGACGTTTTGAAGCTCTGTACATAAGGCAGAGGTCATATTTCAATAACATGTATGGTACTGACAAAAGATTTGATGGTTTGAGATGGAGTTAATCATGTAATTTCAAAATTAAATTTGAAAAATAAAGTGAAAATAAACTGGTTACTCTCTGAATCAGCTTGTTTCTTTGAATCTAAAACATAGTGGTTTTATTCAACCTTATTCCTGTCCAATCAGGTGTCTCACCCTCAAACTTTGCTTCCTTCATCCACATTGTTTCATCTATACAGTACCTCACTAAACCCTCCTTCCATTGTCATTCTACATATAAACTTCACATATTGCTATATCTGCATAAATACAATATTCCAAACAACTTAACTGAAACTGGCACCACTTACAAAAATGGGTTAAAGCCCTGCTATCTGGCTTTCCAGAAATACAAAACCTCTTCTGAGATAATGTGACAATGTCTGGAAAGCATGGCCCAAGAAGAACCTCAGGCAAGCCTTTAAAAAAATCAGATAAATTAGAAACCAAGCCAATTATCAGGTTATACTAGATAAAAAAAATATATGTTATACAATTTGCAAAACAAACATTACCAGCACACTAAAATATGTTGACTGTGAGTAAATCAGCTGCTCATTTCCAGCCATTCTGCACAATCTTCCACTATACTTAAATTTGACTATAACTCAAAGAAAACAATGCTAATGTCTTTAACTCACACATTATTCACTCAGTTTCTACTTTACTCAAAGGTTCTTCCTAAAATACTTTCCAGACTGTAGTATATAACACACCAATTCATCCTATAGTTTTTCTTTCCAACCTGTCCCAACCTGCACTTGTAAAATACTTCTAATTACATGCTCAACTCACTAACGTTTGACAATTAGCCAGCCAGATATCTCAAGATAGCAGATGAAGGTATAGCCTATCTGATCTCATTTTATTATAAACAGTTTCATCAGTGACTCCTATGTCCCTCTCCTATGGAAAAAATGCTACATTTTTCTGTTAAGTGAAGATGAGACCTCCAATGAGTGTACTAATTATAGAATTATTGCCATCCTCTTCCCCTTATCTAATATCCTCAAGAAACACATACTAACTCAACTTTTAAGTTATATAAATAAAAACATACCCCCTCTCTCTCTATTTATTTCTCTCTCTGTCTGTATATATACCAGCATTGATTGTACCTCTATCACCACCACCAGTACCTACAAGGCCTTAACACCACTACCATTCTCCTTAGCTTTACCAACACAGTTAATCTAAAAATAAATTAATTTGACATAGTATCAGTCCTTTTTTACCTATCAAAAGCTTCTGGCACTGTCTCTCACTATATTTTTGATACAAAATCCTATATATCCTAGGATTTAATGACCTGTCATTATCCTGATTCCATAGCAACGTCTAAAATAGATTACATGCAGTGAAGTGGCTCAGTGACACCTCATCCTTTCTCCCTGTTGAGATCTATTCTGTTTCACATCTTCATTAAAGGCTTTTTTATGGCTTGTAAATATACCACCATAGTACAGTATGCTAACATCTCTGCCCTTATCTGTTCAACAAATAACCTAGACAGTCTACAAAAGCTGACCCAGCCATCATTTAGTTTAGCAAAAACTTGGCTGACTCCCACCTATTTGTCAGCCCTAACAAATCCAAATTAATTATTTTCACTCCCACACTACTTGCAACTTGCAACCAAATAAACTTATTTCTCTTGTACCTCTTCTAACAATATCAAAACCAAACATAGGTTCATAGGTTCATAGGTAGGTACTAGGCTATTGGTCCTAGGGCCTATATAAGCCTAGCCAAAAAGGTACCCTGGCTTTCGTCACCCAAGAAAATTATTTTCCTGTGCCCCTGTTGAGCAGAGCCACAGAGGTGATCCCTGGGATGAATTTCCTGTTTCCCATCCAATCATCAAGATTTTTCCTGAAGAGTGCTAATGAGAAGCTTTGTTTGATATAGATAGGTAGTTTGTTCCAGAGTATGGGTAGTCCCAGGGACATGACTCTATCCCTCCAGCATGTTCTGTTTATTGTGGTGACAAGGTTTAGGTCCCTAGACCATGTAGCTGGGATGGAGTGGGATTTCTTTAAGTGGAGCATGTCCAACAGCTCTGGGTTTGACATAGCTTTGCATGTTAGGCAGACTTGCCACACACAACTGATTTATAGGTGTTTGCATAAATGAAGTCCTGAAATTCAATGACCATATATAGCAACTGTGCTCTGTGTGTAGGGAAAACCCATATTTGTCTGGCACTACAGAAAAACTTATTGCCCCCTTCCATCCTCATGCCCTCCCTCCTTTTCTCTGCACCAGTTTTCAGTAACACTAAAGCAGCCAAGCTAAGTAAGCTTAATAATGTTAGAACAAGTTATCAATCTCCTCCATGTATCCTGTTATGGAATGACCCTCAGAGATATTCGATTAGAATTACCCCAATATATGACATACTACCAACTTTATTTCTATAACAAACTACATTTTACAAGTCAACACAACTGTCCATCTCAAGCAAATCTTATAATGCTGTGTATTCCATCCAGGCAACTGGGCTCTTCTGACAAGCTTGTTCATAGGTGTTTACTAAGCTAACAACCACAAGGCCCTTTTCAAGTCTAGCAATGCATCCCAAACCTCAGACAAGTTCTGATACCCTTGATAACTGTAGGCATGGGCCTGGGAGATGAACCATTCACAGGTTACCTGTTTGCATTAGAGACATAGGTGCAAACCAGGGATGAATTTCTGTTTTCTCATCCAGTTGTCCAAGTTGAACTTGAATTGGGTAAGGGAGGAACTCTGCTTCACATGAATGGACAGCCTGTTCCAAAGATGGGATAGTATCTGGGATACATAGCTATCTCTCCAGCACATCCTATTTATATCACAGGCAAGGTTTAAGTCTTTAGAATGGATAATTCTGCTACTGATTGTTTTGTGATTATGCAGGAGTTCCATCAGAGTGGGGTCTGACAAAGCCTGCTCTGTATGCCAGGCAAAGATCTCTGCATACAAGCCTGTAGAAGACAGAATTCATGGATAGCACCTTCAGGCAGTCTGCAAAGGACATATTACTTATGCCCTGTATTCTTTTAGTGAGGAATCTCTGTGGACATTCCAATTGATGGATATGCCTGGTTAGGTACATACCAAAGGATGCATTGTACTCAATGATAGGTCTGATGAATGTCAATTAGAATGGAACAATGAGATCCTTAGACTTAGATGCCATATCTTTGTTTATATGCTGTGCAACATATAATGATTTCCTCACCACTGTAGACATGTAATGATCAAAGGCTATATTACTATCTATGTGTGTCCCTAAGTCCCTGACTACTGGGTCACCTCTAAGGGGGGGTATTGTCAATATGATAGTTACCAGGGATGGATGACTTCCCAAAGGATACAACTATACATTTCTTGGCATTTAGTTTTAGTCCATGACTTTGACACCAGTTATTTGTCTGTGTCAGACCCTCTTGGAGAACATTTGTGTCATTGTGAGATTCAAAGACAGCTCCTAATTTGCAATTATCTGCAAATTTAGTCAGCCAGAGACCACTGACATTGGCCTTGACTTCTGAGAAGTAAATGCCAAGAAGGAGCGGTCCAAGGACTGATCCCTGAGGGACTCTACTTGTGACTGGCCTCTTTGTGGAGGTGAACTCCCCAATTCTAACTTCCTGGGTCGTGTCTGTGAGCCAATTGGCTATCCACCGGGTGACATATGGCTTAGTACCTAACCTCCTTTGTTTCTCAATAATGCCTGATTGGGGTATTGTTTCAAATGCCTTGGCCAGGTCAAGGTAGACAGTGTAAATGATTCTGTCTTCATCCATTACTTTGATGACCTTCTCAAAGAAGTCCACCCTTTGCCTGCCTTCATGTAGCAGAAATGAGGTGAATTTATGAGTTTAGCTAAATCCTCTTTTTCACATTTTATTAAGTTGTGCATCATACATTTGTTTGTATTTCTACTCATGCTATCAAATTCAACTTCACAAGTTTTTGAAAACACACCTAAGTGTAACATAATGATAGATTAAATGCACTAGGCTTTTCCCATACTATTAAATGATCTTTTTGATTGAACACATTTAAATCACTAAATACATACTTCAAATTTAATTTTCTAACAAATAATTTAGAATCTTTAATAAGTTCAGAATAATTAACGTCTTGTAGGAATAAAATTAAAACTATAGGATAACACTTTAAGTTCATCCTTAGAAAAACATGCTGACTCAAATTAAACACATTATTTTTCATTCTCATCCCTTTTCCGAGCCTTTTATTCTGGCTCCTGGTCTCTCTGTAATTCTTGTTGGACTTTGGAGTTAAAGTCTGTTTCCCCTTTTGAAAAAAAAATACAAATTATTCTGCTTTGCATTAATGCCTTCATTGTCTACCAGTTTCTTGACTTCAGCTGTAACTGCCTTAGAAACAGTCTTTTCTGCAGAACCAAACTCATCCAATTGATTAACATTGTTTCCAACACCTGTAATAGTTGTAACATTTGTTGCCACTTCAACTTCATCATTTCCATTCAGCAAATAAGCTCTGTTGTTAGCATATGCTTCTGAGACTCGTTTAAGCTTTTTAACTTTATGATTAATTACAGTTTGAACACGTCTCTCAATTTTTCTAGTGATGTTATCATATTGTGGCCTAAAAACACAAAAATCACAGTGCCTGATAAGGTCATCATTCATTTTAAATATTTCATCTCTTAATGAAGGGAGCTGTTTCTTATAATAATCAATCAACGTTATAAGTAACTCTAATATAGCATTATTATGAAGATTGACAATGTCCTAATATAAAGAGTCACTGTATTTATTTCCATTGGGGAAACGAACTCTTAGACCCCGTGGCACTTTTTAAGCTCAACACATCTAAGTACAATACATTATATTACAAAGATTTTAGCTTAAACAACTTTTTATCAAGTTCAAAAACAAGCATTTTTCAGTTAGCTAATTGTCCTGAACTAACATCAGAAACTTTACCTTGTTTGGAGATGCTATTGGAGAGAAAGAGATTCATGTCAACTTCTCTAATTAATCTGCTAATATTGCAGCTTGACTTTTTTTGTTTTGTTTAGTATCACAGTCTCCTCACTTGTCCAAGAACATGATCTTGAACTGAAAGAGGAGCCAGCTCATTGTACTTCAAAGTTGACTACAAGTTCATTAGAAGGCATTCTGATATTAAGCTTAAGTAATGCTCCTTTTAATAATTCATTAGCATTATGGATGGTTTGCTTCAAAACTCTCATTTCATCTGGAAGGGAATATGTGGACAAATTTAAATCCATACACTGAACAGTTTCTTGACTTTCTGGAACTATTTGCAAATTCAAGATTCCACATACAATTCCTCTTCATGGACCACACCAGTAGAGAGCTGTAGCCAAGGCACAAAAAACTCAAAGAACTCATACACTGCCAAAATGACAAACTAACACAACTCAAGCACCATATGGATGCAGCAACTCTGGAAAACTGTCAGCAAATAGGCACACTGAACTTAATCAAGTTTTAGTGTTTTTGTTCTTTTATTTACATTCAATGGAAGTTCATCAGAAAGTACATTTAACTTCCTACTCTCTGATTAAATACAAATTCTGGCACCAAACCTTTTCAAAATGGACAAATCACTAACACTCAATGGACCACATGATACAGTCCATTCTTAAACATTTCTTGTTGATATAAATATATGTATTTGAATAAATAAATAAATAATTTAAATGACTTTAAGAAATTAAATGTTGTATACATTTTAACAACACCCAAAAATACATAATCCAAAAAGGTAGGTGCTTTTTGGACACCATTGCCTTATACTCCTACAAATCAATATCTCCTTGTCCAATAGTTACTGGTTTTAATGACATTTGCCTATTTATGCAAAATAAAAAACAATACACAGTTTCTGTCCTAAACCAATACTAGAAACCATTAGTAACATATTCTTGTAGGCAATATTATCAAACTCCTTTCCAAATCAATACTTCTCACAAAAAAATAAAATAAAATGTTCTTTCAAAATACAAAGAATATACCCTGCAACTGGAAATTAAACCAACAAATATGTGGCAGTATAGCTTTATTATTTTTTAATTCAAAAACTTCAGAATCATTAAAACCATAAGCATATAAACCCAATTAAGAAGTGTGATCAGTATTAACAATCTAAGGTAGTCTTGTCTTGTCATTTCCATCTCAGCTTCGCCAAGGCCCCTCAAGTAAACACCTATTCAAGTAGTTTCTCCTAATGGCTGGTCTCAGACATTCCAAATGCTTATCATTTATATTATATAAAACTCAAAGAGTAAATCATCCTCATCTGAATTTGCATAACCAATTGCAATTCTGTTTCCATTGGAGATAAAGAGTCACTATGTCAGCCTTATCTTCGTCCTTTAGGAGATCTTGCCATGTTTTTTGGGAACTACAACTCTATTTAGTTTTGGAAACTCAGAAAAGATATTGTGGCAATGCCTACAATTTCTTAGTTAATGATAATGCAGTCCTAGAATGGTTCTTTTCTGGCATCTACTTCTCTGAAGTCAAAACAAATGTTAAAGTGCTCTGGCTGACCAAATCTGCAGCTGATGGTAAAGTAGAAGCAGCCATCAAATCCCCTATAAGCACTAATATTCTCAAGGAAGGACTGGCATAAACAGATAGCTGGTACAAGAACTGTGGACTATTACAAAATGCCAAGAAATGTATGATGCATCTTTTGGGATGACATCCACTGACAACACACACCTAAGAGTTGATTCAGCAGTCAGGGACATGGGGACACAAGTAGATAATAACCTAGCTTTTGACCATGGCATGTCAACAGTAGTGAGACAATCACCTAACCAGGCACATCCAACAACTGGAATTTACCTAGAGGTTCCTCGCTAAAAAAATACAGGGTATAAGTAACATGTAATATGCAGACAGCCTCAAAGTCCTGTCCTTGTATTCTGTCTCCTAAAGGCTGTTGATGGGAGATACATGCCTGGCATACAAGGCATTGTTGTTCCCCACCCTGATGGGCCTCCTATATATCTTCAAAACAAATAATGTAAGAATTACCTGCTGTGAAGATTTAAACCTTGTCTGTATTTTAAGCAGGTCTCACTGGAGCGAGAAGTATGTATCTCAGAGACTAACCCTTTTCAGGAATAAGCTCTCCATCAATGTGAAACAGAATTCCTCCCTAACCCATTTCAAGTGTAACTTGGACAATTCGATGGGAAACAGGAAATTCATCCCTGGGTTGGCAGTGGCACGTATGTCTCTAATAGACTCAGGCAATCTGTAAATGGTTTATCTGCCAAGCCTGTGCTTACACATGCAAGGTTACTAGAACTTGTCAGATTTTTGCTATGCATGGCTAGGCTTAAAAAGGCCCCAGTGGTCATTAGCCTAGTTCAAGCAAGAGTTTCTAATGTGTATAAAATGAAATATACATTGGTTCAGAGATTGGAAAATAATAGATGACAGCTGCAAAAGTATGCAAAGGCACACAAAGCTATATATGTTGTGCTGCAAACTCCCATTGATGGGAAAAAGCATGTGATCATTGAAATGAGGGCCAGTAATGATTACTATAAAAATATTAAGCATGTTTGAGAGAGGATTAAGGCTGTTTGTGGTTAATGAGCTTCATGCCTGCAGTTCTTTGTTTGATTCACACAGCTTCCATTTTCCCTGCTGTGCATCTATGGGCGTATCTCTTTTTCTTTTTTTTTTTTGAAAAATGTATTTTTTATTATTTTAAAACATTCAAAGACATTGACAAATAGAAACACGCTGCACATAATAACATAAAAACTTTGAAGCACAAAAATATCTACCTATAATATGAAAAATACCATAATAACTTTCAAAAGAGAATTAATGAACATTATTAAAACAAAAACAAAAATTATACAGCTAATATTCAGAGATGAATATATTACAGAAATGTAATTAACTTTGAGACAGAACTCTACAATTAACATTCTCTCAAAACTATGCAAGCATAAATAGACTGTTTTACAAGATCAGAATTTAAATAATAATTTCTATGGAGAAGGACAGTCAGAAAAGTGTTTCCTGGATTCCTTAGTTAGGTTATAGGCTAAGTGCTTTGCCATTGTTATTGCCAACTTTGAATCTACAATTTCTTTTAAATAGATGCTTTGTTTAACTATGAAAAAGATTTGTTTCAGAAAACTGAAGGCATAGCTACCACTGCATAATTGTCTTAATTAGTAAGTTTCCCTAATACTACATTTTGGCATGAAACTTACCATTCATCATTTAGAATTGTTTTGCTGTAGTATTAATGGCAGTATAATTCTTGAACTAGAGAACAATATCAAAATGCATGCAAAGTATCAGAGTCTAGTAGACCACATGTATAAAAATAACAAGAGAACTGCAATACTTGTTAGCATTTATAAAGGGTGTTAGCTATTCTTTAAAAAAATCACATTTCTGCAAACTACAAAACAGAGGCATGAAAGCTCATAAAAAAGCATGTATTATAAGGGTTAGGCATGCCAATGGCCAAATATATGGCCATCGGCATGAAAACTAGTTTTGAAATGATAAAAAATTACTTTTTTTGGCTGATTTTGGCAGTTTAAGTGTAGGACAGTGGTGCACAAATGGGATTGGCCCAAAAATAAGAAACAAAGCTGGAAATAAGCTTTTAAACCAAAATGATCATTTTGCCATAATAATTAATGGCATGCATAACACAAGACCATGGAATAGTGGTTGCTAAGGGGGAAGGCTCAATATCAGTTTTGTAACCATGAGTCAGTTCTATGCAAATGAGGGGAATGATACTGAATCACAGATTTCCCCTAAGTGCTATATTGCACAAAACCATGTAGGTGCAATAACACCATGGTCTAAACCTAAAAGCTGAATGACCACATTAGGAGGAGTGTCATGACTGCTGTAAGCTTATTGGAGCACAGTGGCCCATGTTTGACCTTAGCTAAGCACAGCTAAGGAAGAGGGTGTGTCTGACGCTGCCTAACATTATTTACATTGCCTAAATGGGTGTTTGTGCCAAGCACCATGTTTTAAACAAACAAAAAAAAAAAACAGGATATAACAGCTCCATTCACATCTGAGCACTGGGCATGCACGGCGTACCTCAGGGCTTAAACAGGAAGGCAATGGGAAGGGAAAACAGCAGTAGGAAGGTAATCATGGAGAACTAGCACAGCTGGCAGGTGAAATGTATCAGAATCAGCTAAATACATAGGCAGCAGTCCAGCCCAGTGCAGTACTATAAACTATGCAAATACCTTTCACTCTGGTTTTTCCCACAAACTCTACACCACCGGTGTACACAAGCGGGGACATTTTATCTAACAAAACCAACAAAATGATAGGGGCTGCTGTCACTCTCATAAATCAATATGTGGAAGAGGCTGAGGGTGGTAAGGATGAAAATGCTGATGACCAACCCACAGTGCGGAGAAGTTGAAGAGTGTACTGACCCATGTAAACCTACCAGGGGCTACATGAGCTAAAGATATTGGAGTGCTATAGGGTGGACAGAGACCTTCTACAGCAAATTCTTGAGCTGTGCTGGTCACACCTCACACACAGAACCAACAGAGGGGAACACATCCTAGTGGATACCAAGGTATGTGTATGATTAAGAATACTAGCCACAGGTACCTTCCAAATGCCAGCTGAGGATATCATGGGGATCTCACAGGCATTAGCATCCAGGGTACTCCACCAGGTCCACAAGTCTTACAATAAGGAGTTTTGTGTATACCTCTGGACTGACCAGAGTGTGTCAGACTGTTCACATTTATTGGTCATATCTCTGCTGTATTCCACAGAATCATTACTGTGATTTGTGTGGTACTGCACTATGATGATCTTATGATGTCTGTCAGTAACTGAAGGCGTACATGTCAGTATCAAATGTGACTTCCCACACAACATTTCTGTTAAGACAAACCCTGTTACTATAGCAACATTCTTCATTTATACCTGCAATATTTACATGACATTCCCTTGCAGCAAGAGGTTATGACTATTGGTGCTGAGGTATGTCTCCACTACATGTTATAGACATATGTTATACACACACACACACATATATATATATATATATATATATATATATATATATATATATATATATATATATAGACATAAATATATATGTTTACATATATATAAATTTACATATATACATACACATATCCATGCACTCACCTGTATACACCCCTCATACCTATCAGCCATGTGGCACATGCAGTAACTGTTATACAGACCTGTGACTCATGTTCAGCTGTACCCAGGATATGGCACAGTCAGGGTGTCACCACAGTGCCATACCCCTTGTAGGAACAACAGCAGACCAACATCCTGCTGACACGTAGACACCTACAACACAAATGGATTACATTATGGAGACCACAATCAGTCAGTGTTAATAACAGCTATAATGCATCATGGCTGGACAGCTACACATCCTGAAATGTAAGCATTAAACTTTAGTGCTGAAAACATGTTACACAGCATTACATTGGTACACTTTAGTACATTCACCCTGTGCAGCAGAACCATATTAGCCTGTTCCTGCATCGATGTTATGGATGACAGGAATGTGGCACAGGTATCATCATATGAACAGGATGTGTTGTGGGTTTGCCAGAGACCTAGGCTGAGCTGTTTGGTTGACCTCATATGTGTGTGTGTTAGGGGGTTTCATTATTAATTGGGCTGTGCAGATATGGTGTGTGTAGGTATGGGGTTGTCCTAGCTGTGTTGATGATGTGTGTGTATATGCATGCACACAGTTCTGCCAAGTGGCTGCCCTATACAGGGGTTTGTTGGACAGCTGCAGACTGTACCTGGCAGGGTGTGCAGTTCACCATCTCCAGCCATGGACATGAGAACTGTGCCTGCCAGGGGTTCCATGGGCACTATCAGGTACAAGACCAGATGTGGTACTCTCCCCTGATGATAAGAAATGTCCACTGGATCTGGGTCCCTCTTGGGACTGACCAGGGCCACGTGCACATGGTCTGCTATGTTATGGTGTGGACAGCACACCCTCTACAGTGCTGGTGCTTGTACAGCTACTACGGGAGCGGCTCTGACTTGTTGCACATCTACATCGACCTCCACCTGTTGGTGTTGCTGACCTACATCCATGTGGCTGTCGCACTACTCCCATCATATGCTCAAGCACAGACATTGCATGGTCAAGGATTCCCACCATCTCATGCAACTGTCTATCCAGGACCTCTGCAAAATAATGGTGGGCACCTGAAAGATCACGGATGTTGTCAATAACAGCAGAATAAGTAGCCCTCTGGAGCCTCAGACCCAGTCTGGTATAATGTTCCATACGTGCCTGATAGCACAGCTTCAGCCCCTGACAACCCTGCCTGTGCCTCACCATACCTATCATCATTGTCACAGTCTTTATGGACACTAACATCAATTTGCCTGCAGGAAGGACCCTGACTCACCTCTCCACCTGTGAGGCAAAAATGAGAAATGCACTTTATGACCTGTACGTCATTGCTTAACTGTACACACTCTCACACACACACACACACACACACACACACACACACACACACACACACACACACACACACACACACACACACACACACACACACACACTTATAGGTGAGGTTGCACAAAGATATTACACACAGAACTCTCATTATCCATCTCTCAACATGCATGACATATAGCGCTCAACAGCATGCACTGCAGCTATAGTCAATCCCTGTTACCAACATTATACATATCTGTGATGCAGGAGTTGTGTTAATAGGTGCTGCCTGTTCCCCTGGAACACACTGCAACCATGTACACAGTATTGCTGTGCACCTGTTCAGCACCCTGACATGTACTGTTTACCATACCTCACAGGTGTAGACCCCATTATTGAATGTGTATATGTGAGTCAGTTATTTCTGCTCTGCTGCTCACAGCCCTATGTGTTTGTCCGACACATACTTGGGATGATATGAGGACAGATATCAATAGTGAATGCCTAATGTCTGATTTGCAGATCTCATCATCAACGTTGCATGTATGAGTAATAAAATACAATTACACTGACAACCTTTAAAGCTTACTGTGGCTATGAGGAGTGTACACACCCTTATTGACATGGCACCCTCTTCCCTGATATGCCATGGGGCCACAATACTGCATATGTTAACATTGCACAAACCCGATATGTGACATATGACCTGTGCAATCAAATGCAGTATCAAACAAATGTGTTAGCTCTGCAGATGCTGACAGAGACGCATACAATATGTGGGTGCATAAGTGTGCACACCCTTATCATGATGGTTTGTTGCATCAACTGTTAAGTGTACTACAGCAGTCACTATTCCTGGAAGGGGTATACTACTTCAACTACCCCTCCATTAACTGTGTAAACTACTCATGTACCAATACACTTGCCCAACATTTCCTGGAGTTCATTAATTCCAATGGCCTGGACCAGCTCGTTCTTTCCCCCACTAGATGTAGCAACATCCTTGAGCTGGTCATTATTAATATGGGTGACCATTGCCCTACACCAATAGTCAGCTCCTCCCTGGTTAGATCTGACCACAAACTAATCACCTTGAAAATCCCCACCCCTCCCACCCCTCACCCTGCAGCAAAGGTAACCACCATGAAAAACTTCTCCAAAGCTAACATTGGGATCCTGAATAGTTGTGTGACTGCAGAATCATACACCAATTCACTGTACGAACATGTACACAAATGCATGGATCTCACCATACCCAATAGAATCAAGACACTCTCCTCGAAAAAAAAAGGAAGCCAATCTGGTGGTCTCCTGCCATAAACAAGCTCTACAACAGAAGGATGAAACTGATGTGGAATAAGGTGAAGTCCCAAGACTGGAAAAAACCCTTAGCTGCCTCAACAAAATGTTGAGATCCCTCATCAAATCCTCTAAAACTAGGTATGAAAACAGAATTGCAGCAGATAGTAAAGACAACCACAATGCCTTCTGTAGTTATGTAAAGAATCGCCATGGCAATACCCAGATTTGCTCTGAACTACTGCACAATGGTACCTCTTATACCAAGCCAACAGATATTGCCAGTATACTGGCTGAAAGATTTAGTGCCAACTTTACCCCCCTTCCCCACAGAGGACCAATCACAATACCAGTAGATTGGCAGGCACCCAGTATTACTGCTGCACAGGTTAAAACAGCACTGTACAAGGCCAAGAATACAGCTTCTATGGGACCTGACAATATCCCTTGTTGAGTTCTACATGAACTACAGAGCAAACTGGCACCTCACCTGTATGCCCTGCCCAATCACAGCCTCACCTCAGTCTTTGTCCCTGCCAAATGGTGCACTGCTACAGTCATCCCTCTCAATAAAGGAGGAGTGACTACAGACCATGGGATCTGTCACCCCATTAGCCTGATGAACCTGATATGCAAAGCTATGGAATGCATCATCATGGACCTAATAAACAAGGATAAAGGGAATCTCAAAACTCTGCATCCCACACAGTTTGGTTTTGTGAAGGGTAGATCATGCCTGCTCAACTTGGTCAACTTCTTTGAGTCAGTCACCAGAGCTGTGGATGAAGGCAAGGTGATTCATACAGCCTACCTTGGTCTGGCCAAGGCTTTTGATATCATTCCCCACTCAGGAATCATAGAAAAACTCACCAAGCTTGGCATCAACCCCTATATCACTAGGTGTGTTGCAAATTGGCTCACAGATAGAAACCACAGTGTGAAAGTAGCTGACTCCAAGTCAGACTAACGGTTAGTCATCAGTGGAGTCACACAGGGTTCAGTCCTGGGTTCTCTCCTGTTTGGTATCTACTTCTCTGAAGTCCAAGCCAACACGAAGAGACACTGGATGACAAAGTTTGCAGATGATTGCAAGTTGGGAGCTATTATTAACTCCCCAAGTGATGCTGACATCCTACAGAATGGCCTCACTGTGACCAATGACTGGTGTCAGACCCATGGCCTTAAGCTCAATGCCAAAAAAATGTGTCATCATCCCATTTGAGAAAAACCCGGTTCCCATGAATTACCACATTGATAGTGGTCCACTAAATACAGAAGGTGTTATAAGAAATCTGGGAACACAGGTTGACAGCAACCACTCTTTTGATCACCACATTGCCACTGTAGTCGGAAAGCCATTCTATGTGGCACATCTCAATTACTAAGAGTTTTTCATACAGGAAGAAAGAGGTCATTATCTCCCTCTACGCTTCCCTCATTAGGCCAGTCATCGAGTACAATACCCCCCATTTGGTATGTACCTCACTAGACACCTGCAAGAACTGGAGAGGCCGCAAAAGTAACTCACAAAGAGGATCCTAGGCTTTAAACACTTGTCCTATATGGACAGACTGAAAAAGCTCCCAAGTATTCTCTGTCTCATATCACCTACTTAGAGACAATCTCTGCTTGACTTATAAAGCCATGTCTGATGCAGCTCTGTTAGAAATGCTACGTCAAATGAAATCCCAATCCCTCTGCACCACACACTCCAGAGACCTCAACCTCATTACCAGAATTAGCAGAACATGCTGGAGGGACAGGTGCATAACCCAGAGACTGCCCATGCTATGGAACAGACTTCCCATACATTTCAAGCAGAGCACCTTGCTGACCCTCTTCAAGAGGAATCTTGATGAGTGGATGGGAAACAGAAAATTCACCCTGGGGATAACACCAGTGGGTCTACTCGACAGAGGCACTGGGAAATAAGGTTGGGTGGCACTATGCCAGGGTAATCCTATGGCTAGGCTTGTAAAGGCCTCAGAACTATTAGCCTATTACATACCAATGAACCTATGAACTAGCATGGTCCATCTGCACTTGCCAGTATTTGGTCACTCCACATTACAAATGTCCCCCAACTCTGCATGATTTCATGGTCAACTCATGGGCACAACCCTTGGAGGTCACACAGTGCCTTCACTATTGCTGTGGAGTCAGGGTTATGTCTGCCACAATTCATGACCTTGATTGTGTACAGATGCAGCCACTCCTAGTGAGCTTTGGATGTCTGCTTCAGTTCACTGTTGTGTTTCAGGATGACACCCCTACCTATCCTCAGCCTTTTGCAGACGCTTGACAACAATGGGCCATACATGGGCGTCATTTTGCAGTGTCCCAAATTCAGAACACCATGTGCACCAGCCCAGCCCTGCTAATGAACAGCAAACATACAAGTGTACACTGACACCAGAAAGGTACAGATGGGGATGGTGGGCCTGAGGTGGAGTGAGGTGATATTTGTGCAGTACATGTATCTTTATTAATACTGTCTGTTATTTTTGAACTTGGTCTTGGTACACCATTACACATTGCAGCACATGCCTTTGGGGGACTTTTGTTGTTATGCATATGCTATCTGTAGAGAGACCTGGATGATGTTTCCTGTGGAACAACTTTCCCATCTGATTACCCTAGCCCATAGGCCACACTTATGCAGAGCCCATGTGATTGTCGACACAGGTACTGCACAGCCAGTACTTGCTAGACATTTCTGCAACTCCCTCAGTGTTGCGGCATGTTTGTAGGCAGCCTCCATGACCAGTTTGCAACATGCGTTGTCATCTGCCTTGGATGGCCATCTGTTTGTTTTCTACATTAATGTTGTTCCATACTTCCTTGTCACATACATGACTGTCTGCACTATTTGCCATGGTAAATGCAATGGTGAGGTAAGGCTACATTTCCCACTCCCTAAGTGCAACCTGCTTTATATGGGATCCATGCCATGGTTTTTAAGATGTGTGCAAGCCACAGCTGCCTCTGTTGCAGGTGAGTGGGCAAATGTCATGGGCATACGTCTTGGACACCAGACCATTTCTTGGTGTGACATTGAGGACCTGTACTTGATAGAAGGTGCATACTCATGAAGAGTGAATGCTGTCAGTACTTCAAAAGCTGCTTCCACAATATGTTATTTGGAGTGTGTGCACACATATGCTTCCAGTGTTTGTTTAGGTATGTATTCCTCATATTTGCTATCCTAACAAAGGATTCCATATTACACATTCATTGCTCATGTTAGGATCACATTACAGGTTGTAAGGTATGTGGAATGTGATATTGTGATATGGCGTTGTGTATAACTGTAACAGTTGTCATTGTAATAGTGGTATATACACTGTTGTAGCCACTGTATAAGGGTAATGTTTCAGACATGTTCCTACTGTAGGCCATTAGTCCACGTTCATCTCTGTTCACACATCTTGCAATGACAGGTTGTTAGTTATATTGCAGGACTCTTACATAGCCTTCAGATATGCCACCATGGTGACCACTGTGATGCAGTGCAGTTAACAGCAACAATAAGTGAACATGTACAGCATGCATTATGGGTAGGGGTGTTAAATTTGTGGATGGCAAATATCATGGCCATAACATGGCTGGTGTATTGGCAAACCTGAACAAAACACACCATACTCACCAGCTACAGGCTGCTGCCCCAGAGGCATACCAGATGGACCTACATAGTTGTGTGAGAGATGTGATGTCAGTAGCCACACCTGTGGAATTGGTACAGGGTGGCAGCAGCATTTCAGTACTTCAACAGTACAAACCCACAATACTACAGATTATGTACATCTGTTCATTACTACACTGCAGCAACAGACTATACACCAGATTCACTATTCTTCTGTGCAGGACTCACTTAGTCCTGCACAGAAGCAGCCATTTAGGAGCAGGACCCATGCATATTAATGGGGTGTGCTTCCTGAGCTCCTAATCTTACACAGAGAGTGTAAGAGTGCAGGGGGCATGTCTGAGAGCAGAGCCCTCAGAATATACATGCCCCCGCAATGAAGAACAGCAGAAAGGTCTAAGAAATGACCGAGACCACTCATAGGTGTCCGCATATCCCCAGCAACATCCCCCCACATGTACAACAGCAATAGCAGATACAAATAAAATGAACAAACCCTTTTTTTAATTAAGAAACCAATTAAGCTAACCGTAGGTGCACGGGTGTGCCCATCGCTTAGCTAAGGTTAATGCAGCTTAAATGGCTGAAGAGGATAACAAGGAAGATATATGCAAGTGAAGCAGTATAGCAATAGTGTAGTGGGTGGAGCATTCGCCTTTCGAGCAGGCATTCCCTGTTTGAGTCCCACTGCAGAACATTCTGTTTTCCATGTGAAATCAGTTTATGAACATTCTTTTGCTGGATAACCTACTAAAAAACATACAATTGTGAACTAGAGTACTGCATGAAATGCATATTTGAGGTGTCAGTGTCATAATGTTGCAAAGTCCCCAGATAAGCACATGTGCCCCATACAGTATATGTACACAGGAATCATGGATACAAATGGAAGCTAAAATGTGTAATGAATGACAACTCCATAGAGCTTCCAAATCCCCCACCTTCCAAGAACCATTAGGTATTACCATCTAAATCAGTGCAATTGTAAGCAGGATTAAGCACTAGTAAGCAACTGTAAGCACCAATAAGCAGTAGTAAGCATATTTAAGCACTAGTAAGTGGATTTAAGCCCATTTTCATGAGGGTAAGCAATGCGCACACAGGGTAAGCAATTGTGAAGCTAACTCTCTGTAAGCATATTTAACCGGAGGTTGGCATTGCTTACCCTCGCACAAACCCACACAAACTCACTTACAACTGCTCAAAAGTGCCTTAACCACTCTGTATCCAATGGCCCTTGTTCTGCCCATCAAGAAAATAAACAGCCTTGCAGGTCCTGAACCCAGGACCTTATACACTATAGTCATCGTAGTTAACCACCAAGCCATCACAGCAGTATAGAAGAATGAGGTATCACCAAACAAGTCCTCACTATAGTAAAATCAAACTGAACCTGTGAAAGGGATCAGTATACAGTCATATTTTCTATAACCCACTACATAACATAAATATGTGAACTGGAGTACAGCAGTAAGCCCAGATGTGAGGTGTAATTGTAATAGAGTGTTGAAGCCCCCAATAAAATACAAAGACCCCTTACAGTGTACATACACATTAATCATGGATACCAGCCATATATATAAAATGTAATAAATAATATATCAATGCCAAACAAAAAAATATAATTCAAAGTCTAATGTAAGGAACGCTAAACATTGCACAGGCCAGCTTAGGAGGTGTATGCAATTTGTAGGCCAGGTAACTCAATGTGCCCAGTGTTATACCCCTTTAAACAATGCCAACCTTAGGTAAGCAGGTTTGCCCATAGCCTAGCCTTTTCAAAACCGGCCAATCACAGAAAAGTGCTGGAAATCAGCCCCTATATAAACTCAACAGGTGGGAATACATTTAAGTGAAAAATAGCCCAAATAAACAAGTAAACAAACAAATGGCAGAAAACAGTGGCTCCAAGCAACAAACGCCAGATACTCCAAAAAATAGCGTATAAAACCTTTAATTACTGCTTTCATCTACTGACTTCCTCAGAATACTTAGTACAAAAAGAACACTCCCTTAAATACACACTTCAATTAATTAAACAATTAGTTAATAAATGCTTAAAATTATATTACAAAGATTATTTTAAAAAGGAACACAATAATGAATCATTATATTTGTCAATGTGTAATTTCCTGTACTTTAAAAAACATTTTACATTAATTGTTTCATTTAAACCTGGTGGTTGATCTGCTTTTAATTTAATCTGCCACAAGGTCTCTCTTTGTTCAAGATAGTTCTTGAAATCACCAGCTCTTAGATCCTGTTTGCAAGTTTCCAAAATTGAAAAAACAAATTTCTTGAAGTTTGCACATGTAATGGAATGTTTAAATAATGCACTTTTAGAATCTTTGATTTTAATGTTGTATAAATGCTCTTTAATTCGTGTACCCAGACTCCTAGTTGTCATGCCCACATAAAATGCGGGACAGACCGTACATAGAGCAATATATACCACACCAGAGGTGTTACAAGTAAAATATCCTGGAACCTCCAGGACTCTGTCTACAGTAGTGATGGAAATAAATGAACCTGTAGAAATGTACCTACATATTTTACAATTGTGACAGCAAAACATTCCTTTTTTCACAATATTTGTTTTACTGGTTGAGACCTTGTCAGATTCAAGCATTTTCTTTATACTATAATTGTTTCGAAAAACAAAATGTGGTTTATCACCAACCACCTTGAAAATATCATTATTTCCCTGTATAATTCTCCAGTTTTTTTCTAAAACTGACTTAATGCAATTAATATTAGTGTTCATTCCTAAGGAGCAAATTAATCCTGGGTCTATAGAACTAAGTTCATCTTTATGAATAATTTTTATCTTAGACTTATTTAAAATAGCCGGATAGTGTGTTTCATGTTTATCAAAAATCTCATTACTACTATCAGTCACTAACTTTTCGTCATATCCTCTGTTGACAAAAAGAGATGCAATAAAAATGAATTCTTGTATTAAATCTTCAATTTTACTGGTCATCCGACAGGCTCTAATATATTGGCCCCTTGGAATGTTCTTAATAATGTGCTTTGGATGATTACTCTGATAATGTAGATAGCTATTTGTAAAAGTCTGCTTCCGAAAGATTTTACTATGGAATCTTTTATCACCATCATCCCACCACAGACAAACATCCAAAAAATTAATGTTTGAACCAATATTACCTTTAGTGAATTTTAGATAATGAGATGATAAATTAACATCCTTAAAAACTTCATCTACTGTGTCATTATTTCCTTCTATAATAAAAATTAAATCATCTATAAACCTGGAGTAAAATATGATTTTATATTTACTACTTAATGAACCCAAATGTTCAACCTCCCACCATGCCATTACCATGTTGGCATAGGCTGGTGCGGCCGGGGAGCCCATGGCTACCCCTCTGGTTTGCTGGAAATAATGATTTTTAAACAAAAAATAATTATTTTCTAATATTATTTCCATAAGGTTACATATAGTTGAAATTTTATTATTGGAAAAAGCAGTATTGTTTGTTAAATAACATCGTATAGCTTCTACCCCTTCATCGTGGGGTATACAGGTATATAGTGACACTACATCCAGCGTGAAAATAATATGTGTCTTAGAATTAAAAATTCCCTTTTCTTAAAAATTCCTTAATTTTTCTAGGAAGTGCCAAGAATCTTTAACATAAGAATTACATTTAGATATTAATGGCCCCAAACAAGCATCTAAAACTAAGGAGATTCCTTCAGTGATAGAGTGAGGGGCAGATACTATAGGACGAAATGGAGGATTGCTAAGTTGTTTATGTGTCTTGGGTATTCCAAAACCCCTATTTTGGGGTATTCAACTATACAAAAGTTGTATAATTCAACATTTATGTCTCCTGACATTAATGCTTCGTAAAGATGGGAATTAATGAAGCGATATGACTTTTGTATATCTAACATAGTGACTTCTTTATATTCATTTGAATTTCCCAATATATTTAGCATGTTGGTTTCATAAACCTCCTGTTCCATGATTACAATATTGGAACCTTTGTCACTTTTCATGTATCTATAATGTCCAGCTAGGCCTTTAAGGTTCTCTAATGCTGTCCTTTCTGATTTTGTAAGATTATCAACAAAGTAATTCCTAGTGTTAAACAACTTATTGAAGTCAGCTATACACATTTCTTCAAAAACTTTTATCGTGTTATGTAATTTAGGAGTATAACTCGAAGGTTTAAACAAAGTACTTTCAGTGGACTTTAAACCATGCATCACATATGTTAGATTAATTTTTCTGGTGAATTTTTTTATATCAACTACTGTCCTACTATAACTACCCCTGTTGCAAGGTACAAAATTCAAACCATATTTTAAAACATTGATTTCATTTTCACTGAAAGTATGTTTGGATAAATTAATTACATTGAAACATTCATTAAATTCGTTTAGATTTCGTCCTCTGACGAGTTTGACCCCAAAAAAGTTTTACTACGTGTTAAAACAGTACTCTTGTTGGTATTACTGTTACTGTGGCTGTTAGTAAGTACTTTTTTGTTTTGTACAACCTCCTTACTAATTCCCTTAGGTTTTAAAATGCCATTGTTTTCCCTCCTTTTATTCTGAACATTTTCTTCACTGCTGCTACCAGCTAGTTCGTTCTCTGCAATAATATCAATCTCTTCATTATCAAACACAGCATTATTTCGATGAACATCTTGTGTTAAACATTCAGTAAAAACATCTTTGTCTAAACTAGAAGCTGCACGTGTATTGTAGTTCCCTTGTGAAACCACAGCTTTATCATTATTAAAGTGTTTATCAAGGGTAAACATTGTCGTTTTTTTATATTTATTTTCACTTCCATTGAAACCTCTATTAATAGCAAAATTATCATATGCTTTTTTATTTTTGTAAACAGCAATGTCCCGGTCTAATTTCTGTTGTTTTCTGTTTGTTACATCAAGGGAGTGCTGTTGTACTTCCTTTGTAACTCTTTGAAAAAATGTCCGGTAAATTTCTTCACTACTGTTGCCACTTAGCCGTTTTTCAAGTTCAGTAATTTCGTTTCTCAAAAACCCCATTTTTTGTTTGTTATTTTCAATTAGCAACTTTAAAAAGTTCAAACCAGCCTCATTGAAAAAAGCTACTAAGGTATCAAACATTGTGCTACCCAAGCAATGTGCACACAGGGTAAGCAATTTTGAAGCTAACTCTCTGTAAGCATATTTAACCGGAGGTTGGCATTGCTTACCCTCGCACAAACCCACACAAACTCACTACAACTGCTCAAACGCGCCTTAACCACTCTGTATCCAATGGCCCTTGTTCTGCCCATCAACAAAATAAACAGCCTTGCAGGTCCTGAATCCAGGACCTTATACACTATAGTCATCATAGTTTACCACCAAGCCATCACAGCAGTATAGAAGAATGAGGTATCAACAAACAAGTCCTCACTATAGTAAAATCAAACTGAACCTGTGAAAGGGATCAGTATACAGTCATATTTTCTATAACCCACTACATAACATAAATATGTGAACTGGACTACAGCAGTAAGCCCAGATGTGAGGTGTAATTGTAATAGAGTGTTGAAGCCCCCAATAAAATACAAAGACCCCTTACAGTGTACATACACATTAATCATGGATACCAGCCATATATATAAAATGTAATAAATAATATATCAATGCCAAACAAAAAAATATAATTCAAAGTCTAATGTAAGGAACGCTAAACATTGCACAGACCAGCTTAGGAGGTGTACGCAATTTGTAGGCCAGGTAACTCAATGTGCCCAGTGTTATACCCCTTTAAACAATGCCAACCTTAGGTAAGCAGGTTTGCCCATAGCCTAGCCTTTTCAAAACCGGCCAATCACAGAAAAGTGCTGGAAATCGGCCCCTACATAAACTCAACAGGTGGGAATACATCTCATAACTGGTTGTAGCCTCCCCTTGCAGGCACTATGGCAAAAAGGGGAAAAGTTGTGCAATTTTGGGTGCAGTGCTGGTGCATCCAGAAGTCCAGAGTCATTGCAGGATTCCTTGTCAAAGACCATGAGCAGAGACTGATACTTGGCCAGTACCACGGTTCCCAATATAAGGCAGAAGCCTGGGACAGTCTCGCCCATGACTTCACCAGTGCCACTGGCATACCCTGAACTGGTGAGCAGGTCAGGCATCACTATGCCAACCTGAAGCAGTGTAAGGGGGACCTTTTGGAGCAGTAGATCCAAGAGGCTAGAACGGCAGGGGATGTCCCAGCTGTGTATAAGTATCACTCCACTATGTGTGTAATAATCGCCAGCTCATGTATATCATGGATAGATATGACTAAATGTTCTTCTTATGTCCTCCACAGCTGCAATTGAGTGGGCCACAAACCATGAGGCCCATGGAAGTCACCTGGAGAGGTTGTGACATGAGGCAGGTCAGTAATAGTCATGCATGTACTGTAATAGGAAATAAATCTAAAAGTATTAGTAAATTAATTGCCTGTATAAAACCTGCATTGTTTAAGGCAAGTACTGCATACACCGGAGAATAAGGCAGGAAGAGTCTCATATAGTTTGCATGTAAACAAAAGTGTAATAGCGTGACAATAAAGGTCTAACTGCTGGACTGCATGTGTATACTCTGGTATCATATGGTAATGTAGATTTGCAATCACGTAATAGTACTGTTGTATTAAGCACTGTTAC
Organism: Protopterus annectens; assembly: GCF_019279795.1. Lineage (NCBI taxonomy): Eukaryota > Metazoa > Chordata > Ceratodontiformes > Protopteridae > Protopterus > Protopterus annectens. The sequence continues at coordinate 1,669,021,719 of NC_056743.1, read as the reverse complement.
CCACTTCATGCATCATAAATAGAATGTGTAGGAATGCCTGGTGTAATCTCCAGAGGCCATTTAATGCAGCTGATAGACACATAGACAGAAAACAGGGGAAAGGCAGACAACAAAACTCGAATAACACATGCAACTGACGTGAACTGTAGTATTTTTAGCACACACAGCCATGGCTTGAATCCTGGCAGTGGTAGTATTCTGCATACAGAATCATACCCCACAACTGTACAGATATGTCCAGAATGTCCAGTAAAGTGGCCCATTTCTGTTGCTTGTCAACCTGTCTCCCTGGGAAATCAGTGGGATGATCCCAGACATATAGGTAGCAAACAGGAAATACAACTGATTGACACACATCTATGAGAACAAAGATGGCACACTAGCAACTCCCCAAAACCTTATGAGAGTAAGAAGCCATGTATGTCCCATTTACACCCCCATGTTGTCAAGCTGTTGTCAGTGTGTGTACAGTAACAGATTGAGATGTATGTGCATAAAAGCAATGTGTAATCTGGTACTGTGTGTGGCAACATTCAGGTAGTGCTAACAAACATTTCTCCCACAGGTCTGTCAGATACGAAAACTGTGCCCAGAAATACAAGAATGATACCCTGTACTGGTATTGTTTACTTTGGTATTGTATGGCATTCTGACTGATGCAGTTGTTCTGAATAAGAAGGTATTACTCATCACTGTTGCCCACACTGTCCTACAAAATATAACTGTCTAGGAAATCTGTATAGGAGTGTTGTAATACAAGGACAGAATGCAAACCCACAGGAGAATTATAAGACAGAAAGCAGATAGGAGATATACAACGATATCTATATAGCACACACAACTGTGATGGACAGTGTTTAAGTTGTAGCAGACACAGTCATGGTTTGAATTCTGGGAGTGGAAGTAGGCTGCATACATAATCATACCCCACAACTGTACAGATAAGACAGGATTGTCCAGTATATGGGCCCATATCTGCTGCCTGTCATCCTGTCCACTTGAGAAGTCTGTGGGATGATCCCAGATGTTTAGTCAGCAAATAGGGAATACAAGTGATTGTCAAACATCTGTGAGAACAAACCTGACACTATAGCAACTCCTGAAACTATTAGGAGAGTAATAAGCCAAGTATGCCCTATCTACAGTCCCATGTTGTCAAGCTGTGACCTGTGTGTATACGATAACAGAGTGAGATGTGTGTGCATAATACTAATGTGTAATCTGGAATTTTGTGTGGCAACATTCAGGTAGTGCTAACAAACATTGCTCCCACAGGTACGTCAGATTCAAGCACTGCTGAGAATAAAAACCTTGATACCCTGTTCTGGTAGTGTTTCTCTAGTATTGTTGGGAATTGTGAGTGTTGCAGTTTCTCTGAAAATTCAAGTATCATTGATCACTGTCACCCACACTGTGCTACATAATATAACTGTGTAGGAAAGCATGTATATGTGTGTGTCAAGTCGCTAAAGTTTGAAGAGGGCAGTAGTCTAGATATGTCCCGGTACACCTGCATGTTGTCAACACATGGCCAGACTCTGTGCAGAAAGAGTTGGATAGCTATGTGCACAACATCAACCTGGAATCTGGGAGTATGTGTAGAAACAGTTAGTGTTAACAAACATTCCCTCCACAGGTATACCAGGTAGGAGGTGTATATGCAGGTAAAACCAGTTCATTTATAATGATGAAGACAACCATATCACTGTCCAAACTAAGGCTATATGGTAGTGTAGTAATACTTGTAAGGTACAGATAACAGCACTGACTAGGAAAGTAATGTGAACTACAGGAATATACTAGTTGTTAATTGACATCTTTCTCTCCCCCCCCCATCCTGTCTCCAACAATAAACTACATACCCACCGTAACCGGTTTGTAATGACTCCAATGTTCTGATTCTGTCCTATTGGTTGATAAATGTTTATATTTCTTTCTATGTATATGCTATATTGAATTATGCCAACATTGGTGGCATGACACCATCAATGTACCTTCATGCTGTTCTTATTACCACTGTGGTCCCATATATGCATGTATTCTGTTTGCTATGCAACTGTTCCATATCTGGTGTCTGGGTTAATGAGAATTTCTATGCATGCTGTTATACCTAACCCTGGAATGTGTTGACTATTACTAACCCACATATGATGATAAAATCTAAACACTATAGCACGTCTGTGAAAGGTAGTCCCAGCAAACCCACCTGTCCCACCCCAGCTGGCCATGGCACCAGGCACCAGCATGTCTGGGGCCCCAACACAGGACCTCCACGTCCATTGGACCTGCACCACCTTTGTGTGCAACCACCTCAAGGGATAGGGCTCGACCCTCTTGGGAGCGGGCGTGGAAAGGAACCTGTCACCAGGTCTGGGATGTGGTGAGTAGGGAGCTCAATCAGCAGTTTGTTCTGCTAAGCCAGCTCGAGGGCCGCATGTTGCAACAAGAGGGTCAGCCTGGATCTGTGACTCAGCCCCCAGCACAGCCACCTTCGGGGCTGTCAAGGTGCAGTGGTGACTGCCCATGGATGGGGACATCAGTCCCACTGTTTCCACTAGGGGCCTCGTGGGCTTCCGATTTCCCAGCACCCTTCCCCATCATGGTGTTTACCCCCCACATGTGTTATATACCACCCCTGTATGCGTCTTGTTTGACTTGCATGTTAACCTATCCAACCTACCTCCCTAAATATACCTACTATCCCTCCCCAATGTCACACTCTCACCTGAAAAAAAAGGGCAATCTGCTCCCAAAAAAAATAGCTGTCCATTTCACACACATGCCCACTGGACACATGTAATCTGGTCTAATTGGCATAACAGCTTATTATTGTTGTCCTCACCCTTCTCCCAGGGGATTGAGTGTCCAACTCTACCTCCAAATTCAGTGTATATGCACAGCTGTTGCTGTAGAATAAATGGGCGGATATGGCCCTTCCCTACACCCTTCCTGCACATCCCTAGCTATTTTCCCTACTGTCTTTTCCTCTGTGCCCCTTTTTCACCACTTTCCTATCAACCCTTTTTTTTTTTCTTTTAAAGAAATTAGTGCGGGGGTAAGCGGAAGTAAGAACTTTTAAGGAGCAGTAAGCAGGTTTAAGCTTGTTTGTGCAGGGGTAAGCAATGCCTACACAGGTTAAGCAATTGAGAAGCTAACTGAGTATAAGAAACTGTAACCGGAAGTTAGCAGTGCTTACCTCTGAACAAACCCAAGCAAACCCACTTACAACTGCTTAAAAGTGCCTTAATCACTCTGTATCGAATGGCCCTTGTTCAGCCCAGCAGCAAAATAAACAGCCTCTGCAAGGCTCAAACCGAGGACTCTGCACTCCATAGCCAAAGTGATTTAACACTAAGCCATGTCAGATATACATAACCTTGATGTTTTCACAAACATATCATCCAGCCTAGTCATTCAGCAGTACAGGGATTATATTCCAACATGCAGATGTATGTGTGTGTGTATATATATTAATATCTAAACAGATATAACATATCTATATATGTAGATATATATATATATATATATATATATATATATATATATATATATATATATATATATATATATATAAATATATATATATATATATATATATATAAACATATATACATACATATGCAGACATCTATAGATATATATGTCTACATCTATATGTCTATATACATACAGCAAGTTATATATGTGTAAGCAGATATATATATATATATATATATATATATAGGTATATACGGACATACAGCTGCAGATAACAATGGGAACATAACAAAAACATATACGTCCACATGCACCGGTAATGGGGTTGAGAGGCCCCAAACAACACACATCAAGTACGAATAGGTATTCCTCCCACCACAGCCAAACATGTCTGCCCTGCAATACACTACCAACTGTTCAGATCCCATAACCAGGACCTGATTCGACATGGGCACAAGATGTTAACAGTACTCCATCCCACCTGCATGATGTCAGGCTGGTATCAATAACATATCATGCAGTACAGTCTGGCTCTCATAGGGAATGTACAATGTGGAAGCAATCAACATCCCTAGGATACAAATACACAGACACATACATGCAGATACATATATATATATATATATATATATATATATATATATATATATATATATATGTAACTACACATACACATGCAAAGATAGTTACAGTAAGATACATATGTAGAAGGTGCACACAATATGGAACAGCCACTAAGCCTACAGTTACCAACTTACCAACTGGACACTGGGTGAGCACCCATACAAATGACAATTGTTGCCTGCAACATATATCCACAAAGAAGTCAAAGGATATAACACCACACACAGGATTGCATACATGGTAAAGCTTTATTTGTGTACTATTACAGTTGTATATGCCATGTCATATAGTTGTTTAAACAGTGACATCCATATAAACAGAGTAATGCAACTGTGAAACAGTTATACTAATACAGTAGTCTGGAAAGGTTTACAAATGTTGTTGTCCAGGCTGAGGCCTTCAAGTAGAACAATAGTAAAAACAGACTGGGCCACAGGATACCAAACAATCAACAGTAAGTAATGCAGATATATAGTTCAGCAGCCTCTTTCTACACTCTGTAGACAATCCCTAGAGGGTAAAGACCGCAGTTGACACAATGGGATGTAACTGCTACATAACAAGGCATAACTGACACCATCACAAGCACACTGACAAACAGAACAGTCTGTATGGCAGGAGGCAGTAGCCCTGTATTTACCAAAGGTGGATTGTATGGTAATGTAAATCCAGATACCTTAATGCAGTTTACCCTTGATACCCCCACATGTTATAACAGCCTAGGTAAGTTATGGTGCATCCCCCCACTAGACTCAATAATACAGGGCCATATACCACGGTTACATACACTGGCTTCTGGAGTGCATAAGGGCACACATGTATTGTGTAGGTGAAGCCCACCCACATATATGGCCACAACCCCACCATATGTGTGAGGGACACAACAACAGTGGAATGATGGCAGGAATGGCAGCATGACATACTCACACCCCACAACAGAACAACCCCTGACAGCATGTCATATTTGCAAAGCCTAGTATGTAGGTGGAGGACAGAGGCTGGAACACAGGCCCATATATGGAAAACTGGTGTCATACACTAAGCAAGTGCTGGTGTTACAGGATAGTCTGCAACAAATCCTTAGTTAGGAATTTGAAGTTAGAAACAGAAATGGATGTAGCCATGTACTGATAGCACTCAACACACACACTGCCAGTGAAATATCTGGCACAAGACCTGTGTGGTGGTCATACAAAACATAATAGGCACACCTCTGGCCATGAAGAGGATAGGCCCACAGTTCAGAGCTATGCAGACAGACTTCATTCCAAGTTAAACTAGTATGTACACACACACCCTGTAACACCAGTACTATACAATGCATACAACAACTCTACTCACACTCTGTCTGTAGTTTTGGAACCTCCTACAAATATGTAGCTGGCCTGAGTGTGCAGGGTCTTCTGTAAGAGGTATTGCTACCTGCTGTCTGTAACACTGGTGCTCACACACAGGAAGGATGTCCATCACACAGGAAAGGTAAAGGGACCATGCCCACATGATGTAGGGATTTATAGTAGGTGTTTGCCATGACAGTGGTAATTGGAAGTACTGCACCGCAAGCTGCATGCAGGTAGCAAGTGGAGGACACTGATTGGTACAGAGGCCATCACCTAAAAATCCATGCTGCGATCAATTCAATGCCGCTCAATCCATTTACTGGAGAGAGACTGAGAACGAGAGAGAGAGAGAGAGAGAGTGTACGTGGAATTGGAAGTGGAAGCGAAAGCCAAAGCCACAGCAAAAAAAATAAATAAATAAAATAACATTACGTACATCCTGCAAACTCTCCAGAACAGACATCATTCCTACAACAGGTATGTGAAGTATATATGCATGTAATTGAATGTAGTACTTGATCCATAATAATGGGTTAGATGATGTGGAATGATTTATATGCACCATCAGTTATTGTTGTAATGATGTTCAACTGAACAACTGTTATGGACAATAGTGTCTGTCCCTGTGGGTAGTGGGCCATAGCCGTCAACTGTGCAGATCAGCACTGACTAACAAGATGTAAGCCATCATAGTGTGTGTTGTGTAATGGTAAGTGTATTATGTGGGCAATAGCTGGTAGTGGGAGTAATGCCATTATGATGGACACGTGGGATCCACAGCCCACTCCTTGCAGGTTACTCAGGTTAATCTCTGATGTAGCATGCAGGAATTGCATACGTGTGTAATAGGGTTACCTGCAATCTGGTCCTACATATACCCCCCCCACCTAATGTCAGGCTTTGTCCATATGTGACACCTGTCTGTGTTGTAGCAAGGCAGAACAGTGCAGCTGTACAGGAAGGTGTTGTGAGATTGGGGACCTGATGTCTGAATGTACCCCACAAATAGTTATGCATATGAGTACATATGTACACATATATAACATATGAACATATATATATATATATATATATATATATATATATATATATATATATATATATATATATATTGACATGTATGTCCACAAATATACAGATACCCATGTGTAGACATATATATGAGCACATATATACATCACATACATCTACACATATATAAATATCTACCTATATGCACGTCTACATATATACAAACACACACACAAACATATATGTATGTAAATACATGTCCCCTATATTACTACCACAGTGATTGTATGCTATATGCGAGATAACAGCACACATAGCAATACACACAGATACTTGCAGCTGGCAGTGTGTGCAACATGGACAGGTTTGTCACATGTTAACCCCTTGTTGGGACCACATTGCCCTCGTCTGTGAAGTATGGAATGGGAATATGGGGAAGTATGGTAGGTATAGTTGTGGAGGTGGCCAGGGTTGGTAGATATAGAGGACAGTCTACAGGGGTGGTATGTGACACATGTGGTGGGTAAATACCCTGGATGGTATGTGTGGTCTGTGATGTGGATGCTCCATGGGCCCCAATATGGACACAATGGGAACAAGCCTCCCACCCACTGCTGCTCACAACAGCAGTCCACGTCCTGAAGGTGCCTGGTCTGGAGGCTGAGCAGGAGGAGCATGTTGGTCCTGTGAATGTGTACTGGGTGCCTCAGAATGATGTAGGACATCCCACATGTGTCTGTGGAGCCTGTTATGGAACAGATCCTGCACCTGACCTCAGGGGACAGGAACATGTCTGTGTGTACCCCCGGGGTGGACAACATCCCCTGGGTTGGTTTCAACTGATGGTATTGCTGGACCAGTACATGAGGAGGCGCCAGGGTGGGATACACATGTGATGTGGCCAGGTAACATGGGCAGATGGGTTTGGAGAGGTGGTTCTGCTGGGCAGTAGTACATATACATGTTATGTGTCACTGTTATAGAACATATGGTTGTAGTAATAGTCTACAGAATCCCGAAACATATCCAACAGCATGCATAGATATCCCCAATAACACAGAATGTCAGATATGCAGCAATCACAAAGCAGCCATATCACAGGCATATATGGAACTATAGTAGCCCTGACAATGGCATGCAGGTGAATAATCTGTAACAGGCCAGCAACGATAGTGTCCACACAGGGAACATGGCTACAATCACATAGCAGAAAGTGTGCTAAAATACAATATCTGTCCTACTGGTAGGTAAGCTGTAGACATACCTAATGAGTTGTGTGTACAGTTTGTTATAGCTGATATGGTGGGGGGGTGACAGAGATGTGTATTAAGAACTGTGGTAACCTTGCTGTTTGAGTTGGTCAGACCTGTTTCCATCTTTATGTCTTTCAGCCAAGATGTCACATGCACATTTGCCAACATAGTCAGCAGCTGAAAATGAAGTGCTGATCATGTACTTAACCCTGCACTACCCTGTGCTGTTTGGCAAGGCCGCCCATGACCAGCAGGAGTGGACCACCCTGTGGAATGAACTAGTCCACAGGGTCAATGATGTCGGACTGCACAACCACAGTTATGAGCAGGTCCGGCATCATTGTACTGACTTGCTCCACAATACCCATTGGCGTGCTGCTGCAGTCCGGGGAATCACCTCGCTACAGGGAGGGTCATGCCATCCACCCCCTGACATGTGTGGAGGAGCTCCTGGCCAGCCTCGTGGCACCTGCCCATCCTGCCAGCCACCAACCATCAGACACCTTTGTGGAGGTGAATTCCACCCACCCACCAGCTGAGGAGCGTGCAGGTAAGGACACAGGGCACATCAGTAGACCACTGTTGTGTATACATCCACATTGGTCCAGGTAGATCATGCATATCTGACATGTCATAGATATATTGTGTTGTTGCATAGTAGGTATAAACAGATGTCTAGATGTGGTAGTATTGTGGAAATGTACCATTGATGCACTGTAATACTGCACCCACCCTGTAGCACTGCCACAGGTGTGGCAACTGACATTGCATCTCTCACCCTCTTATGTAGGTCCCTCCTGGATACCACTAAGGCAGCAGCCTGTAGCTGGTGAGAATGGTTTATGTATATGCTTGCCAACGCACTGGGCATGCAATGGAGATGGTATATTCCATGCACACATCTAACACACCTACTCTAAATGCATGCTATACATGTGTATGTATTGTTGCTGTGAAATGCACAGCATCACAGGGGTGACCACCGTTGTGTATTGGAAGGGTATGTCAAACACCTGCATGATAACTAACATCCTGTCATTGCAGAATGTGTCCACAGGGAGTAACATAATGGTGGGAGACATGGCATACAGTAGGGACATGTTTGGAACAACACCCATATACAGTGCAACACCAGTGTATATACCTGTAGGACAATGGCAACTGCTGCAGAGATACACTATGTCATAAGCTATTACAGTAGTCCAACTTATCAGCTGGGACTAGGCTGTAACATGTGGTGTTCAGTGTATGGGACACTGCAAAGTGACACACATGTGTAGAGCTTACTTGTCCTGCATCTGCAAAAAGGATGAAGGAGGGGGTGTCAGCATGACACACCAGTGCACTGCAGCAGGGATCCAAGGATGCTAGGAATGGCTCTATCTGCACATAGTCAGGCTCAGGACCTGTGGCAGTCGTAACCCTACCCCCACAGCAATAGTGATGGCAGTGTGTGAACATCATGGGATGTGCACATGAGTAGACTTTACAATCATGCAGAATAGTGGGACATGTGTAGGGCAGACTGAACATACACTGGACAATGCAAATGGCCCACGCTGGTATACCCCTGCCAGGAGTAGTGACTGCTGAAGTACATGCAACAAGAGGTGTGATAAACCATCATGATAAGGGTATGCACACATATGCCCACACAGTGTGTATGCAACATGGTCAGCAGCGGCACACCTAACACAATCCGTAGACACTGCATGTAAAAGTACAGGACATATGTCACATATTGGGCTCATGTACTGCTAAGATATGCTGTGATGTGGTCATTAAGGATGGGTGCATCAAATCAATGAAGGTGTGCACACCCCACCAAAGCCATGGTTTGCTCTGATGCTTGTCAGTGTAAAAGTACTGGATTAGTCATACATGGTCTGCTGATGGTGAGAGCTGTGCATCAGACATCTGGCATTCACAAATGACATCTGTCCACATATCATACCAGGTATGTTTGTTGCTGGAAAACTTAAAGGCTGTGAGCATTAAAGCTGACATAACTGACACGGTAGTACACATTCAGCAGTGGGCCGTACACCTGTGAGGTGTGGTGCACAGTACATGCCAGGGTGCAGAACAAGTACACTGAAATACCATATTATTGGGTGTAGTGGTATCCAGGGGAAGGGGCTTCACCTAGTTACACAGCACGTGCATCGCACACATGTATACTGTTGCCAGCATGGATTGACTATAGCTGCACTGCAAGCTGTCGGGTACCATATGCTATGCATGTTGACAGAGGGGGTAATAGGAGGACTATGTGTACTTTCATTGTGTAACCTCACCTGTATGTGTGTGTGCATCCTGATGGATATTAATTTGTCTGCAGGGTTGCTTTGGTGAAGTGGAGGGAGGTTGATGCATGTAGGATGCTTGTGTGCATGTGTGTGCGTTTATGTGGCTGGCCATGAATGCACATGTTTGACTGTGGGGTGTTCATACAGCAGTACCACCCTCTGGGATCATGCAGTACATGTACATGGACTGCCACATTACACACTAGGAATACCTGTCATGTGTGATAGTATAATATGGTATTTGGCATGGAACAGGCATCCAGAGGGAAGGTAGACACCGGGTACATGCTTAATATCATATTCAGCAGGGAGGTCACCTATAACCCACGTATGCAGCACAACAGATGCATTGGAGAAGTACTAGCCAACACCAGGGAGTGTATCCAAATATTACAGTTGTCACAGGATAGGCTGAAGGAGCAGCATATCTGGCATGTACTGAGCATTACATACACATGACACACCAGTAACTGATATTATGGATAGAACATAGTAGCCCACACATATAGGGACCATGCTCATGATGTCCGAACACACAGAGGGTACATACCGAATGACAGCATTGAGGCCATGCAAAACCACTACACAAAGTTCAGGCAGGTAAAGTAGCAACAGGCCTTGTGTTGTGACCGCCTGTGTAGGTGTTTAGAGAACTGATATGTTAATGAGTGGTATCAATGTGTGCATGTTAACAAGTGTGATGCAGGATGGGGTACCACATGGACATATATGTGAGACTGTCTGTAAAGCCATGGACAGGTAGGTATTACTGTGGTGAGTGTGTGTGAGTGTGTGTGTGTGTGTGTGTGTGTGTGTGTGTGTGTGTGTGTGTGTGTGTGTGTGTGTGTGTGTGTGTGTGTGTGTATGTACTATTAGGCAATGCTGTACAGGTTTTAAAGTGCATTTATTGTTTTCCCCCACAGTTGGCGAGGTGGTTCAGAGTCCCTCCTGCATGCAATCTGATGCTGGTGTCCATGCAGACATCGAAGATTATGATAGTACTGTTGAGGTACAGGTGTGGTTGTCAGAGGCCAACACTGCACCAACATTTGACATCCCCCTTTTAGCCACCCCAATCCCGCACACAGTTTCAATGCCTACACACACCCCATCACCAGTGGCCATAGAGGACGGGGAGCTGGTGTTCAGTGGTAGTGCACAGAAAAGTGTGGTAACCATGCCTACTGTCCGGGCGTAACAGGCATAGCCGGATATCAGGCAAGGTACCACATAGGCTAGTATAGTCCAGATCCCAGGCTTTGCTGGTTTCAGGACTTTATTTTCTGTGTTCAGAGCTATCCAGAACTTGCTGTGGTTGAGGGAAGTCCTACTGCTTACCAGTGGGAGTGGTGAGCATTGTACTGCCTATCTAACACTAGAGGAGTGGTTTCCAGCTCTGAAATTGTAATTTTTATTAGCTTTTTCAGGCTGATTTCTATTCCTTTCAATTTTCTGGCTATCAAATGCGTGTGTTTGTGCATTTTTCACATCATGCAGCACCGTGGGGCTACTGTTAATCTATTCCATGTGCCAGAAAGTCTGCTCTTCAAATTTTCCCTTAGAACTAGCTGGTTTCTCAATAGTAGCACTAAAATCTGAACCCCTTTGACTAGCACTGGCTCTAGAACCTGGTGGAAATCACTAGGAAGCCTTAAACTGATAGGAGCACTCAACTCTCCATGTTAATAAGCAGAAAATAATTGTAGGCACTAAATAGTCTATAATTGCAAAGTACCTTGCAACAGTAAGGGAAAACAACTCTTGTACTTTACAAAAAAAGCACCTAAACAGGCATGTCTAAGGGTCAGCTTCCAGTGATTTATCCTGTCCACCTGGTGAATCTGGACATACTGTGGCAATGCAGCAACTGCCTGATGTACACAGACAACCCTCTCCTCCTACCACTCAACACTACAACCTGCGAGAGATGCACTTACATAGCCCAAATGGAAGCAAACCTCTCTCCAGCCAAGATTGGGCTAGACAGTCAAGAGAAGGTTAGCACCTGCAGCACACCTCAATCAACACATAGCCCTTCAAAACCCACACCATCAACACCCACACATAGCTACACTAAACCTACATATGCAGAGGCCCTTACCATTAACCTGCCCTAGCAACAAGGATCTTCAAAGCTGAAACGCAAACAAACACCAGTCACAACCAAAGTGACACATAGCTCACAACACCAGTGTGCCACCCAACAACAGCCTCTAAGGCAAGACAATGTACCCAACACTTTACTCATAGGTAACTCTATAGTCAGGCACACTGATGTCCCACTCATCAGGCTGAGCAAGGAGAAAATTACAGTCAGCTGCCTGTCGTGTGCCAGGATCCACCACATAACCCATTCACTCAAGTCACTCCACAACAAGTACAAATACGACTCTGTCATTGTCCATGGCGGAGTGAATGACTTGAGATGTACCTCCCTGGACTACATGAAAAGAGACACAGAAGAACTCTTAGATCATGTGGCCCAAGGCCAGTATGACCCTAGCACTGAGTAGCATCCTACCATTGCCCAGAATGATACCACAATATAAGGACAAAATGATTGACTTCAACAATTGGCTAAGCTTCTGGTGTCATTCAAAGGGGATCCAGTATCTGTCTGCCTGGGGCGACATGATTGACAAACCACAATGCTTTGCTAGAGATGGTCTGCACCTGTCACCCCTGGGATTCAGGTTACTGGTTGAAGCTCTTGCCACCCCTATAGTGCCTTTTTTTAGGCAAGGTTCAAAGGACAAAAGTACCACTGTAACAGATACAACCATCAAAATCTGAAGGTAATGTTACTCAATGGTAAAAGTCTAAACCCCAAAATGCACTCTGTCAAAGCACTCCTAAAAATGGTGAACATTGATATATGTGCAGTAACTGAGACCTGGTTCAAGACTCCAGAAAGCACCCCTACAATACCAAGCTACAACTCTTACCACACTTTTCGGCCACAAAACCAAGACCGAAACACTAAAGGTGGAGGAGTGCCCATATTCACCAAGGATATTTACACTGCCAGGCTAGTTGCCCAACACAATGCATCTGAAATTCTCCAGGTGCAACTAACACTAGGTAAGACTGCAATCCAAATTGTAGCTTGCTACAGATCCACCATCATGCTTCAAGATTCTCACTACACCTTTCTAAACATACTGGAAAACATTAAGATACAACCAAACACCCTAATACTGGGTGATTTCAACTACCCTGCTATTAACTTGGAAAAGTACTCAGGTACCAGCACCTTTTCCCAGCAGTTCTTGGAATTCATAAATTCCAATTTCCTGGATCATCTAATCCATTGTCCCACCAGGGGCTCCAATATCCCAGACCTGGTCATTATCAACATGCTCCACACCAATGGTCACCCACTCATTGGTCAGGTCTGACCATAAGCAAATCACCCTTGACATCCACATCCCACCCCCATCCCCAATAAGGAAACCTCCTTAAAAAAATTCTCCAAAGCCAACTTCATGCTACTTAAGTCAGAAGTGACAAACTTCATGGCACCCATGCAGACAGGAGCTGAAAGTTCAACTTCTGAATCCTACACTAAGGCACTGTACGAGCACATCCACTTGTGCACGAATCGTGCCGTCCCAAATAGAACCAAGACGATCTTCTCCAAAAAATGGAAGCCAATCTAGTGGTCCCCTGCCATAAACAAACTTTACAACAGAAGGAAGAAAGTGTTGAAGAAAAGAGGAAAATCCCAGGATGCAAAATCTCCCTTACCAACCACAGTAAGAAGCTGAGATCCCTCATAAAATCCTCCAAAGCTAGTTGCAAAAATAAAATTGCCAAAGATTCCAAAGACAACCACAAGGCATTCTATAGTTATAGGTCTTGGTCAAGGCCTTCAACACCACTACTCCTCCAATTTCCAACCTTGCTAACCTCACCTCACTAAAATATGCCTTTAAGCCTTAAACTACTTTATTTACTGCTACTCCTTAACATCCTTCTTTTATACTATACTCTTACTTCCTATGAGTATCATACCCTTAGCAGATCTCCTAATTTAGCTAAACACACAACCTCTATCCTTCCTCTAGTTGAACAAACCTATCCTATCATCCTGTCCCTACCTTCCCCCTCTCTTTCACAAATTACACCATAACAGGTTTCAAACCACTAGAAAGTTTTACCTAATACCCTCCAAAAACTCAAAAATATCTCCAATCCCACAAACACTTTTACTGTTACACGGGGACATCCACCCCAACCCTGGCCCCAATAATCCCCTCACCCACACCCTTTCAAACCAAATTGCTAGCAACTTCAGTTCACCTTTCTCTTCTAACTCCCTTTCTATAGCACACCTAAATATTCGTAGCATCAACAATAAAATCACACAACTCCATGCTTTAATTGACCTCTATGCATTTGATATCCTCTGTCGCACTGAAACATGGCTTAAACCAGGTACCAGAGACAACAAAATCACTCCTCCTGGCTATAACACTTTAAGGCAAGATTGTCTTAACAAAAAGGGTGGGAGAGTGGCCTTACTTTACAAACCCCAACTACAGGTGGCCTTAACTGACTCCCTGCCTCCCTCCCCAGCCAATGCTGAAATACTCTGTAGCAAACTCCAAGTAAATAAGAGCAAAGCCATTTATATAATATGTTCCTATATCTCTCCAGGCAATAACTTAAACACACTTGAAAATATTCTTAGCTGGGTCTCCTGTAGCTTTCCTCAAGAAACCATAATCTTAGGAGACTTTAATATTGATTGGAACTCCTGCATATCTCCCAAACCCACCTTTCACCTCAATCTCTTTAACTTTCAACAAACCATAAACTCCCCTACTAGAATTCACAAATCAACCAATAAACAAGCCATCCTGGACTGGATATTGATCAACAATAATCCCCTCTGATATAAAATTGGAATACTCCCAGACAATATCAGCGACCATCTCCTCACCTACATCACTAAACAAAAAAATAACAATCTCAAACAGGCTAGTTATCGTACTGTACGTAACAAAAAAAATTTTAACCTGCCTACTTTCCTTAATGAACTCAAAGAATGTAACTGGTCAGCTCTAAAACACCTCCCACTTGATGAAGCAGTTACCCATTTCAACAACACTTTCCTACAAATTCTCGAGCGTCATGCCCCTTCTCACTTAATTAGAATAGGATCCAAAGCTGCCCCTTGGCTTTCCAAAAAAACCAAACAAACAATGCTATTTAGGAATAAACTATGGACAAAATGGAGAACCACTAAAAACCCAACTGACCATCAAAACTTCAATCACCTTAGAAATACTACAAAAAAACTCACCTATCTTGAAAAAAAAATTATTACCTTCAATATCAACAAAACCAAAATCACAACCCCAAAAAATTCTGGTCAGGAATCAATAAACTGCTCCATCCAGGGAATAGCAAAACACCTACACCAGCTATCTTAGCTCAGACCCCACCCAATATAATAGTCAATACATTCAACAACTTCTTCTCTGAAACAGTCACCTCTCTAGCAAACACCATGACTCCCCCCCTTCCCTTCAAAAGACCTCTCCTCAAAATAACACCCCCACTCTAAAATTTAGTACAGTCTCCACAACCCACATACGTAAGTTACTCTCTAAACTTAAACCATGCACCCCTTCAGCCGACAAACTACCAGCTGAATATCTGCAACTAGCAGCAGCAGAACTAGCTTACCCAGTCTCCATCTTAATTAACAGAACAATAACCAAATCTACTATTCCATCCTGCTGGAAAGTCTCCCATATCATTCCTCTGCATAAAGGAGGTAACACTAATGAACTTTCTAATTTCTGGCCTATAGCCCTACTATCTCCACTATCTAAAATTATGGAACGTTGTATACACCATCAACTCTTACATCATCTTTTGCAAAATAGCCTACTCGTAGACTCCCAACATGGTTTTAGGCCCTACCATAGCACTTCCACTGCCCTTCTCTCCTTCACAGACATGATCAACAAAAATCGCAATAACAACCTTTTCTCCTCTGCTTTATTCCTGGACCTCTCAAAAGCCTTTGATATGGTCAACCATCAACTTCTCCTAGACACTCTGAAATCTCCCTCACTTGACTCTTTGGCATTACACTGGTTTGACTCTTATTTGAAAGACAGAAAACAAGCAGTCCTCTGGGACAGCCATATATCCTCTCAGCTCCCAGTCACTATTGGTGTCCCTCAAGGATCCATCTTAGGTCCCCTTCTCTTCTCCATATTTATAAATAACCTGTCTGCTTCACTCCCGACATCCACTTGTATTCAGTATGCTGATGATTCAACTCTCATCTGTTCTGCTTTATCTCCAGAAGAACTTCACTCTTCCACCCAAAAAGTCTTTACGGCAGCAGAAAAATGGTTCCAACATATCTGTCTCCTCCTTAATCCCCAAAAAAACAAATTACTACTTTTCACCCCAACCCTTAAATCTGCCCCTATCTCCTTTTCCATTGTGTCTGACAATGGCACGCACTATCATTAAACCTGATTGTTCCACTAAACTACTAGGCGTTACTATAGACAATCAACTAAACTTTGACTGCCACATTGATCTAACCATCAAGGCTGTTAATAAAAAGATAGTTGCCCTCTATAGACTTAAGCCCTTTCTTACTGCACCCACCAGAGTGTCTCTTGCCCAAACTCATCTCATCTCTACACTATTGTATGCCTCTCCATCTTTTATCAAAATTTCAAAAGCTAACCTTCAGAAACTTGCCACAGCCTACCATAGTATTGCCAGGTTTGCCACAGGTTGCCCATTCCGTTCTCACCATTGTCTTAATCTCAAAAACCTTAACTGGCTTGAACTTCAAAATCTAATTCTCCTACATCAATTAGTCATCATATATAAAATTCTCCATTACCCCTCTAATACACCCATACTTAATAACCTCATTGCCCCATACAAGAATCTTACTTCCCTTCGCTCAGCCAGCAAACTTCTAGTAGCCACTCTCAAATCTCATAATAAAGCAGGTGACTCCTTATTTACTAATGCTGTTGGCTCATACTGGAATAAACTTCCCATAGAACTGACCACTTTAGGCTCATCTCACCTTTTCAAAAAACAACTAAGAAACTATTTTAAATCCCACTGGCTATGCCCCTGCTCTAATCCTGACTGAGCTCAGCAAACAATCCCTCTCTACAGTCCTCTCCATTCACTTCTACTTGCCTCTATCACTACTTCTATCCCTCCAGTGTAGTGCACCTAGCGACCCACCTGCTTATTAATTTTCCTATACTATCTATTCTCCTTATACTTGATATATCACTGCAACCTGTCATCTCTCCTTTTATTTAACCTAGATGCTGATCCCTACTGTGCAAATCTCTATCTTAAAACTAGTGCACGGCACAAAATGTTTATCCTAATTTGTTAATATTGTAAATATTTATAGACTCTTTAGGTGTTACTTTTTTCTCTCTTCTTCATTTTTTAGCGGTCCTACTCTTGCAAATATTATGGGATAATGATTCCTCACTATTGTTTAGTTCTTGTTAAAGTGCTTCTGCATTGTTACTATACTACATGATAATGTTTCTTTATTTGCTTATATATTTGTATATTTTTTGTTTATTGTAAGTCACTAGTATATAGTGGAGCTTTTCTCCTCGGGCCTCTGCTGAAAATGGACATGTATCCAGCCAGACTAGCCCGGTCAACAAATGTAAAATAAAATAAAAAAATAAATAAATAAATAGTTATGTCAAGAATCTAAATGTCAATGCTCAGATCTGCTCTGAGCTACAACAGAATGGCATTAAATATACTGATCCCAAGGATATTGCCAATATCCTGGCAGATCAGATCAATTTAGTGCCAACTTCAACCGTCTCTCACCCCCTAAAGGGCCCATCTCAATACCAAAAGATTGCCAAATTCTGGTAATCATGGTCGCACAGGTAGAAACAGCACTCTCCAAAACTAAGAATACAGCATCCATGGGACCAGATGACATCCCAGGCTGTGTATTACATGAACTACAAAATGAACTGGCACCTCACCTAAGTGTCATGTTTAATCATAACCTCACCTCAGGCTTCATGCCCTCTGAGTGGTGCACAGCTACAGTTATCCCACTCCACAAGGGAGCCACTTTGGATCCTGGGATCTACAGTCCCATCAGTCTGACAAGCCTGATCTGCAAGGGCATGGAACGCATTATCATCAAACTAATAAACAAAGACATTGGCAACCTTCAAATACTGGACCCCACCCAGTTGAGGTTCGTGAAGGGCAGATCTTGACTCCTAAACCTGATTGACTTCTTTCAATCAGCTGCCAGAGCTGTGGATAAGGGTAAGGTGGTCCACACAGCCTATCTGGACCTTGCCAAGGCCTTCAACACCATCCCCCACTCTGCAATCATAGATAAACTTACTAAGCTGGGCATAAATCCCTATATCACTTGATGGGTTGCCAACTGGCTTACTGACAGACCCCAGACTGTAAAAGTAGCGGACTCCAAATCCAGCTCCAGACAAGTGATAAGTGGAGTACCTCAGGTTTCAGTCCTGGGACCCCTCTTGTTTGGCATCTACTTCCCTGAAGTACAGGCCAATACTAATGGACTTTGGCTAACAAAGTTTGCAGATGACTGCAAACTGGGATCCATTATTGAATCCGCAAATAGTGTGGATATTCTACAAAAGGGCCTTACAGAAACATATGCTTCTTGCCAGAGCCATTGGCTCTAGCTTAATGCCAAGAAATGTATAGTTATCCCCTTTGAGAAAAAAACATGTACCCATGAATCACCACATAGGTGACAGTACACTAAACACTGAAATTGTGATGAGAGACTTAGGGACACAGGTGGACAGTGGTCTCACCTTCGATAACCACATCTCCACAACAGTCAGGAAATCCTTCTATGTGGCACACCTCATCACTAAGGACTTTTCATCCAGAAAAAAGGAGGTCATTGTCCCACTGTACTCATCCCTCATTAGACCCGTTACCAACGCCCCATTTAGTATGTACCTCACAAGACACTGCAACAGCTGGAAAGGCTGCAGAAATACCTCACTAAAATAATCACAGTCCTAAAGCAGATGCCCTATGCTGACCGTCTAAAAAAAATCCATCTATACTCTGTGGATATTGTCTACTCAGAGGCAATTTCTGCATAACATACAAGGCCATGTCAAACCCTGAGCTGTTGGACATGCTCCACTTAAAGAAATCCCAATCCCACAAAGCCACACGCTCCAGGGTTGTAAACCTTGTCATCGCAATGAACAGAACATGCTGGAGGGACAGGTTCCTGACCCAGAGACTCCCATTCTCTGGAATAGACTGCCCATACATGTCAAGCAGAGCACCTCCTTGGCCCTCTTCAAAAGGAACCTTGATGATTGGATGGGAGATAGGAAATTCACCCTGGGGATCATGTTAGTCGCCTTCATAGACAGGGGTCCAGGGAAGTAAATATTGTGGGAAGAAATATCCTTGGAATTGTTATGGCTAGGCTTGTATAGGCCCTAGGACCGATAGCCTAGTACCAACCTATTAACCTATGAACCTATAACGTGGTACATGGAACATATACTGGGTGTACCTTGGTGCAATGACAGTGTACACAGCACCCACATCCCCCAGTGGATATTGCACTCTCTGAAACCCATGATGACACTCTGCCATACCCACCATCACACATTGGCCGTGACTGCGATACAACACATAGTATACCCAAACAGTGGTACTACAGGGATGCACATGACACAAGTGTAGTATGGTGTTGCATTGTCATACCTCAACTATCGGCAGTGAGAACACTATCTTTACTACTGTGAGGTAATGAGGTATTGTAATAGGAGTATGTGGTCTTGAAATGCTGTACCTTACAGATATACGGACATGCACAACTACACACACATGCCAGAACATAATGGATATCCCATGCCTATCAACCCATTTGTAGAACGCTGTTGTGCTGGTACTGAAGACTCATGTAGCCAGTATGGGGGAGAGCTTAGCAGGATACATGTAATGTCCCATACAGCAGCAGCCACAACTGACTATGGCAATGGGTGTTGCATTGGTTGTGAAGGCCCTCATGGAATTCCCAAGTACAGGTGTGCTAAAACACAGACACTGCTATACTTAGTCATGCACATGTACACACGTCAATACAGGGGTGCATTGCTGCAGGTGGTCATAGCTGTATATCTAGCTATTGTCCAAGGGGAGATGGGTTGTGTGTACATAGATATCTTGCCACCTGCCAGGTGGCAGCAGCCGATCTATCAACAGACACTACTGTGTTGAACCTCAGGGTGAGAATGACATGCATCAGCCAATCCTCCAGGTGCCTCCTGCAAATGGCCACTGAGGTGATCAAGTTGACATGTATGCAACATGCATTACAACACATGGTTAGTGTCTGTGATGTAGACCTGTACCCAAGCATGTCCTGTTGACTGTAGTAGTGCAGTGGAGGTACCCATGGAATGTGGTGAGTACATGGTGACATCTCCTATATGTGCCAGTTCTTACACAGCTGGGCAGACATATCAGTGTCAATCAAGCTTAGGTTGCCTGTACATATCCCAGCTGGATACCTGCCATATGCCCATCTGTACAGGAACTAACAGTCATCAGCTTGGCAAGTAGCTATGCAGTAGTATGAGTGTGTTGACAGATAGACATCTGACAACAATATGTATACCATAACTACATGTTGGAAGCCCTCACCAACATGTGCTGTACAGACGGTAGTCTACAGTTACATTCCACATGACAGATCATTACCCAGTAAGGGGTATATACTGTGATATAGCTCACACACCAGGGATACAATAGGGAGGCCTCAGTGTCCAGCTATGACTGCAGGTGTGCCTGTTGTCAGTACTACATTTACCAATCTGCTCTTGCCTGGGTTAGCACTGTCAAAAGTAGTACTGCCATGATACACTACATGCCAGTGTGACAGCACATACCCTGGGCTACTACACCTGTATGTAACACATTCACAATGATAACAGTGCTGTACAGGCCTCATATATGTCTGTGTCCCACACATGACACTCACACCCCTTGCTACTCTAATGACAGCACATAGGCTCATGTATTGTAAATGGCATTACAAACACTGATTACAGATTATCATACTGGGTGGTTTGACCTGGTTACCAGGGTTAAGCCATGCTTAGCAAGTATCAACATTGCTGCAATATGACAGCTGAGCTGATTTGTGCACTGGTAAGCAAAGCCTACACTGTATAAGCACCCGTACATTTACCCATAGCTCAGCGCTGTTTATCTTTGTGCAAACCCACTGCTCAAAACTGCCTTAACCACTATGTATCTGACAGCCCTTATTCTGCCCAGCAACAAAATTAAAAGCCCTTGTAGGTCTTGAACCCAGGACCAAGGAATCTGAAGTTGCAGCACTTAACCACTATGCCATGACCACTGTGAAAACAGCTGTTGTTTTACCAATATAGCTGTCAATACACATATTGAGTAGTATTGAACAATTGCCATTAGTTACTAAATTGTGTAGTCTAGTTATTAATATGACTGTTGCATCACATATGTTGTTTTATCATAATGTACACATAGCAGATACATATGGTGAGATACATCTGGGAGGGTATACACAACCGTGAGGTTTACTCATGATAGGAATATGGTTGTATACATATAATAGGTCTATATATGTCTACATTTCTTACACATGTATACTCATACATATGTCTGTATACACATCTGTATAGTGCAACATATATATGGCCATGTGTACATCTCTTCGTATGTACATATATATATATTTGATATATATATATAAATATATATATATATATATATATTCTGATATACCTACTACTGTCAATATATATGTCAATATATATGTAGATATCCATACATATATATGCATATGTATCTCTATCTGTATATGTGTAGACATATCTTGCTCTGTATATGTATATATCTGAGTGTTTATATGTATATCTATGTACATGTACATATCCATCTATGTATGTCGATATGTATATGTGTATATATCTATACAGATATCTGGAAAATTATAAATACATATAAGCTCAGCATTTGTCCTGAACATGGAGTGGAGCCCTACCTCAGCCCCTATAGTTCCAACTTCATAGTGCATGGGGATGTCAGGTATGTAGTGCAGGTATATTTGTAGACTATTGCTACTGTAATAGGGATTGTCTTCACAGACATGGTGTGTGTGGGACGTCACATCTGCTTTTAACATGTGCTCCATTGGCTACTGCCAGACTTCCTAAGGACATCGTAGTACAGTACTACTGCTAGGACAGTAATACTCTTGTGGACTACAGCAGAGATATTGCACAATATATGTGGACAGTCTGACACACTCTAGACAGTCCAGAGGTATACACAGAACCCATTAGTGCCAGACATGTGGACCAAGTCTGACAATGTGGATGTTAACAGCCATGTATATGGGTATAACATGTACCTACTGGTATACATTTGCACCCATAGGTTATGCATTCACACACCCCTGTCTGTCCTGACACATAATAACTGCTGGTACAGAGGTGCCATGGCCACATACTACCCACTAGTTATTGACATACATCTGTACTGCATCCCACTGCTTTGTCTGATATACATGACTGTTATGGTGGCCGGGCAGCAGTACATCTGGCAAGTATCTGGACATGACATCTCACTGGGTAAGTACCCTAAGCTGCTAGGCATGTAACAAAGCACTGTTCAGGCTACAGGCATACTGGCGCAACACTGGCCAACATTTCCTATGGGGGAATATATATGTACCTGCATATATAGCAGGATCTACAGGCATGTCACAGCACAGAGTAACACACACCTGTGTGAAAGTACATAACCACAACCAATGTGAACACAGCCACAGGCACATATGGTAAGCTACCATAATATTACAGTATATAGACTATCTGTTCAACACCATCCTCATATGTGCCACTCACACACTAACCCTACATATATTGGCCTGCTACACAGTGTGGTCCGATGCCTGTCTGTGGTATGGGACATGTGTGTGTTTGGCCCTGCAAACATGTACGCTGATAAGGTAACATACAGTGGAGAAGCATGTGACATCAGATAGACCAGGAACAAGAACAATGACATTTGCCACAGTCTGTACACAGGCTAAGGTACATATTAACAATGCACACACTGTCAACAATCATCATAAGTACACAGACCTCAGTATTGTACACACAACCACAGAATGTCCAGGTTATATCATCAAATGTAACCCCTACTATACATAACATGTGCAGCAGTCTTATATCTCACTGGCTTGTTATCAGATATGATGTCACTGAATATGGTCTACAGCACATATGCACATCTTACTGCATGACATATGTGCAAAGGGTTACAGAGTTGTGGCTGCAGGCACAAGCATAGGGCCAATATTGACATATTGCTATGATAACCTCATACATTTACTGTTGTAACAGGGTTTGTTGCAACATATGTCGTATGAGGGATATGAAGTCAGTAACTCTCATGGCTGTTACCATCTACAGACTGCAATCCTCACACTACCTTCTGCAGATCACATATAAGTGCTCTGTAGTTAACACATGAAACAAAAGGCATCACACACTGCCCAGTCTGCAGATGACCCTACAGATGGGAGTTTCCTCATAAACATAGCACTGACATGTTAGGACAGCCATATCCATACACACCCTGTTAAACCAAGATTACTCCAGATTCAGTATAACAGCACTTACAGTCTGTAGTCAGGTCAGATACACCCCCCTCCTATGTGTTGGCCTGTTTCCACAGTGCATGTTGTTAGAAGTAAATCCCCAATCCATCTCTGATGCTGTTTGTCAAACAGCAAATTGAGTTCCTGCTCACAGTGAATGAAAAGGTCCAACACCAACATGATGTTCCTAGATATTGGAGTGTGTTACATGCAATTGGCTATGGGACTGTTACTACAGCTGTTCTCCATGCAATCAGCTAGAGGAGGGCTGCAATTCGTGCATAGGCCATCAGCAGATCATGAACATCACTTAAAATACACATGCTAATGCCTAAGCAAAGCAGGTGTAAGTCTCCACATCCACCAGAGAGGGAGTGAGAGAGGCAGACAAAGGCACAGGTAAGTCAGGGAGGGGTGGGAGAATAAAACATAAGCGTGTTTCTGTCACACACCTACCAGTACAGGGTATCAAACACCTGCTGACTATGTAGTGTTATCACATGTCTATGCAGTTATTAGATGCACCACATAGGTTACATGCTGAGGAGCCCTCCAAACGTATATGTGATCTGAGGGACATCTGCAACAGTGATATGGTAGCTATACTGTAGGTGTAGTACACGTGGCTGTCCCCATGAACAGGTGTCAGCATCAACACAGCCACACTCTCACAGGGACACACACACATTGATAAACTTGGCAGGGCCAGGAATACAAATCATCACTAGTGAGATTGCCACAACACAGTAATGTGCAGGTATCACATGCACCCCAGGAGTCATACAGAGTTTATATGGGTAAAGGTTATGTGGAGGTGTCTGACATCAGACAGCATGCTTCAGTATGTCAATGGAGGTTGTAGTGAGTGTGAATGTGGTCATAGGAATCGTACAACACACATACAGACACAGGGTGCCAGTACTGACATGCATGTGTGCATTGCTTAATGGGTGTGTAGTGATCGACTGTGCCAAACGGCTATACAAGGCTAGGTGATGGGTATATCTTGACATCAGGCCAGATGACAATGGTCTGCAGTATGGTTCAGGGGTGTAGTGTCTGAATTTTCCCACACAGTTGGGTATTGTATTCACCATCCAATCACCTGGGTAACTATTGCGTTTGGCCAATGCTGTGCATTGCTTGCCATGTATGTGTTCCTTAGTCCATAACATGGATGGTGTCTGGGATGTGCACAACTCCCATATGCATTTACAGTGACATGTGGAACTGTACCTGGGGTGTCTGGCCCATGTTGTGTACACAGATTGTTATCATCAGATGTGCCAGTCCTGGCCTCATCTGGTGGGAACTGTTAATGGACAGCAGGTTGACCCTGCACCTACAATGATAGCATTATACTAGTATTCCCTGGTGTCAGTGGCATCTGTCCATAGAGGGCATGTTTTTCAGGCATGACATGTCCTCTGTGGGTCACATTTGATGGCACCACAGGTGTTGCAGGTGTCCAGTGGGGAACATAGGGAAGGTGCACTGTCAGCATGTGAGTGTCTTTTGGACTGATGGACAGGGTAGCATGCCCTCTGTAGCCCACTGCTATCACACCATGGTTACTATCAGTGGGCAATATGCAGTGTACTACCAACATAGAGCTGCTGCCTAAGCAAGTGTGTGTGTGTGTGTGTGTGTGTGTGTGTGTGTGTGTGTGTGTGTGTGTGTGTGTGTGTGTGTGTGTGTGTGTGTGTGTGTGTGTGTGTGTGTATGTGTGAGAGAGACATGGGTTGAGAGTGTTCTCTGGGTAATACAAGGGTTGCTAAGTTTGTTTACCTGGCCTTCATGTCACATTTAGGGAATATGGATTTGCACCACAGCCTCTTGGCTATTTCAAATCTGTTATCCCTGTACGGTGGACACTGTGATGTATACTAGGGCCAACATATAAGAAATTTGCAAAACCTGCTCCACATTGACTCTAGTTGTTACACACTCACATCCACCTCCACACAAGATATGAATGACAAACACAGACATCCCCCCACACACACACCTGTCATGTCTCAGATTAGAGCTCCTACCTAACTAGTTTACTACACTACAGCACTACACAGTTAAAGGATGTGCCACAGAGATTATTGGAGTAGTCCTTTCCCAAAGGTGTATTTCACAGTGAATGACATCAGCAGGATTGCCAGAGTAGGGCATTTGAATTGTAGTGATGACTAGCCTAAAATGCATTGCTCCCTACACAGACATAGACACACACAAAAACATCAACTGCCATGTGTGGGAATAGAACCCCTACAAGATTTCTATATCACACAACAGCACAAAGCTATTATAGGACACACCACAGGGATTAATGGAGTACTCCTTCCTCAAAGGTGTATTTCACAGTGAATGACATCAGCAGAATTACCAAAGTAGGGCATTTGAATTGCACTGATTGTGACTAGCCTAAAACGCATTGCTCCCTATACAGACATTGACACACACAAAAACATTCACAACTGCCATGTGTGGGAATAGAACCCCTACCAAAGTTCTATATTACACTACAGCAGGAAGCTGTTATAGGATGCACCATGGGGTTTAGAGGAGTACACCTTCCCCAAAGGTGTATTTCACAGTGAATTACATCAGCAGGCTGGCCAAAGTAGGGCATTGAATTGTAGTGAGTGTGACTAACCTAAAATGCATTGATCTCTACACACACACACACACACACACACACACACACACACACACACACACACACACACACACACACACACACACACACACACACACACGCATACACACACAGTTGTCATGTCTGGGATTAGAACTCCTACCTAACTAGTTTATCACACTACCACACTATGCAGTTATAGGACAAACCACAGGGATTACCTGAGTACTCCTTCCCCAAAGGTGTATTTCACAGTGAATGACATCAGCAGGATTGCCTAAGTAGGGCATTTGAATTGTATTGAGTGTGACTAGCCTAAAACACATTGCTCCCTACACAGACATAAGCACACAAAAACATCCACAACTGCCATGTGTGGGAATAGAACCTCTACCAGAGTTCTATATCACACTACAGCATAAATCTGTTATAGGACATGCCATGGGGATTACTGGAGTACTCTTTCCCCAAAGATGTATTTCACAGTGAATGACATCAGCAGGATTGTCAAAGTAGAGCATTTGAAATGTAGTGAGTGTGACTAGCCTAAAACACATTGCTCCCTACACAGACATACACACACACAAAACAGCCACAACTGCCAGGTGTGGGAATAGCACCCCTACCAGAGTTCTATATCACACTACAGCATGAAGCTGTTATAGGACATGCCATGAGGATTACTGGAGTACTTTTTCCCCAAAGGTGTATTTCACAGTGAATGCCATCAGCAGGATTGCCAAAGTAGGGCATTTGAATTGTAGTGAGTGTGACTAGCCTAAAACACATTGCTCCCTACACAGACACAGACACACGCAATTACCGTGTCTGGGATTAGAACTCCTACCTAACCCTAACTAGTTTATCACATTACAGCAGTATGCAGTTATAGGATGCACCATGGAGATTACTGGGCTACAGTTTTCTGAAAGATGTATTTCACAGTGTGTGACATTAGCAGCCTTGCCCAAGTAGGGGATTTGAATTGAAGTGAGTGTGACTAGCTTAAAAAGCATGGTTCTCTGTACAGACAGAAACACTCACACACACACACACACACACACACACACACACACACACACACACACACACACACACACACACACACAGTTGCCATGAATGGGATTAGAACTCCTACCTAACTAGTTTATCACAATACAGCAGTACGCAGTTATAGGATGCTCCACAGAGATCACTGAGCTAAACCTTTCCCAAGAGTGTGCTTCAAAGTGGATGACCTCATCAGGCTTGTCATAGTTGGGCTATCGGGCGGGCAGTGTGTGTGTGTGCATGGGCCATAACCCATTCATCTAGTGGTCGACACAGCACATGCGTCCACACACAGGGTTATATTCCACAGGTACGTGTATAGATGCTACATGACTACTTCCTTGTACAGTCATGTTGCACAGCTAGCACTTGCACCACATAGTCCGTAATGCTGACAAATACTGGTGGCTAATGTCTACAGTGAGTGACATCTGAACCTCATGTGTGCTGTGTGGGACAGGCTTCATAATGAATGGCTCCTTGTCACATCTCTTCCACACATCTATGTATGTCTACTTTTGGTTAATTATAGTGTGTTGTCCTTGGATATATGCTTGTATTCCTATCCACTGTGTATGCAAAGCATGAGTGGTGTATACTGAAGAGTGTCTGCACTAACATC
This sequence comes from Protopterus annectens, assembly GCF_019279795.1. Lineage (NCBI taxonomy): Eukaryota > Metazoa > Chordata > Ceratodontiformes > Protopteridae > Protopterus > Protopterus annectens. The sequence continues at coordinate 1,668,993,675 of NC_056743.1, read as the reverse complement.
TGCAACTACCAGCTATGCCTGCTCCACTGTTGTTTGCAGAAATGGGCTTCATTTGTTTAAGTGTGTGAGCATGCCCAGTATGACTTTTCAGTATGTTGTTGACTGACATTGCCTTCATTTCTCTAAGTGTGTGAGCATGTCCAGTATGCCCTTCTGTATTGAATGTGTGGATTGATTCCAGGTAGTTTGTACTCCAGTGCAGACCTTTGTGTTGTACACCTACAGGTAGCAAACTGTTTCTGCAGGGCATCTGTCGATCATTTGGCAATATGTGGACAAACTGTGCAGGGGATAGTCTGTACTGTAGGTGATTGCGTCTGTGCTGCTTCAGCTGCATGGCACTGCTGTTAGCAGAGATATTCAGATGTGTACTGTTATAGACAGTGATATTTGTTGTCCTCATGTACTGTCAGGTGGACATTCCTGCTCACAGTGATGTATTGGGGACAAGGGTGAAGGCAGCTGTGTCCAGTATTGTGGGCAGACACCTATGTATTCATGGTAAGTTATACCATTCTGGAGGGGGAGCTGCAGACACTTGCTGCTGGGTCTGTGTATCCAGTTCAACACCTTGGTAGAGTGCTGGCAGAGGATTCCATACTTGTACACCCATCGACATGACAGTATGGGCTTATCTTGCTGTGGCAAAGCCTCACAACTGTACATATTCACACAGGTTACCCAGAGGCAGGGGCCATGGGTCAGGACAATAACCCTATTGTGGTGAGCGGGCAGGTGTGTAGCCACCCATTTATGTGTTTGCAGCCAGGGATAGTGTTTGCACACAGCTTGGTGCAGACCCTGCACAATCCATGCTGCCCATGTTCCCACCCCTACCTCTGCTATTCTAACCTCTTCCATACATTATGCATACATTCTCTGATACTTTCCCTAAGGGTCACCCCATCACAGGTGTGTGTTAGTGTTGGCCCACAGTTCATACAGTGGGATATGGTGGACATGTTACTGTGGTTTGTCCACTCGTCCTTGCATATGGTGTATGTGGAGTGTGTTATGTTGTTGTTTGGGGGTCCATGACTTAACATGCATTGGCAGTATGTCTGAGACACTGGCCTTTGGCAGAGGACTGTGGGGCATTAGGTGTTGCTGCAGGCCAGATGTTGCAGGCCATTGCATTATGTCAGTCCTACAGTCTCAGACCACCATGCAGCATATTGCCCTGGGGTGACAGGTTAAGTGTGATAGGTGTTCATGTCAATACCTTCTATCAGTCTTGATCAGGTGGAGTGGATGCTGGCAGGGTGCTACCTACAGCTAGGGACACACCTGCATGGGACAGCTGCACTGCATGCTGCATAATCCCGCCATTGCCATATACAGGTGGGGTCATACTGTACCCATTCCCCACAGCAGGGATATGACCAGAGAGGTACCTGTGGCTGGTGTTTTCATGAGCTGGGTGCATGTGTGCTATGGACACTACTTGCATCTGACACACAGATATGCATGGGGCATTCCAGTTATGCTGGCATGTGCAGGCACATCAGCTGTTTCCTAATATATCCGTCCTACCTCCTTTGTGATCTGCAAGTGTTCGGGCAGACATCACCGGCATCCCCTACTACAGGACCAATTACTGTGATGCATACCTGTATGTACAATTCCAGGGGTGTCTCCATTTCTAAACATCTCTAAATCCCTTTACCTAGTCTTCATCGAATCCCTCTAACAGTTCTTAGTCATCTCTTTATTATTGTTCTCTCTCACACTGTGGTCCCAGTATAACCCTACAAATATTTCCTTATATCACTCTGCCATAATCCCAATTCTATCTTTTTTTAAGCCTCTTACCTTCTTAGATATCTCAACACACTTACTTTTAGACTTCAGCACTCCACTAATTGATTGTTCTCCTTGAACTTCTTCTTCTTTTGGCTATACCCGTTACGTTCGCCCTACGGGCGCACTCCGCTCCCCTACCCTACCCTGCCTCCAATTCCCACATGCCCCAGTTATCCTAAACTTATCACCTTGCCACTCCCTTTCATCTGACATGACTCAATCAGCATTAACCAATCATTCACAGGACCCAGCCCTATTACTCAAACTCTCTCAAGTCTTGCACTATATGCTAATTATAAACACCCCAACTTTATTTTAAACAAGCATTACTCAAATACCCCTACAATGCCTCCACATACTTTTAACAAATCTTCAAACTCTAATCCTATTTACTGCCTAATACCCCTACTTATAATTCTCTATCTTCTCACAGTCTATGAATACCAGCACCTCTCTGGCACATAAGTCTAACCAATCACTAACCCACCTCTCATCAAACTCTTCTAATGCAAAAACTCAGCATCCCATTCCTGCTTCATATATTAATCCTAGAACTAAATACTACCACAAACTCTTATTAAAACTCCAGAAACTTGCTATTAGATTACAACCTAACTTCATAGGGGATGGTGACATCCACCCTAACCCAGGCCTAACCCCACCTGTTATTATCAGCCCTACAAATAACACCCATATTAGCCTACAAAACTCAAATAATGCCCCCAACTCACTCCTCATGTGTCACCTAAACATTAGAAGTATAAACAAGAAAATTCACTGCTTACATCTCCTCCTGGATGTCCACTCACCTGATATACTATGCCTTAATGACACCTGGCTCAAGGCTACTTCCATTGATAATGAGATTATACCTCCAGGGTACAATATATTAAGACTTGATCACATCTCTAAGAAAGGGGGGGGTGGCCATCTTGTATAATTCCACTCTGGAAGTATCCAAAACTAGTACCCCAAATGCCTTGTTTACTAACAATGCAGAAATACTCATCACAAAGGTCCAAGTCAACAAATGTAAATCTATAAGCATTGCATGTATCTATATATCCCTAGGTGACAACACAAATACCTTGGAGGGTATCCTCCAATGGCTCTACACTAACTGCCCCCAGGAAACTATTACTCAGGGATGTTAATATCAACTGGAATACTTGCTCTTTAGACTTCCCCTCCACCCATATATATTTGCATAGCTTCTCCCAGATGATATCTTCCCCAACAGAATCAATAAGCCTAATAAAAAGGAACGTATCATAGACTGGATATTAATAAACAACCTTCCCCAGATATATAAAACAGGAACCCTATCTGAGGACTTTAGTGAACACTTCCTAACCTATATAATCAGAAAAAGAAATGACATCCCTCAACAATCTTCCTTTAAAACCATTAGAAGTTGTAAGAACTTTATTCAGACTAAATTTCAGAATGAACTGTAGACATGTGACTGGTCCAACCTATGGCTACTTCTACTAGATGAAGCGGTCTCATACTTTAACTCTACATTTCTTGCTATCCTGGATAACCATGCTCCCCCACGCACTATCAGAACCAATAACAAAGTAGCACCATGGCTGTCCAATGATACAAGACAAAAAATTATTAGCAGTAGCAAAGCGTGGGCCTCCTGGAGAACCACTAAATCCCCAAAAGACCGCCTCATATATAAACAGAAGAGAAATGATACAAAGAAGTCTATTATGCTAGACAAAAAGAATTACTACTGTAATCTGCAAAAAAAGCACCGAAATCAACCACAAAATTTCTGGTCAGGCATAAATAAACTTCTCCACCCAGGCCAATCAACTACCCCTACCCCTAAACTCCCCTCCAACAACCTCCTAAAATTGTTGCTAGCACCTTTAACACTTTCTTTACAGAAGCCATGCAATCCCTAGCCAGTAAGCATCTCCCTATTCCCGAAGTACCACCAACCCCACAACTGATAATAAGATCTTTAAGCTTGATCCAGTACCAACATCTTTTTTTAAGTCCCTACTTAAAAAAACTGAAACCCACCACCCTTTCAGCAGACCTACTACCTGTAGAATATCTCCAAAAAGTCGCTAATGAAATAGCATACCCCATATCAATTTTAATCAATAGAACTATCCACAAAGCCTATATCCCCCACATCTGGAAAATCTCCCACATTGCTCCGCTTCATAAAGGGGGAGATTCCACTGAACTTTCAAATTACAGGCCTATAGCCATTCTGTCTTCCTTGGCTAAAATAATGGAAAAATGTATCCACAAGCAATTTCTTGCCTATTTGAATCAAAACTCTCCTAGCCCCCTCCCAGCATGTATTTAGACCTTGCCATAGTACAACCTCAGCCCTTCTCTCCTTCTCCCATACATTAAATCAAAACCGTAATGACAACAAGCTCTCCTCAGCCCTCTTCTTTGACCTACCAAAGGCATTTGATATGGTAAATCACCAGCTACTCTTAAACACATTAAAATCACTCTCCATAGATAACCTAGCAACTACCTGGTTTCATTCTTTCCTAAGTGACAGACAACAAGCTGTACTATGGAAGAATAACCTATCGTCCCTTTTACCAGTCACCCTTGGAGTCCCACAGGGATCGATACTAGGTCCCATCCTATTCTCCATATTCATTAATGACCTGTACAAAGTCATTCCTGATGCAACTTGTATTCAGTATGCAGATGACTCTACTCTGCCACCTCTCCCACAGATTTACAATCCTTGTCCCAAATCACTTTCAACAAAGTAGAGAACTGGCTCCCTGGTCGCCAACTACTATTAAACCCAAATAAAACCAAACTATTACTCTTTTCTCCTCCACTTGCAAGGTCCCCTCACCACCTCTCACCATAATATCAAACAATGGTACCATAATTTTCCCAGAACCTAGTACTAAACTACTGGAAGTGATCATCGACAACAACCTCAAGTTTGATGCTCACATAGACAAAACTATTAAAAAAGTTAATAAAAAAATTAGGCTCCTTATACAGGAGTAAACCATTCCTAACTCCATCTGCTAGAAATGTTATTGCCCGTACACATCTGCTATTGGCCCTTCTTTATGCCTCATCCATCTTCGTAAACTTAAGCAAATCAAACCTCAATAAATTTACTAGGTGCTACAATAGCAATGCCAGATTTGCCACAGGATCAGCTTATAGAACCTATCACTCCCTTAACCTTCAATCGTTACACTGACTTGAACTATCCTATCAACTGCAATATAACCAACTAATAGTTGTTCACAAAATCCTCTACCAACCAGACAGTACACCCATACTGAAAAATATTATTATCCCCTACAGTAACCTAAAATCCCTTTGCTCTTCCAAAAAATTGCTAGTGCAAACTGTTAAAACCAACAATTCATCTGGTGAATCACTATTCTTCAACTCTGCCAGTAAAAAACTGGAACCTACATCCTGCTGAACTCACCACTGACCCCTCCTTTTCCCAATTCAAGACATCCCTGACTAACCCCCACTCAAACATAATTCATAAATGAGAACCTCACTACAAGAAAAAAAAAAACTATGACTCTCTAACTGTTTAAAATTCACTTACTGGAAAGATTTAAAGTTAACAGTGCACCTTGTATGATAACCACCTTAATATATGTGTTTTCCTTTTTCAGATAAAATCTTTAACTATTTCTTTCTCAGCTACTTGCTTCCAGCCTTTGCTGTGTGTATGTGAGAAAAACATGTACCTGTGTGTACATATTGTTAAACAAATCTCAGTTTTGTGATAACTCACTGTATTTACACTTGTTTTTCTACATTTGGAGCTTTTCTCCCCAGGCCTCCGCTGAAAATGGACCTGTATCCAGTCAGACATTCCCAGTTAACAAATGTAAAATAAATAAAAATATATAAATAAATTTCACAGTGACACAATATATATACTGTATGTCTGTGGTACTTTCCCCTGTGTACTGCTTATATATCTAGCCCAACAGCCATGCCATGTCAGTCTTTCAGATGGTGACATATTATCACCATACATTTACAATGGCTTACTGCTAGCATGTGTCATACTGATGGGGGTTGTCTTTGGCACTGCAGTTGTGAGGGCTTGCCCCTTGGGAGGGTGGCCTAAAGGTTAAGGTGTTTGCCTTACAAACACAAGGTACAGGGTTTGAATCTCACAGGGGATAATTGGCTAGGCCATTAAAATGGCTAGCAAGGGCAGTTAGCCTAGTACTAATCGATGAACCAATGAACATGCATACATACTAACCACTTTCACACAATTTGAAAAACACACCATTCTAACACACACAGACCTGCATATTGTACAAATGTTACAACCTATCCTGCCACCTCTGGGCATCTGTGCTCCATTCATATTATACCTACTCATACATGTTACTACATTTCTACACAGGATTGGGGGGTGCACCTGACTGTTACTACATTTCTATGTAGGATTGTGGGGGGACACACCTCACTGTTTCTTTATTTCTACACAGGATTGGGGGGCACACCTGCCTGTTACTACATTTCTACACAGGACTGGGGGGACACACCTGACTGTTACCAAATTTCAACACTAGATTGGGGGAAGGGGCACACCTGACTGTTTCTACATGTCTACATAGGAGTGGGGGGCAGTCCTGACTGCTACTGCATTTCTACATAGGATTGTGGGGGGGGGCACACTGGACTGTCTCTACATTTCTACACAGGGTTGGGGGCAAACCTGACTGTTTTAAAATGTCTACATAGGATGGGGGGGCACACCTGGCATTTGTACACATTTGCTATGACTGTACTGGTATGTCAGGTATTCCATTTAATTATTTATTCTAACCTATCATGCTGACTAGAGGCATATCTGTATACCACAGGTCTTAGGTTTGGTTGCCCTACATATTAGTGTCTGACTTCCTACCCTTCAGAACTAACATTCCACTGCCTGACCTGCTGTAGTCTGTCTGTGTAGACCTGGGGGGGTTACCCATAGGCATAATTTAGAGGCCATAGCACAGACTCTGTGTGTCTTTGTGTACACCTGTCCTGCTGGCTGAGACTGTTGTTGGGTACGTGAACCTCCCTGACTGGCATTAGTGAGTCATATAGACATTTATGTCACCCAGCACATTTCCTACAGTGAGTTTTGTCACCCTGTGTAGTACTGGCTACTATGGTGACTCCAGTATTTGTTACAGATGTCATGGTGCTACTATGGGTGTCTACTATCTGTTGGAATACCATTCGGTCACCCGATTCCCTTGCATGGTCACATCCATACCATAGATACAGGTAACAACACATTCTACTCCATTCAGCAATCTGTAGGTTAATTGACTTAACTTGTGGGTGTGCCAGTATTGAGGATGGTGCTGGAGGACTTCCTATGCCGGATGCACATAATACACTCCCTATACATGGTTGAGCACAGGTAGTGTTATGGTTGGCATCCCTTTTACTGTATGTCTGAGTCAGAGAGAGGCGTTATTTCCCTGGGTTCCCACTGTGTGAGTGTATGTGCTATGTGTTGCCTCTTTGCCAAGGCTAGGGCATACTGGGCATGCCTCCATCTGCCTACTGGGGCAGGCTCAGGTTGTTTTTCCTCTGAGTCACTCTGTGCCTGTGCAGGCTTTGGCATTGGTTGGAGGCTGTGTGGCCCTGCCCGGTGCTGCTCCTGCTGCAGCTGTTTGCGCAGGATCATATTGTGTAGCATGGCACATACCATAACAATTTGAGTATATGTAGCTGGTGAGTACTGCAAGGCTCCACTGGATGTGTCCAGGCACTGTAATTGTGGCTACAGCATCCCAAGCACACACCCTATTATAAGTCAGGTCTGTGAGTGTGCCTCATTATGGCATTCTTGTTTGGGTGTGTGTGCATTTCTGATGGGTGTCATCAGCCACGGCTACAGTGCATAACCAGCATCCCCCACTAGGTGACTGTAAGTGATGCCCCCACTGGCAAATCTCTGGTACAGCTGCATCAGATGCCAGATGTGGGAATCGTGATAGCTTCCAGGGCAGCCAGCACACACATTCATTATAATGCCCTGGGCATTGCACACAACCTGACAGTTGATGGAGTGGAAGCCCTTGCGGTTGATGTAGACCCTACCCAGATCACTGGGTGGTGCTTTGATGTATATGTGCATGCAGTCTATAGCACCCACTACCTCAGGGTATTCTGCTATTTGGTGGAAGACGCGCATATTGCTGGCCAAGACCTCACGGGTGTTGAGGAAATATAAGTGCTCACCGGCATGTGCTCACATGGCATTCAGAAACTGGTGGAATACTCTGGATGCTGATGCCTGTGAGATTCCCATGATATCCCCAGTTGAGCTTTGGGAGGTACATGTGTCTAGTATTCCTAGGCCTACGCATACCTTGATACCCACTGGGGTGGGTTCCCCTCTGCTAGTTTGGTGTGGCAGGCATGGCCGGCACAGCTCAAGAATTTGCTGTAGGAAGTCCCTGTCCATCCTATAGCCCTCCACTATCTCCAGCTCATATAACCCCTGATAGGTTACCCTGGGTCTTTGCATTCTTCTCCATCTTCACAGTGGGTTGGTCAATAGGATTCACATCCTCATCACCCTCAGCCTCTTGTACATATTGTTGTATGATGCCTGCTGCAGCCCCTATCATTTTGCTGTTTTGTTTGTTAAAAGTTCCCTGCTTGTATACACTGGTGGTGTAGAGTATTGGAAAAAACAGAGGGGAAGGTGTTTGCATAGTTTATAGTAGTGTTCTGGGCTGGGCTGGTCTGCTGCCTGTATAATTGGCTGATTCTGATACATTTCACCTGCCAGCTATGCTAGATCTCCTTGATTAACTTCCTACTAATGTTTTCCTTTCCCATTGTCTTCTGTTTAAGCCCAGGGGCGCAACACGCAAAGTGCTCAAATGTGCACAGAGCTGCTATTTCCTGGTTTATTTTTTTTCTTTAAAACCTAGTGCGTGGAATGCACACCCGCTTAGGCAATGTAAAGAGTGCTGGGCAGCCTCAGACACATCCTCTTGCCTAGCTGTGCTAATCTTGGAGAAAAAACTGAGCCACAGGGCTCCAATCCACTTACAGTATGCCTGACACACCCCTATGATGTCAGCTAACTCCTAGGCTTGCACCAAGCTATTCCTGCTCTTACACTGTTGGGAGATGACTAGCATGCTGGGGAAATCTGGGATTAACTATCATTCCCCTCATTTGCATAGGATTGCCTGCTAATGCATAGTTACAGGTCCCACACTGAGCCTCCCCCCTTAGCAACCACTATTCACTGGCCATGTTGTCTTCTGCCTGTCATTGACTATAATGGCAAAATGCAGATTATAGTTAGAATGCTTATTTTAGGTTTATTTTCTTATCCCCCCCAATCCCATTTGCGCATCACTGCCCTACGCTCAAACATCCGAGATCAGCTAAAAAAATAAAAGTTGATTTTTTATTTTATTCAACTGTTTTCCATGCCAATGGCCTTATACTTGGCCATTGACATGCTTTCTAATTGATATCCACCCATTATTTGGAGCTGTCATGTCTCTATTTTGGAATTTGCAGAAATGTACTCTGTTACTGGTGGAGTACATTTCTACAGATTACACTAGTCCTGCATGGCCGGTTTCTGGCTTCCCGGATAGCAAATTCACCTAATTTGCATGTATTTCTCCTGCAAATGGGGTAATTTGCATACAGTGGATGAGTCCATGCAGAACTAGTGCAGAAGCGCTCGTGCATGACCCTACAGGCTATTGCTGGATAGCACGGCAGACATATTGCCTGCTGGAGCTCCTGCACTGATCCTGCATGACGTGAAAGACTTGCAGAATCAAGGGGTATATATCTTATCTCATATATGCATGAGGAAACTTTACAGATGCAGATGGCTAAGCAACAGTGGTCTACTGATGTGCCCTCTGGCCTTACCTGCACGCTCCTCATCCATTGTGTGGGTAGCACCCACTTCCACAATGTTATCAGGTGGTTCTTGGCTTTGCTGGTGGGCAGGTGCCCCGAGGCTGGCGAAGAGAACCTCAGCATGTATCAGGGGTGGCTGGATGGTATGACACCCACCTGTGGCTAACTGTTCCCTCCTAACTGCAGCAGCATGCTGATGGGTGTGGTGGAGGAGGTCAGTGCACCAATGTCAGACCTGATTATATGTGCGGTTATGCAGGCCAACATAGTTTACCCTGTGGATGAGTTCATTCCACAGGGCAGTCCTCTCCTGCAGATCATGGACTGTATGGCCAAAGAAGGTTTGGTGGTGCTGCACCAGGTAGTTAATAATGACATCATTTTCTTGGGGGTAATTCACTGGAAGGTGCTCTCTAGACATGGTACCAGAAAGACATAACGAGGGAAAAAAGGTCTGAGGACCTCATACTGCAAAGATATAATAGTTGTGAATTGACATATCTGTCTCCCCCCTCCACAATATCTGCAAAAATAATCTGAACACACAACTCAATGTGTATGTTCACAGCAAACCTACTGCTGGGATATATATCGTATTGTATGACAAATACTGATATGTGTTTCTAGTCATGTTCCATTTTGAAACACTATCATTGATGGCCTGTTGCTAACAATGCCACCTGCATGCCATTGTAAGGGCCACTATGGTTCCATATATGCATGTGTTCAGTTTGCTATGTGACTGCTCCAAATCTGGTGTTTTGTGTTAACTGAGATATTTATGCTTGCTGTTAGAAGTAATCCTGGATTGTGTGGACTATTATACCCACATATGTTCCAAAACTGTGACACAATAGCATGTTTGGGAAGGCTGTTCCCAGCAGAACCAGCTCTTCCACCTTATCTGGCCATGGTACCAGGCCACAGCACATCTGGGACCCACCCAGGACCTCATCATCTGCTGGTCCTGCACTACCTTCAGGTGTAACCACCTTAGGGGATGGTGCTTGTCACCCCCCCTAGGAGAACACACAGACAGGATCCTGTCACCTGAAGTCAGGTCCAGGGTCTGGAGCATAGGGAGCTCCACAGAGAATTGGGGATCTGCTACACCACTTTGAGGCCCTCAATACACAATTACAGGGTCCACATGCTCCTCCTGCTCAGCCCGCAGCTCAGCCACCTTCAATGCCGTGAAGGTGCAGTGGTGACACCCCATGGGTGGGGACCTTGGTACCACTGTTTCCATTTGGGGGATCATGGGCTTCCACTTACTAAACACCCCTCCCCAACCAAGATGTTTACCCACCACATGTGTCATATACCTCTCCTGTATGCTGTCTTGTCTGTCTTCCAACCTAACCTACCTCCCCAAATATACCTACTATCCTTCCCCAACATCCCACTCTCACCTTCGCAAACAAAGGGCAATGTGTTCCCAACATGGATTTCACACCATACATAACTGTCCATTTCGCACCCGCTTACAACTGTATATATATATATATATATATATATATATATATATATATATATATATATATATATATATATATATATGCACACACATATATGGAGTGCATTCAAACATCAGGTCCACAGTCTTTAGATCTCCTACCTCCACAGCTGCACTGTTCTGCCTTGCTGCAAAACAGAAGAGTGTCACATGTGGACACAGTCTAAAATTAGGGGGGTATATATAGGGACAGATTGTGGGTAAGCCTATTACAAACCTACGAAGTTTGTGTAGTCATCATTTCACGTTAACGTGACTATCCTGAAGGTGGTGGGGTCTGAAACTCATACGTCTATCATGACTTCATTACTTTCACCTTCAGCTATTTGCCGCACTAATATACATGTCTTGAGGTACAGAACACACACTATGATGGCTTACATCTTGTCATTCAGTGCTGATCTGCACAGTTGACTGGTATTGCCCACTGCCTACAGGGCCAGATGCTATATCCATAACAGTTGTTCAGCAAGACATCATTACAGCGACAAGTCTTGGTAGCACATATAAATCTTTCCACATCATCTAACCCATCATTACAGACCAAGTACTACATTCAATTACATGCATACATGTTTCACATACCTGTTTTAGTATTGTCCTCTCTTCTATGTACACTTTATGTGTCCCATGTTTTATTTAATTATGTTTTGGTTTGGTTTGCAGTATCTCTCACTCTCTCTCTCTCGCTCTCTCTCCACTGCAGGGATTGAGCTGGTTTGAAAAGGTTGCAGCATGGATTTTGTAGGTGATACTCATGATCAGGTGATGGCCTATGCACTAATCGGTGTTCACCACTTGGTAACTGCATGCAGCCTGTTGTGTAGTGCTTCCAATTACCAATGTCATGTCAACCCACTTCTATAAATCACTATATCATGTGGGTGTTGTCCCTTTACCTTTCCTGTATGGAAGACATCTTCCTGTGTGTGGACAGCAGTATTACAGACAGCAGGTAGCAATACCTCTTACAACAGGACTTGCAGACACAGGCCAATTACATATTTTTATAAGGTTCCAGACCTATGGACAGTGTGAGTAATGCTGTTATATGCATTGAATAAAGCTAGTTTTACAGGGTTTGTGTGTGCATGCTAGTTTTGCATGGAATGCAGTCTGTCTGCATAGCTCTCAACTGTGGGCCTATCCACATGATGGCCAGAGGATTGGCTGTTATATTTTGTCTGTCCACCACACAGGTCTTGTCTCTGATATATCAGTGGCATTCTCTCTGTTAAGTGCTACCAGTAAATGGCAAAATTAATTTGCGTTTCTGACTTCATATTCCTGAGTAAGGGTATGTTGCAAGCAATCCTGTAATACCAGCAACTTTCACAGTGTATAACAGCAATATTGCAAATATGGCCCTGTGTTCCAGCCTCTGTCCTCCACCTATATACCAGGCTTTGTCCATACGTCATACAGTAAGAGGTTGTTAGGTAATGGCCTATCATTATTTAGTGCTGGCATTCGTGCTATCATTCCAGTGATGTTGTGGACTTCCAGACAAATTGTGGGGTAGGGTCCATACATATGATGGCTACAGCTGGACAAAACGTGTGTGACCTTGTGCAGCCCAGAGGTCAGTGTATGTAAAATACTGTTATATGCCCTTGTAAGACATTATATGAGGGAGGCGTATGAATTGTTTTTAACCTAG
>NC_056743.1:1668943288-1668978288 GCF_019279795.1 Protopterus annectens | reverse complement strand
CTGTTTGCTGATGCAGTCCATTACCAGTATGAATAGCAGTGGGCTCAGAGCTGAACCCTGGTGTACACCCACTCCCACTGGGAACCCCTCATTGAGGCCAAACACTGTTCGTACTTGAGTCACTGGGTCCTTGTACATAGCCTGTACTAATTCAATGTTTCTGGGACTTCAAACCACCACAGTACTACCCAGATCAGCTTTCTTGGGACCTTGTCATATGCTTTCTCCAAGTCTAGGAAAGCCCAGTTTGACTCTCTCTTCTTCTCTAGTTTCTTCTCAAGTATCTGTCTCAATGCAAACATCGGGTCAATTGTGCTGCATCCTGATCTGAATCTGAACTGTTCATCTCCCATCTTATATTCTACTATTCTGCGTATCTGTTTATCAATCACCCTCTCCAGAACTTTCATGCAATGTGGAAGGAGTTTGATGCCTCTGTACTGTCCACAGTTGTGGCTGTCCCCTTTGTTCTTGTACACTGGCATGAGTATGCTTATTCTCCAATCATCTGGAATACACCTTTCTCTCCACACTGCAATTAGTACCCTCAGGAGCCATTTCTCCCCTAGCTCACCCAGCATCTTTATCATATCTGCTGTAACCTCATCTGAGCCTGCTGCTTTCCCTGACTTCATTTTCCTTGGTGCTGCTCTTACTTCTAAGCTGAACTCCTCTTCTACTCTCATTGTAGGCTGTTTCTGGGCAGTACCGCTTCTGTGGGGTATATATATATATATATATATATATATATATATATATATATATATATATATATATATATATATATATATATATATATATACACATATATATTGCATATAGATGTATATGTATGGTATCCATACTGATCCCCGACGGAATTTTTTACCGAAACAAAACTGGCCGGGCATACTTACGAGAAAGTGCTTTTCTCTGAAGAAGCACTTTCGCGAAAGTATGTCTGCAGCTAGATTGAGTTGTGGGGAAATGACTGTTGCGAAGACCGTACTACCGTGCGGATAAGGGAATACTTCCCTTCTCTTCACTGTAGTGTGCTCTCAGAGTGGGAATATTAAAGTAGGGGATGTGGGGGTAACAGCCCTCCACATGGGGGTGCAAGGAGGGTTGCCCCCTGCATAAATGTTCATTTACTGTTTTTCTTTTCTTTTCTTTTTTTTTTTAACACACTTTAGCAAAAGCACTTTTTCAGTGAAAAGTGCGTTGGCTAAAATGTGTTCGGTGATAGTGGATTCAGACTGTTGAACTTTCGTTCAATGGTCCTAGATCCATATATATATATATATATATATATATATATATATATATATATATATATATATTCATCTACATATATAAATATATTTCCTCTACTATTGAATGACTGTGCTGCATGATATGTTTGAGAAAACATCAAATTTATTCGGATCTCAAATGGCTTAGTGGTAAATCGCTTTGGCTGTAGTGTGCAGGGTCCTGGGTTTGAGACTTGCAAGGGTTGGTTATTTTATTGCTGGGCAGAACAGGGGCTGTTGGAGACAGAGTGATTAATGCACTTTAAAGCAGTTGTAAGCAGGTTTGCGCAGGTTTGCTTGGAGCTAAGCAATGCTTACATGTACACAGCTTCTCTTATGCCTGCTTAAGGCCGCTTAAACCCGCACTAATTTCAAATAAAGAAAATAAAAAAAGGAGATAGGGAAATTATGAAATTGGGGCAAGCAGGGGGACAAACAAGAGGAGAAACAGGTAGGCATGTGCAGGATGGGTTTAGGAAAAGACCATAGCTCTGCATTTCTTTGGCAGCAACAGCTGCTTTCAGTGTGGGCAATTTAGAATTTGGAGCCTCACACCCTACAGGGAGGTGTGTGGGCGTCATACAATATTGATGATTGGTAGGGTTAGATTTTGTGATGGGTACATGTCTCTGGGCAAAATGCATAGCTAAGTATCGGACATGATTTATTTGTGGGACAGATGCCCTTTTGTTTTTTTTTAAGGTGAGAGTGGGATGTTAAGGAAGGATTATAAGTAAGTGTGGTGAGGGAGGTTTAGTAGTAAAGGCTGCATTTGCAGACAGACAAGACAGACAAGACAGGGTTTCAGGGGCACTGTTTGACACATGGGGGTAAACACCTTGACGAGGAGGGTGGTTGGGAATCTGAGGCTCATGAGCCCCCCAGATGGTAGTAGTGGCACTGATGTCCATATCTGATAGCAGTCACCACTACTCCTTCACAGCCCCAAAGATGGCTGTTCTGGGGACTGGGCTGGAGGGGCTGCCTGCCCCTCTAGCTGCATCAGCCTGCCCTCCAGCTAGCACAGGTGGTAATCCAGCTCCATCTGGAGGGCACTGCTCACCATGCCACAAGCTTCGTCCCGGGTGACAACATCTTCACTATGCCCACTTGCAGGGAGGGAGAGCCTCATCCCCTGCAGCAGTTTCACCCTGCGTGGTGCAGGACCAGCAGATGAGGGAGGTCTGTGTTGGGTCTCACATGTGCTGGGACCCATTGCCTTGCCCAGATGGGGTGGGAGAGGCAGATCCAGTGGGATCTGCCTTCCCATATGTGCTATGGTGTGGAAATTAACAATGAATATTGGTTAGTCATGCACAACACATTACAACAGTAGTCAAAATAACATGCATGGATATCCCCATTTACCTAAAACAGTGCAATTATAACAGTGCCATAGCAAACAGAACCCATGAATATATGGAATGGTATTCAGGGTTGCAACATCATGCCAGTTAGTGGTATGTCAGGCAGGCAATAAAGTGATTATTCAACAGGGAATATTAGTATGCACACAGTTTAAACAATGATAAACCAAATGGAACAATGGTACCAACAGTAGAGGTTTGTTTAGTAACATACCCATGTTGACTTCAGTGTGTTGGTTGGATCAGTTGAGTGGTGGGGGAAAGGAACAGATTACATTGACAACTGCTATCAGGTATATTTGTCAGTACACTACTATTCACTACTCTACATTCTGACTACACTTACACTCTATCTGTGCCATGCGGCTGCTACAGCACACCAAAATCTGTAGATATCAACAGAGCAATTGTACCCTTATTTTAGTTATATACATCAGACCTGTTTCTATACCAGTTTCTTTACCTGTGGGCCTGTGCAGATGAACTGTGTACACATTACATTGCTGTTTCTACACATTTTTCAGATTCACATATTAGTTGCAGGCCCTCAAGCATGTGTTGTGCCTTTCACATACATCTACTGTGACATTTTCTGTGTGCAGGTTTCTTGGCAACTGGGGAAACTATCAGTGACAGCGTGACACTTGAGAGACTTGTCTGGGCCAGACTGCAGAGTGTGGATGTCTAGCTTGCATCTATTTGTAAAAATTTACATTATTAAAAGTAAATTTGTTGTAAACACATTTAGTGCTATCTATAATTAGACATTGAATTTTTGGACTACAAAATTTATAAGGATGGGGTCAGTAACATTTTTTAAACATTATTTTTTGATAAAAAAGACATTGTTTGTAAAAAACTTTTTGCTTTGAAATGTCTATATTATTAATTAAGTGAAATTTTTAGACAGGAATTTATTTTGTAGAAAAATAGGAGATTTTAATAAACAGAAGAAAAGTAGATAAGTGAAACAAATGTGAGAGGGTTGTTAGAAGTAGAAAGTAAGATGTGAGTGAATATTTTTGGAAAGAGAAAAGATGCAATTTTTGGAAATGTGTTATATTTTGTAGAAAGATTTGGAGAATAGGGAGTGTTTTGTGTGTTTGTTTACTGAAAGTTGTATTCTAGACTGTTTGATGAAGAGCTTAGGGTTGTTCAGAGGCTATTTTAGGTTTTTGCTGTTTTGTTTTTTCTTGTAGAGAAGGCAAGTTAGTGTTTGTTATGTTTGTGTTTGGGTTGGAGTTATGGTGAGTGTTAACCAAGTTTGTTGTTTGTCAATAATGTTGTGTGGTGTTTTATTTACTTGTGGTTGGTTCAGTTTTGGGCAGTGTATGTGTTATGAGTAAGTAGTGGTAGGTGGTAGTCAAGCATATTTGATTAGGTGTTTTAGATTAAGTTTTGAGGGTAGAGTGGGTTGGTCTGTATAGGGTAGAGGATGATTGATTGTGTGTAGTACAGGTGTTGTTTCTGTATTGGAGATTGCTTGATTTGTAGGTATAGAAACATATGAGTGTAAGAGATATTTCAATCTTGAACAGTGGTGATTATCAATAGTGGAATGATTTGAGTGGGTAAATACAGTGAACCAATGGTAGTAAATTTTGGGTTTATGAGGTAAGATGAGGTAGTTGCAGAAGTAGTGGTAAGATTGAGAAGATTTGTGTTTTTTGGAGAATAGTAATTAGAGGGTTAGAAGATTGTAGAGGATGGGTAAGTTTAAAGAGAGTTTGAGTGGAGAGAGGGGAGGTGAAGATAGTAGTTTTTAAAACTGGAGTTCAGCAGAAGTGGTCTTTTTCAGACCAATGTTAACAGATAGAAAATTATTGTAATAAAATAGTGAGAATCATAGAAGGTTGAAGATCAAATATAAAGAGAATCATCTGCAGATTGATAATATTTGGAAAAGAGATAGGTAGGTCTAAGATAGGTGGTGAGAAGAATATGGTAAGAGTACTACTTGAGGTACTCAGAAAGAGAAGGGTATTCAAGAAAAGGGAAAATTAGAGGAGAAAGATAGGGGTTTTCAAGATAGGAGAAGAGGCAGGTTGATAGAAATAGAAGCTGGTTACAGTTTTAGGTGTAGAAGAAAGTTGCAATGGTTGTTCTAGGTGAGCCTGACAGGAGTGTTGTGGTAAAAGAGGTTAGTTTGTTGGTGTTAAGGGTATGAAGTCTAGTAGTATGGTGAGTGAGTGAGATAGGTTGTTATGTTGAGGTGGTATAATATATGTTATGTGTGTTGGTTAGAAATAATTTTTATGTATAGTTTTTTCCATGATTTTAGCTAGTGGAGATAATAAAGCTATAGGGCAAAAGTTTAGAAGGGTAAAGTTATTGCCTCCTTTGTGTAAGTTTCTGCTGTGAAGGTATAGATCAGATTGCTCCTTGATTGCTTTGGAAAGTACTATTTTTATTAGATAGAAACAGGGGATAGAAGGAGCTTGAGGAGTTTAAGAAGGAGTAACTTTTGAAGTTTATTCAAGGCAAATAGGGTGTTGGTAGGCAAGTAAAATAGGTTGAAGTAGAGGGTAGGAAGTTGTTGTTATGGAAGTGGAAGGAAGTTGAGATAAGTTAAGAGAGTTGGTGAAGTAAGTATCAGTAAAGAAGTAGCAAAGACTTGATTTGGAGAGGTGGAGGTGGGTAGGGATTATTATGGGAAGAGAATGTGGGTTGGTGGAATTTACTTTTCTGGGGTAAGTAGGATATGTGGGTTGAGAGTAGAACTTTTAAGTACTTTTTGGAGATTTTTGAAGTAGTAGACCTTTTTTTTTGGTCCTTTTAATATTTTTTTCTGTAGTTAACTTTGCTCTAAATTTTTTCATCTCTCGTTAGGTTTCTAGAATTGTTCCATTCTTTCCAAGATTTATTTCTGAGTATAATTTTTTGTTTAAGATTGAGGTCTTTGTTTAATTTGTTTTTTTCTTCTAATTTTTCCAACCCTTATTTCTAGTGATGATTTTTTTTGTTTGTAGGAATGCTGAGTTGAAATGTTCAATGGCATGTTGAGATTCAATGGGTGTGGGGGAGGGGTTATTTTGTATTGTGAGAGTGAGAGAGGTGTTTTGATTAAATTGTTCGTTGGAATATAGTGTTTTTTTGTTGAGTGTGATGTTTTTAAGTTTAGGTGAGTAGTGTTGGTTGAGACTTAGGTCTTTGTTTGAAGGTGAGGATCATGGGGAAGAGTGAAGCTTTGGTAGGTTTGTAAGGGGAGTTTGTAAGAACCCAGTCTAAGGTCTAAGGTTTTTGTTTTTTTTATTTTATTCTAGTGTTGTTATCAATTGGTTTCAGTTGTTTATGTTCATTTAGGTGGTTATTATTATAAGGTTTCATTACAAGATTTCCAATCATCGTTAAAATGTAAAATCAAATAGGAATTTGAGGGAGGAGGTTATTGGAGAGTGTTGTTAGAGTTGTGTTCAAAGTGGGATGTTATTTCCAGGGGAGGATCAGGGAAGCAGTAGTAGTGTTAATAGTTATAATTTGTGTTATGGATTATTGAATTATTTTTATTTATTTTTTTTGAATTAAGGAAAGGGTAGAGGATAGGTAGTTTTTATATGGATATAATATCCACCTCCCTCTCCAGGTATGATAGATATGATCATGTTATATTAATATGGGTGGGGGGTAATTTCACTAGGTCTTTTAAGAAGGTTTTTTGCCAATAGTTTTAGCAAAATTATAGTCAAAGTTGTATAGTAGGTAGTGGAGTTGACTAATTTTTATTAGAGATACTACATTAATATATTGAGAGGCCAAGGAGGATAATAAGTCTGGGTGTAGTGGATGGAGGAAAGAGGGGTTTTATATTTGTAGGACTGGGGCTGATCAACACAGCAGTTGTACACCTGTCATAGTTATACACATCATACTAGCATTTCTGTTCAGATTTCTTTACCTGTGTGCCCTGTATGGAAAATGTCTGTGTTACAGTACATTATTTTTTCTATTCAGATTGCAGTTTACAACTGTAGAACCAGACTGAGATGTTAGTGGCAGTCCCTGGATTTTAACCATGGTTTGTGTGCACAATTTAACTACAGGCCTAGTCTTTATCTGGTCGAGCTACTGGGAAGGTGCTGTGTGTTGCTTGTGACATTTCTATCTAGTACATATTTTTGTGCACAGTACTTTTATTATGACATGTTGCATTATTTGTTTCCCGTTTTCAGTACAAATTATGCATATACAACAAACATTGGTGTCACTGTTTGTGAAACATGTGCACATTAGCTGGATTGCACATTTGACTGTTTTACAACTACATACTGCAATTTAGATTCCAGAGTACACAGTGTAGTTTTTATGACTGCACCTGTTAGCCTAATACATTTTTCAGTACATTCACAGCTACATACAGCTGAAATTGAAAGGTTAACACAGGACAATGCTGGCAGACAACCAAGTAAAACACATTCTGATGGAAATATGTACTGTTGCTTTTTTTCAGTTATTTGACATGCCCATTCTGAAGTATGCAGACAAGCAGTGCTAAATTAGTTCACCTCAGTTAATGCATTTTGCAGGACATACACATTTCTATTTTTCAGGTACAAGTGAGATGACACACACCACTGTTTGTGATCACCTTTATTAGTTTTGACATACATATCTGTGTACAACTCAGAAATCCACAATTACTATTCCTGCATGATCTGCACAGGGGAATGCTTTTCATGTTTAAGTATTACAGTAGCCCTGACATGGCACTTTCTTGGCAGGTTCACTCAGACACACTCATGCATATTCTAATATACCTCTCCTGCATATTGTACCTTGATTGCTACTGACATCTGTATTACAGTGGCTGGGAATATTCCATTGTAAAGCTGGCAGCCTGACACAGGCATCTATTCCTGACTTTTACAGCACAATTATATATACAGGCAGTACTACCATTACTATAATTTTGATTTCTTACTGCTAATATTAGGGGGTATTCTGAACTCACCATACTGCTGATGCAGCCATACCAGTCACTGGGCATGAGCCTCAACATTCTGGGACCTCTCCACAGTAGCTGTATGGGGAAACATCACACAATCACATCTGCCCAGTCACAAGTTGAACTTTTTCCATACTTAGAAATACACAAGACTGCATACTTACAGACAGGTGGGACATCCTACACTCGGGCTTCTTGGATCCACTGGTCCAAGAGTACACCCTTCCTCTGGTTCAGTTAATTATGGTGGTGATGTACCTGCTCACCAGTCTGTGGTATGCCAGTAGCACTGATGAGATCGCATGCAAACTGGTCCCAGGCCTCCGCTTTGTACTGCAAGCCCTGGTACTGACCCTGCAGCAACCTGCTGTCATGGTTTTATAGTAAGAGCCCAACCATGACCCTGGACTCCTGGATGCCCCAATGTTGTGCTCAGAAGCGAACACCTTCACCGACACCAGGCATTTTGGTACTGCTGTGAGCAATCCCAAAGGGTTATGGCTGTATTCCCACCTGTGCAGTTTAAATAGGGCAATGTTCCTGCACTTTTTCTTGATTGGCCAGTTTGAATATGATGAACTATGCTTAGCTGCATGCAACTCTACATAGCAATGCTTACACCAGGTACACGAGGTATGCACAGCTGAAAGTCGGTAAGAAATGCTTACACTAGCAAAACATTGCTTAAATCTATTTTTTTCATTAAATTTATAAAGTTCTTTTTGCAGTTATATTTTACATATTCCCACCTCTACTGTGCTATACATGAGTCATATGACTGACATCTATCATTCAATTTCCTTAAAAAGTGTTTAAATAAATTGGCAGAGGGGGGGATTTGAACCAAGCATATTCAACATGCTAAACCATGGCATTACCACTATGCTACAGCCGCTTGATGATGCTGTGCATCACAGTAGCTCTTGCCAATCATTTTCAGGATTTCAGCAACACTAAGCATAGTGGCGCGCCATGCAAACAAGCTGCACACTGCTTAAACTTCAGATTTATTTGATGAAAAAAAAATAATTTTTGTCTTTTTATTGCTTTCCTCTTGCCCTACTGCTTCCATGCATGTAGGGCAAGAGTGCACAAATTTGTGGGTGTGCACTTGAAGGCCGCTGCCTTCTAGGTGTTTGTGTTTTTTTTTTTTTCAGTGTCCGCAGACACAAATGTTAGCTACTTACATTTCAGTGTCTGTGGACACTGATTTAGTATATAATATTAGAGCCAGGCTCTAATGTTATATACATTGACACTCATCTGTGTCACAAAGTCCCGTACGGCACTTTCTGAGTGAAGGGGGTGTATTAAATGTGCATGCACTGCTGGCACATGCCCCCTGTGCTCAATCCTGGTTCGTGTCCATTTAGATTACATAGCAGCGTGCCTTCATGCATATGCAAGGTGCACTGTTTATTCTTGCATGGAGTTTCATGAATCCTGGTGAGAGTTTTATAAAAAATACCTAATGTGCTGAAATTATCATCATTATTTATGCAGTAGCTAACTCCCTCAATGTGAAGAATGTCTTATATTTTATCTTCAAAGATTAATACATATGTAAAATATGTGGAAGCAATAGCTTTAGGAGGTAAACAGTGTGTTAAAGTAAAAGGAATTGCCAGCCTCATCAAATAAAGCTACATGAAACTGCAATTTCAAATATGAGATCCATTGGCACTGAGGGATAAATTCCACTCTGTGTATCCTTGGTGACACATGATTAATTAATGGTACAAACACCATCACAGCTGGCTAAGAAACAGAGATGCATGACAAGGGTGCATCTACTCAGGCCTTATTTTGGGTAGAAACTCAGTAAAAGTAAAACTATTATCTCTAGTCCAAGTAGAGACCATGGTTCAGAACAGCAGTTTCACTAGAGATACAGGGAGGAGTGGGAGCCATTGCCATCTTAATGGTAAACAAGAATGATCAGACTGGTGTATATGTATATATATATATATATATATATATATATATATATATATATATATATATATATATGTGTGTGTGTGTGTGGGTGTGTGTGTGTGTGTGTGTGTGTGTATATATATATATATATATATATATATATATATATATATATATATATATATATATATATATATGAAACCCCAGAACAACAGACAGAATCAACAGACACACATAATACGTGCAAAACAAAAAAACCAAACACATGCCCGACAACAAAAACAACCGACGGTACACAAACAATAAAACCCATACACTGCACACACCACATAACAAACACAAGCACAAAAAATCCCTACAAACCCACACTAAACCTCACATACACAACTGACATATATATATATATATATATATATATATATATATATATATATATACACACATTTTTTTAATTGTAGTCAGTGGCCTAGTAAAGTTCACCTGCATATTGGGAGTAGCCTCACTAACACAGAAGTTAAGCCAAACCTTTGTCAGCATCAGCTGTAGCTCTTAGGCTCACTCCCTCTCATGGCAGCTTTTATTAATACTGTCTAATCCAAACAACATTCAAAACTACATAGGTTCATAGCTACTGCAAGATAGACTATCAAGAAGCCAAGCCACATCACCCAGTACTGAACAGAAAATAAAAATGTTCCTCATTAAGTAAATTATCTCCATATATCCCGGGTGAAAATTTGTGATCATCCATCCAATCATGCAAACTGGTTTTAAGCATTGCAATGGAGGTGCTTTGCTTGATATACCTGTCTAACCAATTCCACAAATGGGAACCACATTGGGTTAGGTACCTGCCATGCCAGTTGGTATTGTTGATGTGATGATATTAAAGAGTGTTTGCTTTACCAGTGGTTCTATTTAAGTGAAAGAGTTAAGAGGACTGGATCATTCACTGCACAGAAGGGTGAACAGAGATATTGCATAAGTAGTGCCTGTAACATTAAGGAGAAGGACAGAGCTTTTAATCTATCAGAGTAGCTAAGGGGTCTGAAATCTCAGATTTTTTTTTTGTGAGGAAATGTTGAGGTATGTCAAGTTGGTTTAGGTACTTTGCAAGGTATATGGAAAATGAGCTTTGCATTAAATGCTTGGCAGAACAAGGGAAGAATAAAGAGGGAAAATAATGCACTTAATCCTTGTGGAGATACTACATAGTGCAATCTGTACAAGGCAGAAGGATTTTCTAGTCTTCTAATAAATTTAATAGTCAAAGCAGTATCTATTATCAACAAAGGTGGCTACATCTCTGGTGTATATGCCAGATTTAAGTGGAATGCTGTCCAAGGGTAAATAAGATGTAATGGTAGATTTACCAAAGGATTTATATATTATTTCTTGGCATTTGTTTAATTGGGGGTATTAATGGTAGATCCATTATTAACTCATCAGGCATTGTTTGGTCTAGCCCTTGATGAAGAATTTCAGTATAAGAATAGGATTTCATAATTGCCCCAATCTGCAATCATTAGCAAACCTATTTAAACACTTTCCATAAATATATTTGCTGGAAAAGCTCACCCAGACTCTGCTACAACTTGTTTTGATGGAAAAAGGGAAGGTATCTCTGATCAGTATTAGCAAAAAACTACGGGCACTCATAAAATCGACTAAGGCCAGCTTCGAGAGAAAAATTGCACAGTACACTAAGGATAATCACAAGGCTTTCTTTAGTTATGCTAGGAACCTGGGTGGGAATTCTCAGATATGCTCAGAATTAGTCCAAAATGACAAAAAATACACCGAACCCACAGACATTGCCAACATCCTAGCTGACAGGTTCAGCGCAAACCCCCCCCACCAAAAGGGCTAATATCTATCCCAGCAGAGTGCTGCCCCCCTGACATCTCAGATGCTCAGGTAAGAGCTGCCCTCTCCAAAGCAAGAAACACAGCATCAATGAGACCAGACGGTGTCCCGGGCTGCATCCTACATGAACTCCAAGAAGAGCTAAACCCAAACCTAAAACTACTGTTCAATCTCAGCCTTACTACAGGATATGTACCCAAAGAGTGGTGTACAGCAACAGTGGTCCCTCTCCACAAAGATGGTGCCTCAACGGATCCTGGAAACTATCGCCCCATAAGTCTCACTAGCTTGGTCTGCAAAGCTATGGAAAGGATCATCATGGACCTTATAAATAAAGATATTGGGGACCTGCAGAAACTGGATCCTACGCAGTTCTGCTTTGTTAAGGGCAGATCCTGCCTCTTGAACCTGGATGATTTCTTTGAAACAGTCACCAAGGCCATTGACAAGGGGAAGGTGGTCCACACAGCTTACCTGGACCTTGCAAAAGCCTTTGATACAATACCCCACTCGGGCATTATAGATAAGCTCACCAGCTTAAATATAAACCCCTATGTCACTAGATGGGTTGCAAACTGGCTCAAGGGCAGAACCCACATGGTTAGAATAGCTGGAGCCATGTCAGACTCCAAACCAGTTACAAGTGGTGCCCCACAAAGCTCAGTCCTGGGACCTCTCTTGTTCGGTATATATTTCTCGGAGGTAGAGGCCAACATGGAAGGACTGTGGCTGACCAAGTTTGCAGATGACTGCAAACTGGGTGCCATAATTGACTCTCCAGCTGACACAAGCATCCTCCAAAAGGGCATCATAGAAACAGACAACTGGTGCCAGAGCCATGGCCTCAAGCTAAATGCCAAAAAGTGTATAGTCATCCCTTTGGCAAAACAAAGTGCCCACAAATTACCACATAGGTGGTAATCCATTAAGTACAGAAGAAGTAATTAGGGACCTGGGGACCCAAGTTGATAGCAATCTCTCATTTGACAACCATGTGGCCAAAGTGGTTAGAAAAACATTTTATATAGCCCACCTAATCATGAAGGGATTCACATCTAGATCAGGGGAGGTCATCGTGCCTCTTTACTCATCCCTCATCAGGCCCATAATTGAGTACAATGCCCCTTTTGGGATGTACCTTACCAGACACCTGCAGCAACTGGAAAGACCCCAAAAGTACCTCACCAAGAGGATCAAGGGGCTCAAACAGATGCCGTATGCTGCCCGGTTAAAACTCCAGCTCTACTCAGTGGCATACCGCCTGCTCAGAGGCGATCTGTGCCTGACGTATAAAGCCATGTCCAACCCAGAATTAATGGACATGCTGCACCTCAGAAAATCCAAATCCCATCGAGCTATGGGCTCAAGGGACTTCAACCTCAGCACTGAAATAAATAGGACATGCTGGAGGGACAGATTCATAACCCAGAGGCTCCCTTCACTCTGGAATAAAATCCCAGTCCAGGTTAGGCAGAGTCCCTCATTGACTCTCTACAAGAGGAATCTTGATGAGTGGATCGGAGATCGTAGGTTTACCTTGGGTATCACTTCTGTGTCACTGTTAGACAGAGGCACAGTATACTAACCTTGAAAAAGGGCATAGCAAAATTAATTTAATATGGGTGGCAAAGCCATGCACACTCTGGCTAGGCTTATAAATGCCCTAGAGCAGATAGCGTAGTATGAACCTATGAACCTATGAACCTAAAGGTTAGTTTGCCTTTGCTTTCTTGTATTTTGTATTACTTTATTGCCTTCTTCTATTTTGTATGCTGTGATTTGTTTTCTTTATACTGTGTTTTAATTGTATTCTGCTTTTAATTGCATATTAAAAATAGGAAAGAGACCACAGCCATGTCTCTTGCGAATCGCACAGAAAATGTTCTCGCCTTTCCACCCTGGTGCTGTTGTGTCCTTAAACTCAACTGTCTTTCTAGTTGCTTGCCCCTTAAGTTAATTTGACCACCATCTCCTTCCCTCTCCCCTTTCAATGACTGTTGAGTGCACAAAATTATCATTCTGTGAAATCACTCTCTTTCAACTATTTAAATTTATTATGCCACTTTATTCCATAGAACCAGAATACAAAGTGATCACCGCCTTTCAGTCTGTCTTTGTCTTTCAAAATTAGTGGCTTTCCACTTATAAGGTTAAAGCTTAAGTTACCCCTCTTTCATATCTAACTGCTTAATACACACTGCAGTGCATAGGATATTAACCCATCCTTTTCCATCGTATCTTTAAAATCTGCAACATCTATTTCAAGCTCACCAATTATTGGAAAGCCCACAATCTCTCAGTAATTATCTTGGGATTAGTGCTTCTGTTTTCTACTGAAGAGAGAATGAACAGAGGGACATTATTTCCTGGAGACTGCCAATTACCAAAAGACTAATAACTGCTTCTTAGGTGACAGCTTGGATTTTCTGCTTATGTTCTGCTCCTGGTGAGAGAAGGAGCAGAGTGCACTAATTCCTGACTGTTTATGGTTTTGCAGTGAGGGTCTGTGTTTGACATTCCTGATTGGTCTAGTTGCTATTTAAGGCATATGCCCGGAAAAGGCTACAACAAGCCTACAGGCTCTTGCATCATTGAGGACAAGGCTGTGTATCACCAAACAGGCTGTTGCCTGCTTCTCATCTTAAAATTAGTACTAATATTTTGCTTCTGGTGAGAGAAGAAGAAAAGGAGCACTGTATCCCAGCAGAATGAAGCTGTGTTGAGACCAGCAGTAGTAGTAGCCAGCGAGTAGCCATTCTTGTGACTCCCCTCTTTTCATCGTTCTTGACAAGTTAATTATTTGTTTTCAGTAAGTATTGCTTTATTTGTTTCTAACTTCTGAATATATTTCTGATGGCTTCATACTTACATTAAAAGGATCTGCTTATTAGTTTCCCCCTCTAGTGTTGGGCAGTGCCCTGTATAGATACATACACCTTGAGTCACATTTTTCCTGTAAAAGCACAATTGAAATTTCACCAAAACCTCGTTCCACAAAGAACAACTAGCAACTAATTTACAGTAACAAGCACTGTCCTCAGAGTTGTAAACCAAAAACTCCTGCCATTGCTTTGTATTCTCACTCCAACTGTCTAATCAATAAAAAGGGTCTGGTGCCACAGATATGAACTTTCCCACTACCTCCATTACCAGCTTGGTGAATATGAACATTCTGAGGCAATATAGAAATTACCTCAAGTTTGCAGACAAACACTTAATTCTCAAGCAAACTAGTATGGTATGAGAGAGATGTATTTACACAATGTCAGTGGAGGCAAAGCTCTCACACAAAAGTACTTCTAATGCCAATAAGGTTGTCAGTAGTACATATGCTGTACCCATAACACAGAATTAAAAGCAGTCATATAGGCCCACATATGCTGAGGCATTTAAATGTAATCTTCCTGCACCTCAAAGACCTTCTAGATGAAGTACACATAACAAACAACCTCAGCGGTCCTGAATGTACTCTTTCAAAACAATACCCACATCAAAGCATCCAATCACATCTCATGGAGCCTCTACTTCTAAACCCATAAGGCAAGCCACCACACAATCTATCATTCTAGTCACTGGAGCTATCTATACTAAGCTAGAAGGTATAGCAAACCTACTGGCCAACAAATTCAGCTACAACTTTACACGTCTCTCCCCTAAAACTTCCTTCAGGAAATAGCATCAAATATAACTCTCTCTGCTACTACTAGGGAACAGGTCCTTAATGCTCTCTCTAAGGCCAAGAACACTGCATCAGTGGGCCCAGACAATATCCCAGGATGGCTTCTCAATATCATGAAACATGGCCTATCAGGCCCTCTGGAATTGCTATTTAATTGTAGACTCCAAACAGGCATTATGCTTTATGAATGGAGAACAGCAACATCCCTCTGCACAAAGGTGGGCCATCTACAGTTCCTGTAAACTACTGTTCCATAAGTCTCACTATTCTTATATGCAAAGCCATGGAAAAACCTATCATGGAAGTGATCAATAATGATATTGTAAGCATTCAGATACTGGATCCAACGCAGTTTGGTTTCATCAAGGGTCGGCCATGCCTACTCAACCTGGTGGACTTCTTTGAGAAAGTCACCAAAGCAATGGATGAGATAGAAATGGTTCACGCTACCTATCTTTACCTGACCAAGGCATTTGACATAATACCCGACTTGGGCATTGTGAAGAAATCAAGACATTAAGTACAAACCTGGATGTCACCTAGTGGATAGTCAATTGCCTCACAGACAGAATGCAATAAGTTAGAATTGGGGGGTCCACCTCTACAAAGAGGCCAGACACAAGCAGAGTCCCTCCAGGATTGGTCCTGGCACTGCTTCTTTTTGGAATTTATTTCTCTGACACCAAGGCCAATGTCAATGGCCTCTGGCTGACTAAATTTGCAGATGAGTGCAAATTAGTAGCTGCCATTGAATCATCCACCAAGAGAAATATTCTTTAGGAAGGGATAACACAGACAAACAACTGGTATCAGAGACATGGACTAAAACTACATGCCAAGAAATACATAATACTATCCTTCAGGAAGTCATCCACCCTTGGAACCTATCATATTGACAACATAGATTTCACTCAGAAGTCAGGGACCTGGGGACACACATAGATTGTAATCTAATATTTACCTATCACGTCTCCAGTAGTGAGGAAATAAGTCTATGTTGCACAACTTATAAACAAAGATATGGCATTTTGGTCCAAGGAAGTCATTGTTCCACTGGATTTGGCCTTCATCAGACCTATCGTTGAGTACAATGCCCCCATTGGTATGTACCTAACCAGGCATATCCAACAAATGGAATTTCTACAGAAGTTCCTCACTAAAAGAATACATGGCATTAGTAAAATGTCATCTGCAGACTACCTCAAAGCCCTATCCCTGTATTCTGTCTCATACAGGCTGTTGAGGGGAGATCTACACCTGGCATACAGGACATTGCCAGACCCCATACTGATGGACCTCCTACATATCAGGAAAACAAACAGCAGAAGAATTACCCATTCTGAAGACTTAAACATTGCTTGTGATATAAATAGGACCTTCTGGAAAGACAGGTAGGTATCCTGGAAACTATCCATCTCTGGAACAGGCTCCCTATCCATGTGAAACAGAGGTCCTCCCTAACTCAATTCATATGT
The DNA here is from genome assembly GCF_019279795.1 of Protopterus annectens. NCBI lineage: Eukaryota > Metazoa > Chordata > Ceratodontiformes > Protopteridae > Protopterus > Protopterus annectens. The sequence continues at coordinate 1,668,961,771 of NC_056743.1, read as the reverse complement.
AACTTGGACAATTTGATGGCAAACATGAAATTTGTCCCTGGCTTGGCATCTAAGTGTCTAATAGACTTAGGCAGACAGCAAATGTTTCATCTCCCAGCCCCTGCTTGAAAATTTTTCAACTCCCAAGCCTCGGCTTACATTTATTAAGGGTACCACAACTTGTCAGAGATCTGGGATGCATGGATAGGCTTAAAAAGACCCTTGTGGTCATTAGTCTAGTAAACACCTATGAACCTAATTAGTTTTCATGCCATGTAAGAATATACCAAAGAAGGTGGGTTTTATAAAAAACTTGTGGGATACTACAGTTGATGCTTTCCAGACTAGAGCACACATCTGACCTTAACAGTATGTGTTCTGTTAGAAAGATTCAGTTACATATCAAGCATTCTGTGCATGGTTGGGAGAATGTGTCAGTAATCCCAGCATCACAGCATGGATGACAGTGTCAAGGCAAGGACCATGTGGGTGGTGTACCCTGCCACCCCTTATTAGCAGCCTCACTGACCCTTAAAAACTCCTCTAGGATGACAGTGCATGATCAGTCTTACAAAGCAAAACTGGCAAAGATATAAACCATGCATGATCTTCTATATTGTTATTATGTCAAGTATAATATGTTACATAACCTTGAGACTAATAGGCCTGTAATATCACAGGGTCAGTAGAGGAGGTAAAATTATGCAAGGGGACAATAACAGCTTTTCTGTATAGCTAGGGAATGTAACTGAGATACATATACTGAAAAGTCGGTGGTGGGGTGATGTTAGATGTGACTCAATATTTTGTAGAAGACATCTAGGTATACTATAAGGATTCATGGAAGTGAAATTCTTCTTCAATTTTGGATATCTCAAAAAAAAGACTTGGTAGAAAAGAATTTCAGGATGGGAGTTGTGAAGATGATTGGGAGTGTGTGTTGATCAGAAGGTGAGTAGGGTGAAGTTGAAAAAAAATGTTTCCCAAAAAAATCTTAGCAATGTTTTTGTTGTCTGACAAGGAGGTACCACTACAAATAAGTTCAGTACGAAATTGATGGTTACTTTTAAGCTTCCTAATGTAAACCAAGAAGGTATTGTGGTCTACTTTTAAATAAGTTCCATTCCAAATGCATACTTGGCCATGCATTTCCTAAAGGTATGTTTGAGGGACTCACTATTTTTAAATCCCTTTATAATAATTGAATTCATATTTTTTAGAGATATTCAAGAGTGTTTCCATTTTCTTATAGAGTTCATTGTTGTGGTAGTCAAATCACACAGTTTTAGTTTTACATTTGTCATTGTACTTACATTGGACTGGTACACATGCCTCAGTACATTTATCCAAGGGGGAATAAAATGCAGAGGAACACAACCACCCCAGGTATATGTTTTTCAAGAGCTATGCTACTTATGATTATCAATACAATCAATAAATTGGAAGTAATTGATAATGGAATAATTCCTGAATGACACAGGTCTTCAAGAAGAAGGGCACAGCAATATGGTGAGATTAGACTAATGACAGGGTAGTAAGTGGAATAGAATGGATGGGGGAACATTTGTGTGAACAAAACAGAGAACATTAAATTTGTTGGTGAGAGGCAATTTGGTTAAGTATATTGACATTTACAAAGTCTGGAAATCATTGGGTATATTATTTTTGATAATATATATTTGCTGGTATGTGTATATGTGAATAGTCAAGGTCATCCATAAGAAAGGAATTTTGGTTTCATAGTTAACTTGTTTTATCTGACTAATATCATTATCCAAAGGCATCATAGGCAGGTCCTATAATTAGTTATAATATGATAACTTTATTGAGAGTAACCAAAACTCCAACCAGTTCCTGATTAGTGCTATGTGGAGTTCGGTGAGAAACTATGGGATTACAAATAACTATACATATGCTCCATAGCTCTCAGTGCATCGAATTGCATGATGGGTGTTTAACCATGGAACAGAGAGAGTGATATCAACACTTTAAGCCAACATTTTTGTAGTTGCACAAATGCAATTGTCTTCAAGAGTAAGAAAGGATTTGAGCTCAGACATTTTATTGTCTAAGTTCTTGTCACTCAGCATTAATACTATGATATGTACATGGGATTAGATTTGATAAATCAGGACATTGAGATGTTCATTAGGTGCAGTATCTCTGAAAGAAAGAAAGAAAGAAAGAAAGAAAGAAAGAAAGAAAGAAAGAAAGAAAGAAAGAAAGAAAGAAAGAAAGAAAATAAAGTTTGGTACTGATGTAATACTTAGACAAAGTATATATGTTAACCACTTGATTTCCTATTAGAATATTAGAATATTAGTATTAGGTTGATAGAAATAAAAGGTAACATTTATTCTAACCCATCTGTGGAACATGTTAACTTGCCCAAGAAGGAGTTTGTCCGTTTTCTGGCTATTAAGACTGTGGTTATTTAAGGAAAAGTAAAGAGTTACAGTTTACATTACAGATAGGTTTACATTACAGATAGTTTCTTTAACCATTTTATGCTTCTTTAACCATTTTAACAATTTTTGGCAGGTAGGATCTCCTTCCTTTGCATTAAAACCATAATTCATGAGAATAAATAATCACATTTTTCATCCAATCTAATATCAGTACAGGCTAGGAAGCCTGGAACCCCCAATGCCTTTGAGCGATGAAAGCTTGTTAATTGATATGTAGAGCATACAAATTTAATACTTCATTATGAATTGTCTTATAAGTTTTACAATCGATATGCTTCTCAAGAAGATTTTATAAGAAAGATGAATAAAGGTTTAGCTAACCATCCAAAATCTGATATATTCATATTTTTTCCACTTGACTAGCCCATAATATTGCAAAAATATTATAATATTAGGTCAGACAATAATTATTTATATTATTTTTTGAAGAACTAACACCTAATAAATATCTTAAAATATTTTACATTTTACTGGATATGATACTTAATGATGTAGTGTGTTATAGTCATAATGAAAAGAAAAAAGATTTCTTAAGGGGAGCGCTGTAACTAGGGAAAGTGTGAGACTTTATTATTTTAGGAATATAAGTTTTCAGTGACTGAAAATATTCACATTGTCAGAAGATATATATATATATATATATATATATATATATATTGTATATATATATATATATATATATATATATATATATATATATATATATATATGTATATATATATATATATATATATATATATATATATATATATATATATATATATATATATATATATATATATATATCTATGGGTCTACCTGAAAACACCAACAGGCAAAAACACAGACAACGAGATAACCAACACCACAAAACTGAAAGTTCAAAAACACGAAACTTCACATGCCCGACAAACCACAATCCTGACAATCAACAAAACAAAACAAATACCTTTTCCGTAAAACACACACAACACAAGCACACCAAAAACCTTACAAACCTACACTCAACCTTACATACACAACTATCTATGCACTAACCTTAACCCAAACCCTAACCCTAAGGTCCGTCACTATCGCACACTCACCTAACCCACGCCCTAACCCTAATTCACTTAACCTGACCCTAACCCTAAAGTCTGTCACTATCGCACACTTACCTTACCCGCACCTAACCCTAACTCACTTAACCCGCCCCTAACCTTAAAGTCTCTCACTGTCGCACACTTACCTTACCTGCACTCTGACCCTAACGTCCTTCACTATCACACACTTACCTTAACATGTTGGTGTTTTCAGCGTCGGGATTTTCAGTCGTCGGTCATCTCCATTGTTAATCTTCCGGTGTCGGTTATCTTGTTGTCGGCATTGTCAATGTTCAGTTAGACCCATACATATATATATATATATATATATATATATATATATATATATATATAGATATATATTATATATATATGACTGAAATGTCATTAGACCTACTTTCAGATTACAGAGATGAAAAAGTTGAAATTTCATTTAGTTGAAACTTCACTTTACCGACATTCAGATGATTGAACAAGCAAAAAGCCAACATGCCAAGCTAAGCAGAACAGGAAATCCACTCATTTCTGCACTGTAATACAAACTTGGAGTAGGTTTATTTAAGTTGCAGGGTTTTGGTGAGTACAGGATCCTATGTGGGGTGCAGGGGGGAACTGTCCCCCTGCAAAAATGTAAAATTAATCTATTTTATGATTTTTTTTTTTATTTTTTTTTTGTAATGAATATTCATGTTGGTGCTACGGCTGCCATGATAAATATTCAGTGGGATGTTTTGGCTTTGCTGGTATTGGTTGGTGGGCTGGGTGTGGGTGGGCTTAGGTAGGTTGGCTGGGTTTTATAAAGGGTAGTTTACTGTTGCTATAGTGTTAGTAATTAGTGTTGTACTTGTGTTTCCTGTAAGTCATCCTCTATGTTTTAAATTTTGGTGGTAATGTAGTGGTAGGATTTAACATTCTAGGATAATATTTGTAGGAAATGAGTTTGCAGTTTCTGTAGTGTATTGTACTGCAGTTCAGTCAGTGTTTTGAAATTTCAGGTATGTGACAGTCGAGTTTTTGACTTGTCAGGATATTAAGAGTTCATTTTTTTGGTCTTGGTGTTCTGTCTTTTGGTTAAATGATAGTTTGTTTTTGAAGTAGACACATATAAATATACATATGTAAATACATACATATATCTATATCTATATATATATATATATATATATATATATATATATATGGGTCTATATCACATCAGTGAATGCTAAAAATAGTCAACACTGATATATCGAACTTCAAAGTCCAAAAGCTGAAAAATGCAAAGGAACAGATCAGCAATTTTTTTTCAAGGGAAAAAAATTTGCTGATCCAAAAAAAAAACAAAGAGTATACAGTCAAAATTAAATGGTGGGGGGCTTCACCCCCACCCTCCACTTAAATATACCAACTCAGAGATTGCACCACAGTGGAGAAAACAGCAAATCCTTTTCCCTGGAAAAAAATGTACTGATCCATTCCTTCACTGTTTTCACCTTTCGGACTTTGAAGTTTGATATATCAGCGTTTGTTATTTTTAGCGCTTACTGATGTGATATAGACCATATATATATATATATATATATATATATATATATATATATATATATATATATATATATATATATATAATTAACACCATGGTGGTGCAGCAGTAGTGTTGTTGCCTCACAGGAAGAGGTTCTCCCTTTTGATTCTCGGCTAGAGCACCTTCTGTGTGGAGTCTGCATGTCCTCCCCGCGGTTGAGTGGCATTCAAAAGATATGCCTAGAATGAGTGTGCCTTTGTTGAAGGATGGGCATTGAGCTGGCACCTCGGCACCGTATAAATCTACTGCCAATAATTAGCAGACCGGAGTTCCGCTGTGGCGACTCCTAACTCCTCATTCAAAAGCCGAAAGAAGAACATACATATGTAATCAAAATTGTTGAACTTTTGTAAAGTGTATATGTTTTTTTTTTTTTTCAAAAACACAATTAAATCTTTACTATAGGCGTGGATTAAACAATTGTTTCGTAATCTTGATGAATCCAGTTTCAAATAATGAGAGATTATAAGAGTATTTTATCAGGCATTAACATAAGGATATCATCTCAGAGTATAGCTGATTATTGTATATAGAAGTTATAATCTGTACTTACAACATATCTCAACATCGTCTTTTGCAAGAGTAAAATGTTTTAATTATAACTTCCATAATAATGTTAATGTACTTAAATCTATGTTCAAATATAATATTAAGTTTATCAATCCCTGGCTAAAAATAAGAGATGACATTGCACTTCTAACTGGATTTTTATATTAAAAACAAAGGCTATATAGCATGATAGTTTTTTCAGATTAAAATACTAATTCGTTCATACTGTACCTAAGAATGGTTTTAGAGTAGTTTATATGAAAACCAGAGAACCCCTCATGTTAACGGTCAAGAATTCTAATATGTATTTTTGTCATTTATAATCATTATTTAACACAATCTTAAAATCAACCCATCCTGCTCTGAAGTTCTCCGCATTTAAAAAGGTTATTTTCAATTATTTGAAAAGCTACTTTGCTTTTGATAATTAAGTTTAAAAGTTTAAGGAATGTCAAGCAAACTGGGATTCTTCAGCTAAAGTCTAGGTTTTAAAGAATGCTTGGGATTTACTCTGCTAAATCGGTACAGGCAGCCTATTACAGAAATGGGTAGTATGTTCGATGAGGTAACTATGATACCATCTGGTGTTGTTTATGTGGTAGCTTTGCTTTAGGTCTCTAGAGTGGGTGTTGGCTTTACCACTGATCCTGTTTAGAAGAAGGAGTTTAAAAGAGTGAGGCATCATGCTTTGCACTGATGGTTAAGCCAAGATCACTTTTCAGGAGTATGACACTCAATAGAGCAACAAGGCTGTTAGTTTATCAGAGCAGCTAAGGGAACTGAGACCTGAGATCTTTGTGATGAGGTGTTAAATTAGGGATTAAAGAATATGTAGAAATGTTATGCTACAGATTGTTTTTAGACCTGTGATTATTATATCTTTGATGATAACCACAACCTGTAGCTTGTATAAATGTGACAATAAAAACAATACTGAAATAGATGATAATTGTTGGAGTGTTTAGACCATTGAAGTCAAGTGCTGATGATCAATAGGAATTCATACATTTCTTGTTTGAAACACAGAAGTACTCTGGAATAATATTGATTGTACACCATTAAGAAGGGAATTAATTACAAACAGGAACAGCATATGTTGGAGACAGTAAACAAAGCTACCTGGGAAAGGAACATAGTTAGATATTGTTTGTAGTCCTAATGAAATAATTGTTACGTTGTGTTAATTTTTACCACCTTTGATGTGCAGTGATCATTGGGTTATAAAAGTTAAACTACTGCTTGATAATACTGACAAACTGAAATGTAAACCAATGCACAGAAAATTAATAACAGACTACATGAAAGGAAAATATAAGTATGTAAAACTAATCGGAGTGACGCATTCAGTGGAAATATGACCCAAGGAATGTGATAGGTTTGGAAAGAGAAGTTGAATGCTAAAAAAATGTTTAACCTGGAGATCTAGGCAAGCAAGGTCTGGGGAATGTATTTCCATAAGAACAAGATACTTAATTAAAGATGAGACAGAAAAGATATTACAAATAAAAACTGAAAACTGATTCAGGGACAAGCTAGCCACAATGAAGAAATACCATATTATTGGCTAATTTGCATGTATCTGAATTACCTGTGATTATTGCAAGTGTAAATCAGCACTTTCCTGTGGTAAGCATCTCATGTGGCCCATGCAGCACATTGGAACAGGCATTCCCTCCCCCCTTGTTCATTCTCCCACACATATGCAAACACTCGCACAAACACTCACAAGCAGATGGACACAGACCCGTGCAAACACAAAAATTAACATGAATAAACAGTCCACAAAGGAGCAAAACAATGAAGAGGAAAAATACTTGAGTAAAAAGTCCCATACGCTCAAAGATACAGCATAAATCAAGCGTAATCCACAAGAATCAAAACTGGTTTATTGCTGCAGAGGAAATAGCTTCTTCAGACCATATACAAACAACAACACTCAGTAGCCATTTAAATACCTAAAAAAATATAATTCTTAAAGGTATATCCATTCATATAACAATATTCAAGGACAGCAATGATTCAAAACATGTCTACAACAGTAAAAAACTACAATGAAACATATCATTGTAAAGTTAAAAAATGACTCACATCAATTCATCTAAAATGTAAAATGTACCTATAAGAACTGTCATTAAGATATAGGAGAAACATGGTGATGTGACCATAAGCACCAAAAAAGCATTATTTATCCGGTCCCTAAGGCAATGTTTAGCAAAAATATCTTTAATGGAACCCACATCCTTGGTGTAATATACTGGAAAGGATACTTGTTCGTTAGATCTAAAAGAATCACTAGATCCACCCCCATCAACAGTATCGTTCAAATACCGAGCACTTGCTCCATGGGAAAAATATGGCATAGCTCTAGTGTGTCTAAATTCAGTGATACATTCCATCCCAGCAGATAGATCCATTGATGAGTAGCAACGTTCTCTCAACCTATCGGCTAAATCACTGATGTCATCATTAAAGACTGAATCCAGTGGAGTATACCTCGAGACACATTTTTGCTAAACATTGGCATGTGTTATCAGTGGATCCCAAAATCAGGGAATTGATAGGTGATGGACCAAAATTTATTTATAAAAATAAGAAAAATCTTAAGAGTCTCTTATGTTACCCTAGGAACACACCGTCAGGAGTTGATATTGGTCCACCATTTTCAAGACCATGTAATAGTTGTAATTTTTGCTCGTATATTTTGATTGATCCAGTCTTCATTCATCCATCTGGATTAGGTGAACATATGATATGGGCATGTGGGACTTGTAAATCGAAAGATGTGGTATACATGGCATCCTGTGAAGGATGCTCAATGCCTTAGGGACGAACATGTATACCACATTAGGAAAGGTAATATGCTTAACACACTTGCGAAACATATTCATGTTGAAGGAGAGGGACACAGCTTTAGATTTAGAATATTAGAACAGATTTTGAGGTCACATAGGAGAGGGGATGTTGAAACATACGCCAGAGAGACACATTGGATTATCAAGTTCAGATCAGATGTGTCTCCTGGGCTTAATGGGAAGGTCCCTCTACGTCCACTGTTGAAAATGAGGAGGTTAGGATACAAGAAATAATGCTTTTTTGGTGCTTATGGTCACATCACCATGTTTCTCCTATATCTTAATGACAGTTCTTATAGGTACATTTTACATTTTAGATGAATTGATGTGAGTCATTTTTTAACTTTACAATGATATGTTTCATTGTAGTTTTTTACTGTTGTAGACATGTTTTGAATCATTGCTGTCCTTGAATATTGTTATATGAATGGATATACCTTTAAGAATTATATTTTTCCCGCCTTTTTAGGTATTTAAATGGCTACTCTGCAGCAATAAACGATTCTTGATTTATGCTGTATCTTGGACTGTTTATTCATTTAGTTTTTGCTTTATTACTTACAAAAATTAACATGCTTTTTACATGTCCCTGAGGTGACAAACCATCCCTAATTTGTCTTCTTATTTTTGTACTAAATCATGGATCCATCAGGCCATTAGAGTTTCATTCAACGTATTATTTGTAAAGTACATCATAATGCTAGACCTATTGCATTATTACCTATTTAAGTGAGTTCAAGCAATATTTTCAGACTTTTCCCTGGTGTTGTCCATTGTTCAACCCAGCTTTGTCTGGAAGCCTTAGCATGTCTATATACAGGTGTGACAGCTCCTTACCCACATACACATGCCTCCATCCCTCCTAACTGTCCCTGTTTTTACAGAACCCTCCAGATGCTGTCTATTATATGTGCCCTGTCATTTTTAACTCTAGAACATTTGCAGTCAGTCAGTCAAGGCAGACTTTAGTGTTTCATATTTTGTATACCTTAAAAATACAATGTAGCACAAATCCACCATAGTTAACAAAGAGGATTAAGACTCTTGTCTTGATAACCTTATGTTTTCACCATGGGTGCAGGGTTTGACACTTCCCTCTTTTACTTTAACTCGTGTTTTTTTTTTTTTAATCTAATTCCTTAATGCACTATGTTAAGTGTATCCCTGGTGTCCAGTGATGGTGCAAAGGCACAGGAACTGAAGTGTGTTATTACTTACATCACCCCACCCCTGCTCACCAGCCTTTTGTGCAGGAAAACTGTTTTTCCATGAAGTTTTAGTTTTTTTTTGGTGTTTATTGTTTGATGCTGCCCATAGGTCTTTCAAGCTGCAGATGTGTTCTGTCATTAACTTTTAGATATTCCAGGTGTTAGTGCCACCCCAATCAATATTGCAAGGTCTGCTCTTTTTCTAGGATATTTGTAGGAATTATACCCTCACACACATACACACACACACACACACACACACACACACACACACACACACACACACACACACACACACTCACACAGAGACACACACATATTCACCTGAAACCTTATCTCATACATACATTCACACATTCAGCCATACATCCTGCCTTGATTTGTCTAATAAACTTACCGGCACTTACCTCTAACACAGTCTCATTCATTGAAACTAATGGGTAAATGCAAACTTTTTGCAATGTTCTGTTATATTGCCATCTAATCCAAACATACACATTGGAGCTATTTCCTGAATTGCTTGCCATCCAAACCAAACTTATGCATTGGAACAATTCCCTGAAGCTCTTAGTTACATAAACGCCTTACCACAGGAACTTTCAGGAGAGAGCACATGGCTAACTAGCATTGGCTGCTACAGCAGAATGCCTCATTATCATTTATGGTAGGCCAAACTGAAAGTCCACCGCAATATTACAACACTGCAGCAGGGCTGCCCCTGAATCAGAAATGGTTAGAACAAGGGGTAAATGGGAATAAGATGTGGTAGGAGTAAACACATATAAATCAATAGACTGTATTGAATATAAAATTAATTATCAAAGATTGAGATATTGAAAAAATGTTATAGAAAACAGTTTGGCTCCATAAAAGGGATAATGTGTGCTAGTAACATCCAGGCAACTTTAGGTACTAAATCAAGATTGCAGTATTATGCAATCTGGATCCAAAGGAAACACAAGTCAGAGGTGAAAGTAGTAATAATGACCTGAGAACACTTCAGATATGCAGTTTCTTACCCCATATTTAACAGAAAATGGAAAAGGACAAAGCCAGAGTCATGCAAACCCATATGTTCACTTCTGTGTTGAAAATAATGGAAACGATTATTTTGGAAATGTTATTGTCAAAAGAGAAAAGACTGGGGTATGAAATAATATATTAACATGCGTATGTGAAAAACAGATACGTATACAACTACCTGCAACACAATATTCTATAACTATATAATGACAACTATAAATGGAAACTTGTGCTGTGATGTAATTCATATATGCTTAGCTTCAGCATTTGATAGGGTCGTACACAAAACATTAATCAATAAATTAGATCAACTAGGTATGCATGTGATATTGATAAGATGGATAGTTTCATGGCTTACAAATAGAACATGGCAAGTATCATACAACAGATGGACAAGTGAAATTTGAGCTTTCAGTCAGGGTGTCCCACAGGACTCTGTCTTAGACCTATACATGTTTAGGCTGTATTTTATATTTCAGAATTATCATCTGAGGTGTTCCATAGTCCTTATGCAGTTGAACTGAAAGTAGGAAAATCTACTATATTTTTTGCAGATAGGGCATGTTTGCAAAATAACTTTAGTAAATTGATCATTTGGTGATAGGAAAATCATATAGTGCTAAATACATCATGAATTAAGCATATGAAATTTTGGAAACGTACATGGAAGTGTAAATACCTAATACAGGCATACTGTGACTGAAACTCTTAATTCATTTCAAGAACCTCGCTATATGGGCAGACCCATCATTGATTTTTTTTCCTGATCATAGCACGCACAGGCTGCCACTCATGCAGAGATTTAAATAATTAGTTCAGGCAAGATGTGACTGTTGTGTAGTGACAGTAGGAAGCTGTTGTATCTTGCCTAAACTCTTTGAGACTGACCACGGTAACTGCAACCACCATAAGAAGGATTCGGACAGGGGCAGTGTAACTGCAGTTTGTAGGGAGTGATTGGGAGAGGGATTTAGGTTTATTGACAAGGAGGAGAGTTTTAGGTTTAGGGAGTGAGACGGGTGTTTAGGGTTAGGGAGCAATCAGGGAATCAGGGACTTTAGGTTTAGGGTAGTTGGGAGTGCACATGCAGTGGTCAACATTTAAACATTTGAAAACAAACCTTGATAGAAAATATGGCCAGTGGTGTGACTTGTAACCATCCACCTTATAAGGAGTGACTGTGGTGCTTTCTGATTTTGGATATACATAAAATTCTACAAATGTTATTGAGTATAGTTTACAGAATGCATTATAAGCAAAACTGATTGGGACTAGTGACAAGACATATTCCATTGTAGGAAACTGACACACTAATTCATTATTACTATACTGTAGTCAGTGTCAGATGTCTAGATAATTTGTAGCTCACTTAAAGTTATGGAGCTAACCCACTATAAGTACTATATTATTTGAAGAAGAGTTGAACCCAATAATACATCTTAGAATATATAGTATTTTATTTGATTTATATGGTGTATAAACATGGAAAACAACTCCACAGAGGTGGTTTTCTTTCTTTCTTTCTTTCTTTCTTTTTTCTTTTTTTCATTCTTCCTTTTTATGTTATGCTTGATGATTCTCTTTTGCAATAAGTCTATGTTCATAGCAACTTTAGAATCAGATATAATGATCTGCATATTATTTCAGTAACAGCATGAAGAAGTTACTTGCTAGTCATTTATTAAGTATAAATCTCAATTCAGAACTCTGTGCTACACCCCTGAAAGGAATGCGCAAATTTCTTAGGTTACTTTACTTCAATAATTCTGTTTGTCCTCTTAAGTAAGGAAGCTTTGTGACCTAGTGAATGGCACTTTTCTGAATACATTGGGAATAAGGCTAGTATGAGAGAGGGTTCTTGGAAGAGAATACAGGCTCAGGAATGAGAGAAAGCACTGAAAAACAGGGGCAAAACACTGGAAGTCACATTTCCTTTGGCATTTTTAGATTAAACAAATACAAACAGGATATACAAATGCTTACAAGAATTTTTATTGCAGTCTCATCTTTTCCTTTAAACATACTGGAAGCAGTGTGTTATCTCTAAACTTGCTGAAATTATTTAGGGTGTTAGATAAGATTTACATGAAGGCGGCTATGGTGGTGTAGCAGTTAGCAATGCCACTACACAGCAAGAGGTTGTCTGGTTTGATTCTCTGCTGGGGTGCCTTCTGTGCAAAGTCTGCATGTCCTCCCTGTGGTTGCATGAGTTTCCTCCTGGTGGTCCAGTTTCCGCCCACATTTCAAAGACATGCTGTAGGTGGACTGGACACTTTAAATTGGCCCTAGGTGTTAGTGTGTGTGTGCCTTTTGTGGAAGGTTAGGTGCCAGGCTGGCAAGTCAACACTGTAAAACTCCACTGGCAATCGTTCTGCAGACTGTTGTTCCGCTGTGGTGACCCCTAATCAAGAGAAGAAGATCAACCAATTGAACAATTGTAATTATAAAGCTTCAGGCTGTGTCAACAGTTATAAAGACTAGGAAATCAGAGATGATGAAATCATTTTGCTGCATTAGACCCAAACTTGGGTATGGAATAGCAATATTATGAAAACCTTATAAGAAAACTAGCATAAGTCAACTGAAAAGAGTACATTCAAAATATACTAATAACATCCATGGATATTAAAGCTTAAGTTTTTATGAAAAACTTATGAGGAGGCCTTTTTCAGTTATATAAAGCGTTTAGAGACAACTACCTTTGGAAATGCACAGGGTTATCAAATAGCAGTAGAGAATTATTGGATATTTTAAAACACAGGAGATTATATAAAGGAATGAGAGATGTAATAATTGGTTCTCTGAGAGAGTAGCCAATGTCTAGAATTACTACAATATTATATTAAAGAAAGTACTAGTTGTTATTTTTTAAAAACAACTAAGACACTTATTATGGGGATGACTGTTCTAATGTGTTCATAGCCTAGAAGACCATTACAGCACATGCCTCAAATATTTGTATGTAGATATGTATAAATGTATCACAGCTGCAGACAAGCTTCCTAATGAAAGCATGACTGTTTAGAGAAAATCCCTCATAAGTGTATTCACAAAACTTCACAAAATCATGATTTTGAAAAACAGCTGCAGTTGCACAATCACTAAGTAATGAGTAAAGTGAAATGTTAAGACAGACAGAAAGAATAAGCATGCAGGGGCCAACACCAGATAGCACCAGCATTTGCAAAAAAAAAGCAAGTTTTACTTTTAGTTCTCTGAAAATGGGCTCCACAGAGTAGGGTTGATACTCAAAAGTAAATACATACACACAGAAATAAATAGACTAATTAACAAATGTAGAAAACTAACAAGATCAAAGTAAATATAGGTAACACTGAAAGGATTTATTTTTTATCTTAATAATATGGGACTGACTTATAATGCATCAACTTATTTATGTTTTGCTATATTTACTGGTTACCTACTCGGGATATAGCCCATTTTCAAGGAAAGTGCTCTACATACGTATACTTACATGATAACATTTGCACTGTCAACGTTTTGTGACCTACATTAAGCATTTCAACATTTGGGTCTGTTGATTACTTTCAGTATACATACATATATACATTATATTGTCGAAAACTACGTATGCGAAATACACAACATGGAGACCACTTTGCGGAAATGGCATGTTATCGAACACCTGGAAAATTGCAATTTCACTTCAGAAAACAAACCACACCAACACAAAAAAACAAACCAAAGCAAATCAAACCCACCCATGTGTGAGGCTTCACCCCCCACACCCTCCTAACTAAATATATCAATTCTGAGATCGCACTATAGTGGAGAAAATGACAAAGTTCACCATGGTGGCAAGGGTTTGTGTCCTGGAGTGAAATTGTGATGTTCTGACTGTTCATTAATATGCCATTTTGGCAAAGTGGTCTTGACATTGTGAATTTCACATAAATATTTTTTCGACAATATAAAGTAGATCCATTTTTTTATCTATATCTGTATCTATAAATATATATCTATATCTATCTATCTATCTATCTATCTATCTATCTATCTATCTATCTATCAATCTACTATCTACTATCTATAGGTTCATAGGTTCATAGGTAGGTACTAGGCTATTGGCCCTAGGGCCTATATAAGTCTAGCCATAAAGGTACCCTGGCTTTTGCCACTCAAGAAAATTATTTTCTTGTGCCTCTGTCAAGCAGAGCCACAGAAATGATATTTGTAATATTAATTATATTTTAGCTGGTTACTTCTATGGATAGGATTGGTGGGTTTGTATAATGTGTTTGTTGTTTATTTTTTTGTGTTTTATTGTGATTGTTGTAGGGTGTGTTTGTGTTTTATTTTAAATTTTGGCCCAATGACAATTATATATATATATAGTAATGTAGTATTTGTATTTACTCTGAGGAAGCCAGATTGCCACAATTGCTTTTAAATAAAAACTTTTTGTATTTTTATCTCTGTTTCTGTTTAAGAAAAGGACTCAGTTTTCATCATCAGTACAGTGTAGCTTTTTGAGAGACTGACATTTGGTGGCAGGTGATCTTGTTTTTCATGCTGTTACAGCCCTTGTGGGTGTTACATTCCTAATTTTTATTTTACAGAGCCACAGAAATGATCCCCATGGGGGAATATCCTATTTCCCATCCAATCATCAAGATTTTTCTTGAAGAGTGCTAATGAGGAGCTCTGTTTGACATAGATAGGTAATCTGTTCAAGAGTATAGGAAGTCTCTGGGGCAGGAACCTACCCCTCCAACATATTCTGTTTATTGTGGTGACAAGGTTTAGGTCCCTAGAGCGTGTAGCTCGGAGGGATCGGGATTTCTTTAAGTGGAGCATGTCCAACAGCTTTGGGTTTGACATAGCTTTGTATGTTAGGCAGAGATCGCCTCTGAGTAGGCAATATGCAACGGAGTAAAGCTGGAGTTTTTTGAGACGGTCTGCATAGGGCATCTGTTTGAGGCCGGTAATTTTCTTTGTGAGGTATTTCTGCAGCCTTGCCAGTTGTTGTAGATGTCTTGTGGGATACATACAAAAAGGGGCATTTTACTCTATAATGGGTCTAATGAGTGATGAGTAGAGGGGAACAATGACCTCTATTTTTCTAGATGAGAAACCTTTTGTGATGAGGTGTGCCACGTAGAAGGATTTCCTGACCACTGTGGCGATGTGATCATCAAAGGAGAGACTACTGTCCACCTGTTTCCTAAGGTCTCTTATCACACTTTCGGTGTTAAGTAGACTACCGCCTATGAGGTAGTTCATAGGTACAGAGTTTTTACCAAAGGGGGTGACAATGCACTTTTTGGCATTGAGCTTGAGGCTATGGCTTTGACACCAGGCATCTGTCTCAGTGAGGCCCTTTTGTAGGATGTCCACATCATTAGGAGTTTCAATCATGACTCCTAGTTTGCAGTAATGTGCAAAATTAGTTAGCTAAAGACCTTCTGTGTTAGATTGTACTTCAGAGAAATAGATACCAAACAGGGGAGGACCCAGGACTGAACCCTGTGGTGCTCCACTTGTCACTGGTCTGAAGTCTGATTTGGAGTCGTCTACTTTCACAGTGTGGGTACTGTCAGTAAGCCAGTTGGCAATCCATCTTGTGACATAGGGATTTATACCTAGTTTAGTGAGTTTATCTATAATTCCAGAGTGGGGGATGGTATCAAATGCCTTGGTGAGATCTAGATAGGCTGTGTGAACCACCTTACCCTCATCTATGGCTTTGGTGACTGCTTCAAAGAAGTGTATCAGGTTTAGGAGACATGATCTGCATTTTACAAACCGGAACTGTGTGGGGTCTAGAGTTTGGAGATCTCCAGTGTCTTTGTTTATGAGTTCCATGATGATACGTTCCATGGCTTTGCAGACCAGGCTTGTCAAGCTAATGGGGCGGTAGTTCCCGGGGTATGTTGTGGCTCTCCCTTTGTGGAGTGGTATAACCGTCACGGTGCACTAATCAATGGGCACAAAGCCTGAGGTGAGGCTATGACTGAACATGGTATTTAGGTGGGGTGCCAGTTCATTCTGTAGTTCATGTAGAAGGCAGCCTGGGATGTTGTCAGGTCCCATGGATGCTGTGTTCTTGGCTTTGGAGAGTGAGGTTTTTATCTGTGCAGCCATGATTACAGGAACTTTGCATTCTTCCAGTATAGAGATGGGCCCTCTAGGGGGTGAGAGTGGGGTAAAGTTAGCACTGAACCTATCTGCTAGGATGTTGGCAATATCAGTTGGTTATGTATATTTAGTGCCATTGTGCTGTAACTCAGAGCAGATCTGATTGTTGCCATTGAGATTCTTGACATAGCTATAGAATGCTTTCTGGTTGTCTTTAGAATCAGTGGCAATTTTGTTTTCATAACTAGATTTAGAGGATTTTATGAGGGAGCTCAGCTTTTTACTGAGGCTGACCAAGGAGTTCATCCAATCATGGGATTTTACTCTTTTTTGCAACAGTTTCTTTCTTCTGTTATAGAGTTTGTTTATGGCAGAAGACAACCAGATTGGCTTACTTTTTTTGGAGGATAGCATCTTGATTCTGTTAGGGATAGCATGATTCATGCACTTGTGTAAGAGCTTATAAAGTGCATTTGTGTAGGATTCTGCAGTCGTACCTCTATTGTCCATCTGCATGAGTGTTGTGAAGTTTGCCACTTCTGTCTTAAGAAGCGTGAAGTTGGCTTTGGAGAAATTCTTTACGGTTGTTTCGCTAATGGAGGGTAGGGGTGGGATGTGGATGTCTAGAGTGATTAGCTTGTGGTCAGATCTGACCAATGAGGAATTGACTTCTGGTGTGAAACACCGGTCACCCATGTTGGTGATGACCAGGTCTAGGATATTGCTGCCCCTGGTGGGGGTGTCGATAAGCTGATCCAAGGCATTGGAATTTGTGAATTCCAGAAAACATTGAAGAAAAGAGTTGGTACATGAGTAGTTTTCCCAATTAATAGTGGGGTAGTTGAAATCACCCATTATTAGGGTGTTGGGTTGTACCCTAATATTTTCCTGTATTTCAAGAAAAGAGGAGTGGGAATCCTGGGGCATGGTGGGGGGTCTGTAGCAAGCTACAATCTGGATTGCGGTCTTGCCCAGAGTTAGTTGAACTTGGATAATCTTGGATGCATTATGCTGAGCAACTAGCTTGGAGGTGTGGATATCCTTAATGAATATGGACACGCCTCCGCCTTTAGTGTTTCGGTCCTGGTTAGATGGGCAAAAGGTGTGGAATGAATTAAAGCCTGTTAATGCAGGGGTGCTATCTGGAGCTTTGAACAAGGTTTCTGTCACTGCACAGATGTCGATGTTCTCCATTTTAAGGAGTGCCTCGAGTGAGTGCATTTTGAGGTTTAGACTTCTAGCATTGAGTAGCATTACCCTCATATTTTGCTTGCTTGTACCTGTTACGGTAGTGAATTTGTCATTTGAACCTTGCCTAAAAAAGGCACTATAGGGGTGGCAAGAGCCTTTGCTAGTATCTGGAATCCCAAAGGTTAAGAGGCGCAGGCCATCTCTGGCAAAGCATCGTGGTCTGTCAATCATGTCATCCCAAGCAGACAGATACTGGATTCCCTTAGAATGACACCAGAAGCTTAGCCAATTGTTGAAGTCAATCATTTTGTCCTTGTACTGTGGTATCATTCTGGGTAATGGCAGGATGCTACTCAGGGTTAGGGTCATACCTGTCTGGGATACAAGATCGAATTTTTGTGAATAACATCGTGTTTTATAGACGTTATATTGATGATTTAATTTTTATTTGTAGGGGTGAGATGTCTCTATTTCCGCAGTTCATGGAAA
>NC_056743.1:1668748288-1668938288 GCF_019279795.1 Protopterus annectens | reverse complement strand
TCTCCAGCACAAATAATAAGATAGTATGGTAAGTAGATTCTAATTTCCGGAGAAAAATTCTGTTTCCTATTCCTATATTATCTGTTTGTTAATTTTCTGTTTGTATTTACATTTGTCTGAAGGCATGATTCATTGTGAATAATTACTGTAACCAGTGCCTTCCACTGATATTATTCTGATGCAGGTATACATTTTCGTAATAGAGCCTTTCTTCCTGGGTCTCCACTGAAAATGGGAATTGAGCCTAGTTAGATTTTTCTGGTATACAAAATCAATAAATAAATAAATACATTTATAAATGTTAGGGTTTACCCTGTTAACCATTGATATCTGAAAAAGACACCCTTTAGAATAAAGTCATAATGTCATAGCAACAAAAATACTCTTACTAGATGAGGAAGTAAAAGTAAAATAGATATAGTTCCATTTCTTCTAAGATAAAATATACACCTGCATTTCAGTACTTTTCCCACTAACAAAATGCTATACTAACTACATGAAATTGAATCCCCAAAGCATCAATGCAATACTTTTTTTAACAGGATTTCCAACCAAATGTTCCTGACATCCAAAGGCTTTATTTATATTTCTGAAATCTGATCTGTATTACAAAGAAACATATATGTTTTCCTTTATGCATAATAACTTGAAATTATTTAACTTGTTCCACAAATATAATAGATTAATCAGTATATGTTATCACAGAATAGAACTTTTAAAAATAAAATTAAATGCTGTATATATTTTAACAACACCCCAAAATACATAATCCAAAAATTTAGGGGTTTTTGGGCACCATTGCCTCATACCCATAAATCAATATCTCCTTAACCAATAATTACTTATTTTAATGACATCTGTCTATTTATGCTATAAAGCACATACACAGTTTCTGTTCTAAACCAATACTAGAAACCACACAGTCTTGTAGGTAATATTATCAAACTCCTTTCCAAATCAATACTTCTCACAAAAAGGAAAATAAAATGTTCTTTCAAAATGCAAACAATACAACCTACATCTGGAAGGTAAACCACATAATTTCAGAATCATTAAAACCATAAGCATATAATCCCAATTAAGAAGCGTGACAGATCTACAACAATCAAAGTTAGTCTTGTCTTGCCATTTCCACTTCAGTTTTGCCAAGGCCCCTCAAACACATCTTCAAGTAATTTCTTTGAATGTCTGGTATTAGACATTCCCAATGCTTATCATTTATATTCTACAAAACTGAAAAGGTAAACCACCCTCATCTAAATTGGCATAACCAATTCCAATTCCATTTCCAGTGGAGATGAAGATTCACTGTGTTAGCCTTATCTTCTTCCTTTTTTAATTTCTCCAGATCTTTTGGGTTTCTAATACCATGATGGGAATGGAGCCCATTCCTAAGTCAAAGTATGATTAACGTTCATGAAATTAGTATTATTTCAATCTTTGATGTCAGCCAGAAGTGCTCTTTGCAGCACCCACATTGGGCCTAGTCATGACTCCTGCAATTTGTATGGAGTTACATGTGTTGGTAACATATCTAAATATGATTGTAGATTTTTTTATAAGACCCATTGCTCCTACTACTATTGGAACTATCTGGGTATCTTTCTTCCAAATTGCTCTTGTTTCTGCCTGCAAATGCTGCTATTTTATGACTTTGTGTCTCTCTGTACACCGGACACTGTATTCAATGGGTGTATTGATTTTAATGATCAATTATACTTTTGTCTTCTTTTCATGAACCACTATATCCAGTTTCTAGCATATATCTTTTGAACTGCTGGTAATGGATTATCCTATGTGATGCAGACTTCATCATATTCTATGATGCTTTGTGGTTCATGTTTCCAGTGCTTTTCAGCCACTTCAGTGCCATAATGTTTGTACAATCCCCAGTACAACAGTCTCGCCACATTATTATAACTTTCAGTATACAGTCCTTCTGCCATTAGTGTGTCACAACCAGCAACAAGTTGTGCAACTGTTTCCAATTTGGTTTTACAAAACCTATATTTGTCTGTTTCTCCCACATGTCCAATGGACTTTGTCAACCAATGTGCATGCAGCCCATTTCTTTGGGAAACCAATATAAACTTTTCATCTCCTGGTTTGAATTCACCTCTCCTTAACCATTCCTGTGTTCATTCCTGATCAATAATAAGGTTCTTCCAGAAGTTTTCTATATTTGCAGCTGTATTTATGCATTTTCCATATTTCTTGCTTTATCATCTGGTCCTTCAATTTATATTCTTTATTTTGCTTTTTGGCACATTCAGTTGCTGCCTGATTTTTATCAACTTCTGGTTTGATCCATTCCTGCTTGATGCTGATAAGCTTCTGCTAGAGAATTAATCTTAGGTTTATTCTCCTCAAGTTTCAAAACTTTCACTATGTTTGGGTGTTGTGAGGTCAGCAGACATGAGTGGAGTCCCAATGAGTGCAGATCTATACATGTAATCAATTTCAAGGAGGTCCAGCCATCTTTCAGAATGGGGAATATATAATCTTGTTATGCACTGATTTTTATAAATCATTTGGTGAGCATGAAACATCCTTCTTGTTTTCCTGTCTAAGTTATCCAATACATTTTGGGGTGAGTCAGTCACTCTAAAACTGTAAGTTAGTACTGAAAGAGCAATTTGTTTTATAGCTTGGATTTTGTTCCTAGATGTCAATGCTGTTTTCAGGATTAATTTAAGTCTTCTGAAGTATCTCTTCCTAAGTTTTATTCACATTAATCCATGTTTTATTGTTGATCCTTCATCAATTCCCAAATATGTATACGCTCCCTCTTGCTCAAGTTCTTTTATATCACATTGTTGTCCCAAACTGATGTTTTCCTGGTGCTACAGTTTTCCCGCTTTAAGGTTGCTTTTGCACATTCATCAAGACCAAATGACATTCTTATATCATCTGAAAAACTTTTGACAACTTGCAGTTGTGCTTTCATTTCTTCATCTGATGAGCTATACAGTTTTAAATAATTGACAAAGAGAAGATGAGAAGTCTTTGCACTTTGATGTTTTTCTAGGAGTCAAATTGCAGCCATGGCCTATGCTGTTAAGTAGACAACTTAATGGGTTAAGGGCAAGGTAGAATAATAGTGGTGACAGAGAGTCAACATGGAAAATCCCCCCCTTTGAAGTTGTATCCTTGGGATAATAATTTGTCCTTTATCATGGCTTAATTGTAAAGTGGTCTGCCACTGTTTCATGGTCACTGTAATGTAGTAGATCAGTGTAGGGTGTATCATATACATTTTAAGTACTCTTTTATCCATAAATGTGGGATACTATAAAATACTTTTTTGTAGTCAATTCCTGCCATACTTAGGTTCTTCCCCTTTTTACAGTTCTCCACTATGACTATTTAACAACCAATGATCCTTTGTTCCATATGACTTTTTTATTGCCCTTTTGTTCTACTGCCATAATTGAGTTTTCTTCTAAATGACTATAAACTCTGTTGGCATCAATTCCTGTGTATAGTTTATAAGTTATCAGAAGGCAAGTTATGGTCTATAATTTTTAGGGTAGCTTGCTGGTTCACTCTTAAGTAGGAGCACTGTTTTTCCTTTTGTTAGTCAGGTTGGTGTCTGTTCAGGGTGCACATATAAATAGTTCTTACTCATGGCTAAATCTTCATGCAAAGATGTTAAAACTTTTAACCAAAAGATAGGTACTGCATCTAAACCTGGGGTTTTCCATTTAGAGGCTTTTATTAACTTTGTTTTAATCTCTTTGGCTGTTACTTCATCCCATTTCACATCATGTACCTTCAAACTTCTTATTCTTTCTTTTACTTCTTCTGTCCATTTAGCATCTTAGCTATGTACCATATTTCTCCTTTTTTGGTGGTCTTTCAATTCCTTTTACCTTGTTTCCCAATTCTCTATAAACTTTTTTGGGTCATCAATAAATTGCTTATTTTGTACTTTTCCTTTAAATTTATTTGTGTCTCTTCTTTCTGCCTGTGTTGAGATTTTTAGTTTATTTCCGATAGTGCATGATAGATCCTGGTCTGCTCTAATACTACTTTTATCATATCTATCTTTCTTAGTATTTTTGTTGATCTGTTCCCTTTTCTATATTCCTCTAACAGTGACACTTCTTGCCTAAACTACTTTAATTTTTTTTCTGTTTGATACTCCCATGATGGTATTCTATTTATCGCCTTCCTTTCCCCTCACTATCCTGTGTTCTTGTGGTAGAACGTTATTAGTTATTAATTTAGCTGCACAGTAATAGATCCTGTTTACTTCTAATATAGTGCATGGATCTCTAGATAAACTACTATGTTCATTTGTTTTATCAAACTTCTGACTTTTTGGGTTTTATTTACCTTCTGATTTCTTTCATTGATCTTAATATGTCTGTCTATGTCTATTAAATCAAGCAACTTTTCTCTTAGCTCATTTTCTTCTACACTGAGGGCACACTTTTTGTTTTCCATTTCCTGCAGGCTTTCTGTAGAATGTTCTATAGCATCTTCCTGTGGCACATTCTCTTCAATTTCATCCTGTGCCATCCATTGCTCTGTTATATGGGAATTCACTGGTCTCAACACTGACTGCATCAGTTTCCACAGTTTCTTGTTCCTTCCCTTGCTGTCTAGTTTCAAGTGAATGTTTATAATGATTTCTTTCGGAAGGTTCCAAAATATCTTCATACGGCACCTGACCAATTGCTTCCTGTTCTACTGGTTTTCCCTTAATTTGGATGTCCATTGCTCTATCCTGCTGTGATGCTTTCTGAATTAGATTTTCTACACTGAATCCATCACTTCACAGGTACTCCATAACCTCAGTTTCTATTTCTTTAACGTCTCCAATACTAATCTTCTTTTCTACTTTTTCCTCTTTGTCTTCTTATCTTTTGTATTGTAAAGTTTTCCATGCCAAGATTCCTTTACCTGTATTTCTCTTTGAATATCTTTGGTGCTGCTCTTTTTCTATTGGCTAGTTTTTCTTTTTCGTTTGCATAAATATTACACCATACTCCACCTGAGTCTGGCCCTATTGCAGGAATGTTTCTGTATTTTCAGAACTCTACACTGTCATCTTTTCCAGTCCTGGCACCAGTGTACTTACCAGGATTGGGCACTTTTATTATCCTGGGTATTGTGCACCCAGCTATCTTTTTTACTTTTTAACCTACTTCTGCCCATGATATATGCTATATAAATACAGTCTATATATCAGTGTCATATTGGTGAGATTTTGTGAAAAACAGGGCCACCTCATGAAAGTTCTCACCAAGACTAGAGGATGAAATCAATTTCAGCAATAACACTTTCCTTTACTCATTGACTTATCATCTCTCCATATTCTTTGAGAACTCCAACTCTATTTGGTTTTGGAAAATCATTTAGAAAAGATATTGTGGCAATGCCTACAATTTCTTGATTGATAATAATTCACTCTTAGAATGTCTCCTTTTTTGGCATCTGGATCTCTGAACTCAAAGCAAATGTTAAAGTGCTCTGGCTAACCAAATTTGCAGATGATGGTAAATTCGAATCAGTCATAGAATCCCCTACCAACACTAATGTTCTCAAGCAACGCCTGTCATAGACAAATAGCAGGTGGCAGAACTGTGGACTAATAAAAAATGCCAAGAAATGCATAACAGTATCTTTTGGGAAGACATCCAACCATGGCAACTATCATGTTGATGACACACTTCTAAGAGTTGACTCAGCAGTCAGGGACTTGGGGACACAAGTAGATAGTAATCTAGCTTTTGATCAACACATGTCTTCACGTTTATATCACACTATTGAAAGGTGAAAATAGTGAATGCTATTTCATCAAACCTAAAATATCTAAACCACATAATATTGAACATTCAGAACAGTAAATTTTTTACTTGGGAAAAACTTTGCTATTCTGAAACACATACACACAATACAAGCACACCTAAAAAACATCAATCCACACACATACACTTATGATCCTACAACTAACCCTGTACTAAACTGTACATACACTACTATCTATCCACTTACCTTAACCCAAACCCTAAGCCTAAAGTCTGTCACTATCGCACACTCACCTAACCCGCACCCTAACCCTAACTCACTTAACCTGCCCCTAACCCTAATGACCACACAATTGCACACTTACCTGAACCCAACCCATAACTTTCCACCACAGTGCTGAAAATAGCGAAGCCACAGAACCGGCCAACCGAATTTGGTGTTCTGCAGCTTCGTTATTTTTAGCGTTCACTCAAAACGGGTCGATATTAGAACATTCAAAGTTTTAAAACTTCGATGTTCTGATATAGACCCCATGTCTACAGTAGTGAGGAAATAACCTAACCAGGGAATCCAGCAATTAGAATTTTCCCACTGGTTCCTCACTAAAAGAATATAGGGTATAAGTAACATGTCATATGCAGACCACCTCAAAGTCCCATCCATGTATTCTGTCTCCTAAAGGCTATTGAGGTGAGATCCATGCCTGACATACAAGGCATTGTCGTACCCAACCCTGAAGGAACTCCTACATATCTTAAAAACAAACATTAGCAGAATTACCTGTTCTGAACATTTAAACCTTGCTTTTGTTATAAGTAGGTTCTGCTGGAGTGAGAGGTATGTATCTCAGAGACTAACCCTTTTCAGGAACAGGCTCCCCGTTAATGTGAAACAGAATTCCCTCCTAACCCAATTCAACTGTAACTTGGACAACTGGATGAGGAGCAGGAAATTTATCCCTGGTTTGGCAGTGGCAACTATGTCTCTAATAGACTCGGACAGACTGTAAATGGTTCATCTCACAAGCCTCTGCTTACACATACCAATGTTACTAGAACTTGTCAGAGATTTGATATGCATGGCTAGGATAAAAAAGCTCCAGTGGTTATTAGCCTAGTGCTAGCAAGAGTTTCTAATCTGTTTAAAATTAAATATACATTGATTCAGAGACTGACAACTGCAAAATTAAGCAAAGGCACACAAAACTATATATGATTTGTTGTGTTTTGAACTCCCATTCATGGAAGAAAGGATATGCTCATGGAATTGAGGGCCAGTAATGACAACACAATACTATAAAGATATTCGGCATGTCTGACAGAGGACTACAGCTATTTGTGGTTAATAAGCTTCATGCTGCAGTTCTTCATTTGATTCACATAGCTTCCATATTACATGTTGTGCATCTATAGGCATATTTCATTTTTTTGTTTTTTTGAAAAATATATTTTTTTATTATTTTAAAACATTCAAAGACACTTACAAATAGACCCATGCTGCACATAATAACTTAGAAACTTTGAAGTGCAAAAATATCTACCTATAAAATGAAAAATGCCATAATAACTTTCAAAAGAAAATTAATTAACATTATTAAAACAAAAATAAAAATTATACGGCTAATATTCAGAGATGAATATATTACAGAAATATAATTAACTTTGAGACAAAACTCTACAATTAACATTTTCTCAAAACTACACAAACATAAATGGACTGTTTTACAAGATTAGAATTTAAATAATAATTTCTATGGAGAAGGACAGTCAGAAAAGTATTTTATGGATTCCTTAGTTCAATTATAGGCTAAGTGTTTTGCCATTGTTATTGCCAACTTTGAAACTGTAATTTCTTTTAAATAAATGCATTGTTTAATTATGAAAATGATTTTTTACAGAAAACTGAAGGCATAGCTACTATGGCATGATTCTCTTAATTAGTGAGTTTCCCTAATACTACATTTTGGCATGAAACTTAACATTCATCCTTTCAAATTGCTTTGCTGTAGTATTCATGACAATATAATTCTTGAACTAGTGAATACAATCAAAATACATGTAAAGTATCAGTGTTTAGTAGACTACATATATTAAAAATAGCAAGAGAACCAATATACTTGTTAGCATTTATAAAGGGTGATAGTTATTCTTTAAAAATATCACAAACGAAGGAAAACAGAATTTTATAAAAGACAACTAATGTGCTGAAATTATCCATGCTTTCTTTTATAAGTCATCATTATTTATGCAGTAATAATAATAAAACTACAAAGAATTACCACAAGGGCAGGTTGCCACAAACCAATAAGTCCAAAAATGATAAAATTGTCAAAGCACAGCAGAAAAGCAGGGGCATGTACTAAAAACTCAATCCACTTTTAATAAACAGTAAAAGGTAAGCATTTTCACAATTAAAAATTCCTTCATCAGACCTTACTAGAAACATACACCCCTTCCTTTTATAACATCACACATTCAAATGAACCAATTACAGAATATAAATTATTTAAAGAAACACATCCTTAAATGGCATATATAAAATGTATAAAACATCATCATTTCTTAAGTTTCCTGTCCCTTAGTCTAGCACTGATTGCTAGATGATCATTGAGCCTTTTGCACAAATGGACTCTGAGTTAAATAATCCATCTGAGTTCCTTATTTTCAGTGGTATTAGAAATATCACCTTGTCTAATGCCCTTGGGCACCAACTCTAGTACAGTGAATTTAGATAAATGCATGTCTCTTGAATCCAGCATATGTCTGGCTATGGCACTATAGGTGTGTCATTTCTTATGACAGTATACATGATAACTAATATGCTCACACAGACGTCTGTTGGTTTTTCCAACATAAAATGAATAACAATGCATGCAGCAAGCTAAATAAATAAGATTCCTACTGTTGAAGTTGGCATTAATGGAAAAGTTAAATAACCACGGCACTAAACCCAACACTTCCTCCTCCATCTTCCCACTACTATCACTCCTCCTCAGCTAACATGTATAAGCATACCATACATATGCTCACTGCATGCATTCTCCTTGCATATCTTACATCCTACCAAAACTCCATCATTCCCCCACTCAACCACTACCACTGTACTACTACTCACACCACCACTCATGTCTCACCCTCCCTCAGCTCCCCTCCCACCAACTCAAAAACTACCCATATGCATCCCCCACATATTCCATCAACTATTTTGCTCAAACCAAAAGCATCCCTACAACTTAACATAGTAACCCTCCCACCATACCTATTACCACAGAGCACAATCATAAAGATTCCCTAATAAACAAACACATTCAAAAACTGAGAAAACCAATAACCTCATGCATATCAAAACTAGCCCTAAGTGGAGACATCCACCCCAACCCTGGCC
This sequence comes from Protopterus annectens, assembly GCF_019279795.1. Lineage (NCBI taxonomy): Eukaryota > Metazoa > Chordata > Ceratodontiformes > Protopteridae > Protopterus > Protopterus annectens. The sequence goes on along the minus strand of NC_056743.1, from coordinate 1,668,929,147 downwards.
CCACAATCTCCAACCCCACTCCTCATAATCAGAATATAAACCACAACTTCTCCCAAATTGCAGCCAATTGAAAGGAAAGTGACCTCCTTCTACTAAGTCTAAATATTAGAAGTATATCCAACAAGGTCCATGAACTCCATGCCACCATAGACTTGTACTCCCCAGATGTAGTCATCCTGACAGAAACCTGGCTAAAACCTCACATTACCAGTGAGAAAATCCTCCCTACCGGTTACGACATACTAAGAGTAGTCTGGCTAAACAAGAAATGAGGCGGTATAGCTATAATATTTAAACAGCATATAAACATCCAGATCTTAAAATCATCAGCTCCACAAATAGGCAATGAAGAAATAATATATACCAACCTCAAAATAAAACCATCAACATAATTGGATGCTACTTCGCACCTGGCCAAAACATTTCTCCACTAGAAAACCTCCTCAGCTGGGCTACCCACCATCTCCCCCAAGAATCCATAATTTTAGGTGATTTCAATATTGACTGGCAATCCTGTTCTGGCAACCATCCAACCCATCATCTAAACCTTCATGGCTTCACCCAAATAGTCCAGTCGCCAACCAGGATAAATAAAAACTCCAGCAAGCACACTACCCTGGATAAGATAGTAGTCAGTAACAGCCCCCAGTCATATATAGCAGGCTGCTTATCGGATAGCTTCAGTGATCACTCCCCAACATTCCTATTCAAAAACACCTATACCAAGTTAAACCTGTTATCTACTGTCAAATATGTAAAAACTAAACTTTAACCCACTCACATTCCTCTCATCCCTCAAAGAATTTAACTGGCATCCTCTAAAGTACCTCAGTCTTGATGACACAGTTGAATTTTTTAATACTACCTTCCTGAGCATCCTTAATTACCATGCCCCCATAAGACTTTCCAGAACCAAAGCACAACCCTCCCCATGGCTACAGAAAACCATTAAGTCAGAAATGAAAAACAGGGTTAAAGCCTGGGAGCACTGGAGCAAAACCAAACCCCCCTCAACTAGACAGAAATTCTTAGAACTACGCAATAGAGTCAAAAAGCTAATAAAACAGGACACATTCCAATACTACCAGTCTGCCCTAGACTTCTCCCAACACAACCCCAAGCAATTCTGGTCCTCCATAAACTCCATCCTCCACCAAGGTAAAGTCAGTACCCCTCCTCCTAACATCCTTCACTGCTCCGAAAATATTGCTACCTCATTCAACACACATTTCACACAAACCATACTATCACTAGCTAGACAACACAACCCCCCCTCCCCTCCAGCCCACACCTTCAACTAGTAATCTTCCCACTGTCTTCTCTCTTTCTCCTGTTCCTACCTCCAACATAAAAAAAAAAAACTCTTAACTAAACTTAAGCTCATCAAATGAGCAGAAGACAACCTCCCAAGTGAATACCAACAAATTGCAGCTGATGCTCTAGCCTCCCCAGTATCCATCCTGATTAACTGATCTCTGTCAGAAAGTTACGTTCCCACACTATGGAAAGTATCACATTTAATTCCCCTCCACAAAGGCGGCCCCTCCACAGAACTTACCAATTACCGCCCCATAGCTATTCTCTCTCCAAAATACTAGAGAGATGCATTCACTCTCAGGTCTCAGACTACCTCCTTACTTACAACCACCTTCCCAGTAGTCAGCATGGTTTCCAACCAAACCATAGCACCACCACTGCCTTACTCCCCTTTACTAACACTATCCTTCAGCATAAAAACAATGGCTATCTCTCTTCTGCTACTGTCCTAGACCTATCTAAAGCATTCGACATGGTCCCACACAAACAACTCATCTCTATCCTCAGTAACCTATCCTTCTCTCAATCAGTCACCATCTGGTTTCAGAGTTACCTGTCTGACTGCCAACAACTGTTGTACGGCAGAATGACATATTTCCCCAACTACCTGTCTCTATAGGGGTTCCCCAAGGATCCATCCTTGGACCCCTACTCTTGTCTATTTTCACCAATAATCTAGCCTGTGCCACCAAACATGGCACACTCATACAATACGCAGATACCTCAACTATCATCTGCTTAGCCCAGTCCATATCCAAACTGCAAAAAGTCACACAGGAAGCTTTTTCCTCTGTTGAAACTTTGTTATCCGATGCCCAATTAATACTCAACCCAAACAAAACTAAACTGCTCATCTTCCAACCCACCAAACATACTCAAAACAACTCTCACTTTAACATCACAGCAAAAGACACCACTATACACCCAACAGAGCACACCAAATTGCTAGGAGTGGAAATAGACAATAAACTCAAATTTGGCATTCACATATCCATCACCATAAAAAAGTCCACAAAACACTAGGAGCATTATACAGAAATAAGCAACATCTCACCAAAGCAGCAAAGATTTCAGTAGCAAATTCCCACCTTATCTCCACCCTGCTTTATGCCTCTCCAATATATACCAACTTAAGGCAATGCGATCAAAACAAGCTCGAGACCTGCTACAACAAAATCGCCAAATTCATCACAGGGGCATCCTACCGTAGTCACCACTGTCTCTCACTTGCTGAATTGGGCTGGCTTGAACTCACTCACCTCCTTCAATGGTATCACCTCACACTCACCCTCAAACTAGTGAACCATCCACTAAAAGTCCCATCCCTCCAGAATCTATGCCCACCCTAATGCACCACCAGACCACTAAGATCCAGCAACAAAAATCACTTACAGGTCACTAAACCATCATGCATGCACTTCAAAACTTTACTAAAAGCGCATGTAAAAACATGCTGGCTATGCACTTGCAACTCCCCCTCTAATATCACTCACCCCATCCACCAACTACCTTTCTTTCCACCCCACTAACAACTACCTTGATTAAAACAGGCTCAGATGCTCATAAGCCTAACTACTTATTATAAAGCAGGAACTTCTTATTGTAGCAATTGTTAATGTCTGTTATGTACTTTGCAGATGATAAAGATTCTAGTTGTCTACTGATGTACTATGTTCTTCATCTGTAACTATGTAATTGTTAATTGCTATGTTGATCAAATTGTTAATTGCTATGTAAATCCAATGTAACTACTGTCTGTATATTTTAACTGTGGAGCTTTTCTCCCCAGGCCTCCGCTGAAAATGGGCCTACGTCCAGTCAGACACTCCCGGTCAACAAATGTAAAATAAAATAAATTAAAACAAAAAATCCTGTATCAGGGTGTTTAAAGTCAATCCCTTCATATATGTAATCACAGAAGTTACTGTGGCCACATTTAATGGTCCCTTGCCCTGAGACTAATAATTCAGAATATGGCCCTGTATTTGGATAGCATAACCTGAGTTTCAAGTTTTTCTTGTTCTTGTACATCAACTGTGGTTTCTCTCCCACAATCTGGGCTATATGGGTGTCAGTTTGGAGAATTTTCCAATTCTTATTTAGAATGTCCCTTATTGGCCCACTATTCCTAGTATACGAGAAAATAAATGAAGTCTTATTATCTGGCTTCTTATGTACCTTATCATATGTCTGGGGTTTGGAGAAATATGGTTTGCCTCTATCATTCCTCAGAGTCTTAAAATTAACTGCTGTTTTATGAATCTCATATTCATGATACCCCCTAGTGATGAAATCATTACTTATTTTATTAAATTCTTCATCCCATCTAGTGTCCCTATCAGTCAGTCTAGTACAACGCATTACATGACCCTTCAAAATATTATTAAATATATTTTCAGGGTTCATGCTAGTTCTATGAAGATTAGTCATCATGCCACTAGTTACTTGTTGCATTAGAATGCTAGTGACATTCTCAATCATGCCATCAATATCTGACAAATCAGTATGGTTATATGCAGAAAGATCCTGCAGCATTTCAGACATTGACTCAAAATATCTGAGTAGGTGATGAATCGAAACTACTAGAACTGATTGAGTATATGAATCACAGTAGTGAACTTTTAAGGTTCACAGTAAAATATACTGCAGATGCAATTACATTTCTAGATATCCAAATGAGCATTGATAATGATGGCTGTGTCCACACAGACAGATATACTAAAGATTGCTATCGTGCATCATACCTTCATAAAACTAGCATACACCCTGGCCATATATTTAATAATATTTTGAAGGGTCATGCAATGCATTGTTGTAGACTGACTGATAGGGACACTAGATGGGATGAAGAATTTAATAAAATGAGTAATGATTTCATCACTACGAGTATCATGAATATGAGATTCATAAAACAGCAGTTAATGCTAAGGCTATGAGGAATGATAGAACCAAACCATATTTCTCCAAACCCTGGACATAACACATCATTATTAACATCTAGCTCTTAATGCAAGATTTAAGTATAAGAATATAATTTCATAACTGTCCCAATCTGCAAACATCAGTAAACTTGGTTAAACACATTCCATAGTTATATTTACTGCAAGAGCTCACACAGACTCTGCTACATCTTGCTGTGATAGAAGGGTTAGTTTGCTTTTGTTTTCTTGTATTTTGTACTTCTTTATTTCCTTATTCTATTTAGTATGCTGTGATTTGTTTTCTTTACACTGTGTTTTACTTTTATTATGTTTTTAATTGCATATTAAAACTAGGAAAGAGACCACAACTGTGTTTCTTGTGTCACACAGAAATTACAGCAGGTCTATTGAGGAGTCACACAGAAGATAGAAATGGTCAATTTATGTTAATTTTCTGTGAAATGGGGGTGGAGCTGAGAACTAAATCTTCCATTTAAGGGGCAAGATTAAACATTTCAAAACTTTTCTGGAAAAGCTCACCCAGACTCTGCTTTAACTTGTTGTGAGGGAAAGTTTAGTTTGCTTTTGCTTTCTTGTCATTTGTATTACTTTATTGCCTTCTTCTGTTTTGTATGCTGCAATTTGTTTTTTTTTTCACTGTGTTTTACTTGTATTCTGTTTTTTATTGCATATTAAAAGCAGGAAAGAGATCACAGCTGTATCTCTTGTGAGTCACACAGTAAACATTCTCACCCTCCCACCCTGGTGCTGTTCTTAAACTCAAATGTCTTTCTTATTGCCTGCTCCTTATGTTAATTTGAGCAGCATCTCCTTCTCTCTCCCCTTTTATTGGCTGCAGTGAGTAACACAAAATTATAATTTTGTGAAATCACTCCTCTTCAACTATTTAAATTCATTGGCCATCCCAATGTATTCCATAGAATGAGAATACAAAGTACCCACCCCTTTCAATCTGTCTTTCTCTTTTAAAATTATTGGCTCTCCACTTAGACATCTAAAACTTAAGTTATCCTTCTTTCATATCTAACTGCTTAGTGCACACTGCAGTGCTTAGGATATTAACCTATCTTTTTCCACCTTATCTTTAAAACATGCCTCATTTACCGCAAGACCACCAATTATTGGAGAGCCCCCATTCTGCCGCTTAGTAGTCATCTTGGGATTAGTGCTTCTGTTTTCTCCTGGTGAGAGAAGAAGCACAGGACATTATTTCCTGGTGACTGCTGATCACTGAAAAGCCTAATAACTGCTTCATAGGTTACAACTTGGAATTTGTGCTTATATTCTGCTCTTGGTGACCGAAGGAACAGAGTGCATTGATTCCTGACTGTTTCTAGTTTGGCAGTGTGCGTCTGTGCTTGACATGCCTGATTGGTCTGGTTGCTATTCAAGGAATCTACCAGGACATGGCTACAACAGGCCTACAGACATTTGCATCATCTGGGACAAGACTGTGGATCACCAAACAGGCTGTGGCCTGCTTCTCATCTTGGAATTGGTGCTAATGTTTTGCTTCTGGTGAGAGAAGATAAAAAGGAGCATTGTATCCCAGCAGAGTGAAGCTGTGGTGAGGCCAGCACTAGTAGTAGCCAGACTCTAGCCATTTACCAGACTCCCTTCCTTTCATCATTCTTGACAAGCTAATTCTTTGCTTTCAGTAACTACTGATTGATTCATTTCTAACTTCAGAATATCTGTCTAAATACTTCATCCTTACATTTTCAGAATCTACTTATTAGTTTCCACTCAAGTGTTTGGCAGCACCCTCTACAGACATAGACACATTGAGTGAAATTTACCTGTAAAAGCATGTTTGAAATTTCGCCGATACCTAGTTCCACACGGGTAAACTAGTTTGCAGTGACAAGCACTGTCCCCGGAGTTACAAACCAGATACTCCTGACATTGCTTTTTATTCTCACTCCAATTGTCTAATCAATAAAAAAGAGTCTGTTGACACAGATATGAACTTTCCCACTATCTCCATTACCACCTTGGTGGATATGGGCATCTTGAGGCAGTGTAGACATTGATTCATGTTTACTGACAACCAGTTAATTCTCAGACATGGTATGTGAGATATGCTTTTACACAATGTCACTGGAGGCAGAACTCTCACATAAAAGTACTCCTAATGTCAATAGGGTTGTCAGTAGTACACACACTGCACTCATCACACACAATTCAAAGCAGACATATAGACCAACATATAATGAGACACATAAATCTAACCTTCCTAATCCCCAAAGACCTCCTAGATAAAGTACATATACAAAATACCCTCAGCAGCCCCGAATGCACTCTTTCAAAAATAAAACACCCACATCAACACATACAGTCACATCTCATGGAGCTTCTACTTTTAAACCCACCAGGCAAGCCATCATACAATCCATCATTCTGGTTATTGCAGTCTACATTGTGAGATGCACTGATGTTACTCTCACCAGGCTGAGTAAGGAGAAAGTCACAGTCAGTTGCTGATCAGGTGCTAGAATCTACCACATTACACAGGCACTCTGGTCATTGGACCACAAGTACCAGTATGACTTAGTCATAGTCCATGTGGGTGTGAATGACCTGCGATATACCTCCCTTGACTATATTAAGGGAGACATCATGGAGCTTTCAGAATATGTGTCCCAGGCTAGTATACGCTTAGCATTGAGCAGTATTTTAACTTCGCCAAGGATGATGCCACAATATGAGCAAAAGATGAATGAGTTCAATAATTGACTTAGTTTCTGGTGTCATTCTAAGAGGGTGCAATATTTGTTAGCATGGAAGAAGATGGTCAACAGACCACACCCCTTTGCCAGGGATAGTCTACACCTCTCCCTTCTAGGCTTTTGAATATTAGTTAAAATATTGTCTTCCTCCATAGTACCATTTTTTAGGTAATGCCAAACTGAAACTACATCCAACATAGCAAATCAAAACCAAGAAAATCTAAAGGTGTTACTGCTCAATGCTAGGAGACTAAACAAAAAACTACTCTCACTAGAAACTCTCGTCACTCTAGAGAATGCGGACATTTGTGAGGTCACTGAGATGTGGCTTAACACCATGGAGAGCACACCAGCAATGCAAGATTATAATGCCTTTCACATATTTAGACCAGCTACTACACAGAGAGGGACTAAAGGTGGAGGTGTCTCAATTTACATAAAAAAGAAATATACCCCAAGTCTGGTCAAACAGGACTATGCACTTCAGCTACTCCATGTTCACATTACCATAGGCAAAATCCAGTACCACTTCTTTGCAAGCTACATGACCAAGAAACCCATACCATGTATTTAAAATTATTGGAAACACTCACCATACAACACAATACCATATTCATTGGCAAGTTTAATTACCCCACTATTAAATGGGAATCCTATGTGACACCAAACGTACAGGCCAAAGATTCCTGGATTTTATAAACACAAACTTGCTGGACTACATTGTCAATACACCAACCAGGGGTGCAACCATAATGGATCTGGTCTTCACTAATATGGGAGAGCGCTGCACACCTCTAGTGTAATGTCTTCATTGGCAAGGTCACACCACAAAAATGGTCTCTTGTGAAGTAAAAATAAAACCTGGATACCCAGCTAACCCGGGAATATTCAGAAGCTATTCTAAGGCTAATGTCATGATAACCTGGCAAAGCATGAAGCCCCCATAAACCCTCAGAACACTGGTGCTTATGCAGAACTGTTCACATAAACCCTATACAACCATGTTAATAGCTGCAAAGTGGCAGTTTTACCTACCAGGAAGAGGTACAGAACTAACTAAAAAAAAACCCATCCTGGTGGAATTGCAAAATCAATAGGCTGTATAAAAGAAGTAACAAAATCATAGCAAAAATTAGGAGGTGCAGCACCCACCAGGATAAAAGCACTCTCATGAAACTAAACAGACAACTCAGAGGACAAATAAAGTCTACCAAAGCCAAATTTGGGGTAATTTTGGCCTCCCAGGCTAAGGACAACTATAAGGCATTTTTTAAGTATGTCCACAACCTGAAGTGCAATACACAATTATGTGTAGATCTCATTATAAATAGAGCCACATATACTGAGTCAGAAGATATATAGCAAACCTACTGGCCAACAAATTCAGCTCCAGGAAATATCATCAAATATAACCCCCTCCCCTGCTATTACTAGGCAACAGGTCCTTAATACTCTCTCTAAGGCCAAGAACACTGCATCAGTGGGCCCAAACAATAACCCAGGATGCCTTCTAAATATCATGAATCATGAACTATCAGGGACTCTGGAATTGCTATTTAATTATAGCCTCCAAACAGGTTTTGTGCTTCATGAATGGAGAACAGCAACATCCATCTTCACAAAGGTGGGCCATCTATAGACCCTGTAAACTACAGACAAACAGGTTGCACTATTCTTATATGCAAAGCCATGGAAAACATTATCATTGAAATGATCAATAATGATATTGTAAACCTTCAGACACTGGACACAACCCTGTTTGGATTCATCAATAGTCGGTCATTCCTACTCAACCTGGTGGACTTCTTTGAGAAGGTCACCAAAGCAATGGATGAGATAAAAATGGCTCACACTGCCTACCTTGACCTGGTCAAGGCAATTGACACAACACCCCACTCAGGCATTGTTGACAAACTCAAGATGTTAAGTACAAGCCCTATTTTACCAGTTGGATAGCAACTGGCTAACAGACAGGACCCAGGAAGTTAGAATTGGGTAGTCCACCTCTACAAAGAGGCCAATCACAAGTACAGTCCCTTAGGGACTGGTCCTGGAACTGCACCTTTTTGGTATTTACTAAGTCAAGGCCAATGTCAATGGCCTCTGGCTGACTAAATTTGCAGATGATTGCAAATTATTAGCTGTCATTGAATCACCCACAGACACAAATGTTCTCAAGGAAGGGTTGACACAGACAAACAACTGGTGCCAGAGCCATGCACTAAAACTTAATGCCAAGAAAATCATAACAGTATCTTTTAGGTTCATAGGTTCATAGCTAGGTACTTGGCTATCTGCCTGAAGGCATTTATAAGCCTAGCCAGAATGTGCCGTCCCCTTAGATTAGTTCCCTGTGCCTCTGTCCAGCAGAGCCACTGAAGTGATCTCCAGGGTAAACTTTCTGTTTCCCATCCACTCGTCAAGGTTTCTCTTGAAGAATGCTAGTGAGGAGCTCTGCCTAATGTAGACTGGAATCTTGTTCCAAAGCATGGGAAGTCTCTGGGACAGGAATTTATCCCTCCAGCACGTCCTATTTATTGTTGTGGTGAGGTCTAGATCCCTAAAGTGTGTGGTTCGAGGGGATAAGGATTTCTTTAGGTGGAGCATGTCCATCAATAATTGGTTGAACATGGCCTTGTCTGTCAGGCAGAGATCACTTCTGAGCAGGCGGTATGCAACTGAGTACAGCTGGAGTTTCTTCAGTCGAGCTGCATAGGGCATCTGTTTGAGGTCAGTGATCCTCTTGGTGAGATACTTCAGTGGTCTTCCCAGCTGTTGCAGGTGGCCTGTAAGGTACATCCCAAATGGGGCATTGTACTCTATGACGGGTCTGATGAGTGATGAGTAGAGGGGCAAAATGACCTCTTTTGATCTGAATGCAAACTCGTTTAAGATTAGGTGGGCCACATAGAGGGATTTTCTAACCACTTTGGCAATGTGATTATCAAAGGAGAGATCACTATCTACTTGGGTCGCCAGATCACTTATTATGTTTTCCGTATTTCGGGGACTACCACCTATGTGGTAGTTTGTGGGTACTTTGTTATTTCCAAAGGGAATAACTATGCACGTTTTGGCATTTAGCATGAGGCCATGATTTTGACACCAGGTATCCATCTCAGTGAGACCCTTTTGGAGGATGTCTGTGTCAGCCGGTGGGTCAATGTTAGCCCCTAGTTTGCAGTCATCTGTGAACTTGGTCAGCCATAGTCCACCTGTGCTTGTCTGCACCTCTGAGAAGTATAAGCTGAACAGGAGGGGTCCTAGGACTGAGCCCTGGGGAACACCACTTGTAACCAGTTTAGAGTCAGACCTAGCTCCTACAACTCTCACCATGTGGGTTCTGTCCATGAGCCAATTGGCAACCTATCTTGTGACACAGGGGTTTATGTTCAGGCTGGTGAGATTGTCTATAATACCAGAATGGGGAATGGTGTCAAAGGCCTTTGTGAGGTCCAGGTAGGCTGTGTGTACCACCTTTCCCTCATCTATAGCCTTGGTAACTGTCTCAAAGAAGTCCACCAGGTTTTGGAGGCATGATCATAGGTTCATAGGTTCATAGGTTGGTATTAGGATATCGGCCCTAGGGCCTTTACAAGCCTAGCCATAACAATTCTCTGGCTATTTCTTCCCACACTATTTACTTCCCTGGACCCCTGTTAGGGGAAACCCCAATGGATTTCTAGTCCATCACCTTAACCACTCAGCCATAATTACCACACCCTTAACAAAGCCAAACTGGGTAGGGTCCAGTGTTTGGAGGTTCCCAATGTCTCGGTTAATGAATTCCATGATGATGCACTCCATAGCCTTGCAGACCAAGCTAGTCAGGCTTATAGGACAATAGTTCCTGGAATCTGTTGTGGCTCCAAATTTGTGGAGTAGAATAACCGTTGCTGTGCACCACTCTATGGGTATATAGCCTGTGGAGAGGCTGAGTTTGAACAGTGTGTTAATGTGAGAGGCTAGTTCATCTTTGAGCTCATATAGGACGCAGCCTGGGCCACTGTCCGGTCCCATTGATGCTGTGTTTTTGGCTTTAGAGAGGGCTATTTTAACCTGAGTGTCTGTGATTTCAGGGGCTCTACATTCTTCTGGTATGGTTATGGGCCCTTTTGGAGGTGAGAGGGGAGTGAAGTTTGCACTGAGCCTGTCTGCCAGGATGTTGGCAATATTGGTTGGTTCAGTGTATTTTGTGCCATTCTGCACTAACTCTGAGCAGATCTGAGCATCGCCACTTAGATTCTTGACATAGCTAAGGAATGCCTTGTGGTTATCTTTGGAGTCCTTTCAAAACTTGCCTTGGATGATTTTATGAGGGATCATAGTTTCTTGCTGATACTGATAAGGGTTGTTTTCCCTGCTTGGGATTTTACCCTTTTCTGTACTAGTTTCCTCCTTCTATTGTACAGCTTGTTTATGGCAGGGGTCCACCATACTGGTTTCCCTTTCTTAGAGGAGTGAGTCTTGGTTTTGCTTGGGATAGCATAATCCATGCATTCTTGTAGGTGCCTGTAGAATGCATTAGTAAAGGATTTTGCAGCTTGGACAGCATTATCCTTTAGCATGGGGGCTTTGAAATGTTCCACCTCCATCGTAAGTAATGTAAAGTTTGCTTTTGAAAAGTTTTTTACGGTGGCTTCCTTGTCCTGGGGTGGGGCGGAATGTGGATAACCAAAGTGATTTGTTTATGGTCAGATCTAATCAGCGAGGGGTTATCTTCCGGTGTGGAACACCGGCCACCCATGTTGGTGATGACCAGGTCCAATATGTTGTCACATCTGGTGGGAGTGTTGAACAGTTGTTCCAGGGAGTTTGAGTTTATAAATTCTAGGAAATGTTGGGCAAGGGAGTTAGTACTTGACTAGTTCTCCCAGTTAATGTTTGGGTAGTTGGAATCACCCAATATTAGGGTGTTTAGTAGGACCTTTATGTTACCCATTGTTTCCAGAAATGCAGAATGGGGGTCCTGGGACTTGGTGGGTGATCTGTTGCAAGCTACAATTTGAATTGCAGTTTTGTCCATTGTTAGTTGCACGTGGATAATCTTTGAAGCATCATGCTGTGCCACTAACCTGGAGGTGTGGGTATCCTTGATGAATATGGATACTCCCCCACCTTTTGTATTTTGGTCTGGGTTCTGTAGCCGAAATGTATGGTATGAGTTGTAGCCTGGTAGTGTTGGGGTGCTCTCTGAAGCCTTAAACTAGGTTTCTGTTACTGCACATATATCGATTTCCTCCATACTGAGGAGTGCCTCGAGTCTGGGAGTTTCGGAAATCATCTACCCCTGGTAACTACCATATTAATAACATACCCTTTAGAGCTGACTCAGGAATCAGAGACTTGGGGACACACATAAATAGTAATCTAGCCTTTGACTATCACATGTTTACAGTAGTCAGGAATCATTCTATATTGCTCAACGTATAAACAAAGGTATGGCATCTAGGTCCAAGGAAGTCATTGTTCCACTGTATTTGGCATTCATCAGGCTTATCATTGAGTACAATGTCCCCTTTGTTATGTACCTAACCAGGAATATCCAACAAATGGAATGTCCACAGAGGTTCCTCACTAAAAGAATACATGGCGTAAGTAAAATTTCCTTTGCAGACTGCCTCAAAGCCCTATCCCTGTATTCTGTCTCCTAAAAGGCTGCTGAGGGAAGATCTATACCTGGCATACAGGGCATTGTCAGAACCCATTCTAATGGATGTCATGCATATCAGCAATACAAATGCACCAGAGTTACCTGTTCTGAAGACTTAAACCTTACCTTGTGATATAAATAGGACCTACTGGAGAGGCAGGTATGTATCTCAGACACTACCCCATCTCTGGAACTGGCTCCCCATCCATGTGAAACAGAGTTCCTCCGTAACTCAATTCAACTGCAAGTTGGAATTTGGATGGGGAACAGGAAATTCACCCTGGCTTGGCATCTATGTCTCTAATAGACGTAGGCAACCTGTAAATGCTTCATCTCCCAGGTCCTTGCTTGTAAATGTTTCATCTCCCAAGCCACTGTTTACACTTAACAAGGGTACCAGAATTTGTCAGAAAGTTGGGATGCATGGATAGGCTTAAAAAGGCTCTTGTGGTTGTAATCATAGTAAACACCTATGAACCTATGAACCTATGAACCTAATCAGTTTTCATGCCAGGGAAGAATATAGCAAAGAGGAATGGTCTCAGAACAGAACCCTGTGGGATACTACAGGTGATGCATTCCTGTCTTGAGCAAACACCTCTGACCTTAACAGTATATGTTCTGTCAGGTAGACAGTTGGATATCAAGCATTGTGTGCATGGTTGAGAAAATTGGTCAATACTCACAGCATCACAGCATGGATGACAGTGTCAAGGACTTGGCAAGGACCATGTGGGTGGTGTGCCCTGTCACCCCTTATTAGCAGCCTAACTGACCCTAAAAAACTCTGCTAGGTCATTAGGGTATGATCTGTCTTACAAAGCAAAACTGGCAAAGATATAAACCATGCATGATCTTCTATATTATTATTATTAAGTCAGGTATAATATGTTACATAACCTTGCAAATAATGCAAGTGAAACTAATAAGCTTGTAATATCACAGGGTCAGTAGAGGAGATGATATTATGCAAGGGAACAATAACAGCGTTTTTCCACAGCTAAGGAACGTAACTGAGAAACACATACTGAAGAGTTGATGGTGGGTGATGTTAGATGGGACTCAGTATATTTTGCAGATGACCTCTAGGGATACTATAAGGAACCATGGAAGTGGTATTTCTTTTCAGTTTTGGACATTTCAAAAAAGGACTTGATAGAAAAGAATTTCAGGATGGAAGTTGTGAAGACGATTTGGGGGTCAGATCAGAAGGTGAGTGGGGTGAAGTTGGAAGAAAATTTGAAAAAAAAATATTAGCAATGTTGTTCTTGCCTGAGAAGCAGGTACTATTACAGTTAAGTTCAGTACAAAACTGATGCTTACTTTTAAGTTTCCTAATGTAAACCTTGCAGATTTATTTTAAATAAATTGCATTCCAAGTTCATACTTGGCCATGCATTTCCTAAACATATGTTTTAGGGACTTACTTAATATTTTTAAATTTCTTTATAATAATTAAATTGATATTTTTTAGAGATGTTCCAGATATTTTCCATTTTCGTATAGAGTTCATTGTTGTGGTTGCACAATTACATGGTTTTAGTTTTACATATGCCCTGGTACTTACATCAGACAGTTGCACATGCCTCAGTACATTTATCCAAGGGAGAGTAAATTTCACAGGAACAGGCAACAGCCTCAGGCATGTGTTTTCCAGGAGCTATTCTATTTATGATTATCAATACAATCAGTAAATTGGAAGTAATTGGTAGTGGAGTAATTCCTGAATGACACAGGTCTTCAGGAAGAATTACACATAAATACAGTCACATTAGACTAATGACAGGGTGCTAAATGGAATGGCACAGATGGGGGAACATTTGTGTGAACAAAATAGGGAAGATTACATTTTTTGGTGGGAGGCAATTTGTTCAAGAATATTGGCATTTACAAAGTCCAGAAATCTTTGGCTATATTATTTTTGATATATATTTGCTGGTATGTGTATATATGAATAGTCCAGGTCATCCATAAGAAGGGAATTTTAGTTTCATAGTTAACGTTTTTATCTGACTAATATCATTATCCAAAGGCATCATAGGAAGGTTCTATAATTAGTCATAATATGATAATTTTATTGAGAGTAACCAAGACTTCAATCAGTTCCTGATTTGTACTATGTGGAATCTGGTGAGATACAATGGGATTACAAATAACTATACGTATTTTCCACAGTTGTCAGTGCATCTAATTGCATGATAGGCATTTTACCCTAGATCAGAGAGAGTGAGAGGACTAGTTTATATCAACATTTTTGTAGTTGAACAAATGCTAATGTCTTCAAGAATAAGAAAGGTTTTAAGTTCAGACATTTTCTTGTCTAAGATCTTGGCACTCAGCAATAATACTTTAATATTTATATGGAATTAGATTTGGTAATCAGTATATTGACATGTCCATTAGGTGAACTATCTTAAAAATAAAGAAAGAAAAGAAAATTGGTTATCAATGTATTACTTAGACAAAGTATGTATTTTAACCACTTGCTCTCCTATTAGAATATGAGAATGTTATACTATGTTGACAGAGATAAAAGATAATCTTTAATCTAATCTATTTGTGGAACAGTTTAACTTATCCTAGAAGTAGTTTGTCAGTTTTGAGGCTATTAAAGTGTTGCTATTTAAGAAAAGTAAACAGTTACAATTTGTATTACAGATAGTTTTAACTGCTTTAACAAATTTTGGCAGGCAGGGTCTCCTTCCATTTCATTAAAACCATAATCAGTGGGTATAAATAATCTAATTGATCATTCAATCTAATGTCAATACAGGCAATGCACTTGTGAAATGAAAGTGTGTTAATAGATTTAGTAGATCATTTAAATTTAATAATTCATTATGAATTGTCTTAAAGGTTTTATCAATGATACTCTTGTCAGGAAGATTTTATAAGAAAGATGAATAAAGGTTGAGCTTGTCATCCAAAATCTGATATATTCATACTTCTTTCAGTTGATTAAATAGTATTTAATGTTTTAATAATATTGTAGTGTTAGGCCTGATAATAATAACATATATTAGTTTTGAACAACTAACAATAAATATTTAGAGTGTTTTACATTTTACTGCATATGTACTATATTATAGTCATAATGAAAAGGAAAATAAAAGATTTGCTAAGGGGAAATGCTATAATTAGAGAAAGTGTGAGCCTCTTTATTACTCCTAGTATTTAAGTATTATACATTTTTTGTGACTAAAAATATTCACATTGTCAGAAGGTATATATATATATATATATATATATATATATATATATATATATATATATATATATATATATATGTGTGTGTGTGTGTGTGTGTGTGTGTATATTTTTTACACTTATTTACCAAGAGAGTCTATTTGGGTTATATAACCCATTGTCAACAGAGGCCCGGGGAGAAAAGCTTCACATTTATTACTTGGTTACACATTTATACAACTGGATTACTTACAAGAGATCACACAATTTGGTAATTTGTGAATAAGTTCTTTGAGTTACTTATTTAATACTAAAACATGTCATACTTAACATTTAGAGTTAACAGACATTCACAATTAGAAGATCGGCTTAAGAGAGGTAAGGGTATTTGCTTAGACTCTACTTGAGTGTTATGACACAGACTGGTGTCAGTCAATATGAGTGCTTAGTATTGATATATATATATATATATATATATATATATATATATATATATATATATATATCAGATCAAAACTGTTGATTTTTTGTAAGGTGTAAAAGTGTATATGGGTTTTAGTTTTTTTTTCTTCCAAAAACACAAGTAAAGCTTTAATATAGGCTTAGATTAGTAAAGATGTTGTTTGGTATCCTTGATGAATCCAATTTCAAATAATGATAGATTATAAGGGTATTTTATCAGGTGGTAGGATAAGGGTATCATCTCTGAGTACTGCTGATTAATACATCTAGAAATGATAATCTTTGCATACTCAGTCAGGGTATACTATACTTTATCAAATACCTTAGCATCATCTTTTGCAAGAGTAAGATCTTTCATATATTCAGTATTATATAAATATAAATTAAGTTGAATGGAAAATATGCTTCATTGATTTTAATGCAATGTTACATACAATCTGAGCAATAAAATAGTGTCTGCTAAATCTCTCATTTATTCCCGCTCAGCGGGCAGATTTAGCAGACACCATTTTAGTGCTCAGATTGTTTGTATTTTACATTGTATTAGAATCAATGTTTCAAACAACAGAAGATGTAATAAGTGATGCCGGTATATTTAGAAAACCTAGCACTTATATGCCACAAATGTCTCCAGCCATAGAAAATTTTACTAAAGCATATAAAAGCCAAATGTATGAGCTGCTGAGTTCATAGGTTCATAGGCGTATACTAGGCTAATGGCCTTGGGGCCTTTGCAAGTCTAGCCCATAGGATTACCCTGGCATCATGCCACCCAACCTTAGTTCCCAGTCCCTCTGTTGAGTAAAGCCATCAGAGTGATCCCCGGGGTGAATTTTCTAGTTCCCATTCACTCACCAAGATTTGTCTTGAAGAGGGCCAGTAAGGTACTCTGCTTGACATGTATGGGAAGTCTATTCCATAGCATGGGCAATCTCTGGGTTATGAACCTGTCTCTCAAGCTTATCATATCATATATGTCATATCACTGCTTACAGTAATACAAATGCATTACACTCAAACAATTGTAAATTGACATTTGCCACATTCAACCACTACCTGATGTATTAACAGCATAATGCTGGCATTGGAATTTTATTTTGCCCAAGTCTCGGCTACTTCTCCATTTGTGTTGTACATATAAATACATCCTATGCATATTGATGTACATCTCATAGCATTCAGGGTCACCCAACCCATTTATCAGGGGACTGACTACTCTTTAGTAGTACCTTGATTTATAGGCATGTCTGGGTATGCCACATGATCATGCCTCAGATAATCGAAATTGAAGATTTTTTAACCTTAATCCAGATGAAAGGCATGCTCTATATATGTTGCAAAAGTATACTGATATTGTCATTAGACCAGCAGATAAGAGACTGGTTATGGACAGGGCTTTTTATTTTGATCCAATGAATAACGTGTTGCAAGATGATGCTGTGTATAGAAAGATTGGTTTACATAATATTGAATGTATGAAGGAGAATTGTTTAAGATCTGATAGGAATAGCCTACAGGAAAATTATATAACTAAAGATTTATTTCAGTACTTTGTTGTTGAACATCTCATTATACCTAGCTTACATGGTCTGCTAAAAATGCATAAAACTTCATAACCCCTCCTTTTAGACCCATAGTGGCAAGGGGAGGGTGGCTAACAGAGCGTATTTCTATCTATATAGAGAAGCAGCTGAGACCTGTACTGGACGGCTGATATAGTGTTACATGACACAGAACATTTTCTTAGGGACTTGTATAAATTCCAGTCACACAATTTGCTTGCAGGAGGTACATTTTTGGTAACTTTGGATGTTTTTTTTTTTTTTTTTTTCAAATTGAGCTTTTATTAATTTTCATTTCATATACATCAACCAAAAAGAGAAAAAAAAGAGAAATGCAGATTAACATGATTTACATACAGAGGATAACATACAAAGACAATTCTTATCTACAATATATACAAAGTGCTGCTTTGGGATAAACCCCTAAATTAAAACAATTGAAATATATTTAAATAAAGAAGTAGAAGCTTCAATTAAGCTAAAAAGCACTGCCTGTGATTATAATGCAAACAATTTAAATAAAAGAAGATAAACATAAATATTTTAATCTGAGCCACACATCAAAAGGGCAAGATGAGAGAGGAAGGTAAAGTTACCAAAACATTTATAGAGATGGATTTTAAATTTAGCCATTACCGGTCCCAAAGTATTTTAATTATCATACAAAAGTTCAAATATAGTATTCCAGAACTTCTGAAAATAAGTGCATTTCTTGGGACTTGTTATTAAAAGTTTTTGTGAAGTTATGTATTTCACCGCCATGTTCCTGAAACCATTCCACGACATCTTAGTACAATCTAACCAATGTTTGTTAATGTAGAATTTGACTAGTAAACAAAGAGTAATTAGGATGTGAAATTTAATTTTCGAAGAATTATAATTTGCGATATGTAAAAGAGCCATCTCCCATGAGAGGGTTGATTTGTGGTATCCCATTTTATCTAATTTCACCTTGAGATAGCACCAAATGGCGTTGGAGTATCTACAAAACCATAAAATATGTAGAATGTCAGCTTGAGGGTATGAACAGCAGGGACTACTAGGGTTAAATTTGTTTAAGCGGACCGGTGTGAGGTATAGATTATTGGTGATCCTGAATTGGGTGTATATAAGTTTCTGAAATGGGGAGAAATAAAGAGTAGATCTAATGGCAGATAATTTCTGTTCTTCTGATAAGTTTGAGCCTTGCTGGTTTCAGTAGTCTGCAAATACCACTTTGTCTTGGTGAAGTAATGAAATGATATATTTATATGCTAGGGATAACATTCTCTTGATAATGGTTAAAATTTCCATTAATTTACAGACCTGATTGAGATCTACTTCATTTATAATGACAGCATAAGACAAAGAGGCAATAAGTTCCCTTATTTGGCACAGAATTATGATATATTTTTTAGATAAATTTAGGGAATCTCGTAGTTTTGTGTGTGATACATCCCTATATTTATGGATATCCCATAAGGTAAATTCTTTGATATGAGGGTAGTTGGACAAATTGATCATATTACTATTCAACTTGAGATTAGGGTTTAAATGAATAGGTTGTAATAGGAGGAATGTTTTTTCCATTTTTAAGGATTTAACTAGTTCCTGAAAAGATTTTATTTTTTCTTTTAGGATATGATGCAATTTTAATTTCTTAAGAACTAATGGGTCTATAAGGGGAAGAGCTTTGGGGTTAAGGTTGTTATTTAAGACGTGATTAAACCATATATTAACCCAAAAGGGGGAATCATGTTTGAACATTTGGATTGAAATTAGTAATTTTAATTAGTCTACTAGCATGTAAAATTCTGTATTAAATTTGAAGGTCTGGCATACCAAGACCCCTTAGGTATGCCACCCTAACTGATTATGGGTACCAAATGAATTTTGCAAATGCCTTATGAATTTTCGAAAAGAATAAATTGGGAATGAAAGACAAAGATGCATGGAAGAGATAAAGAATCTTTAGGAGGAAATTCATTTTAATAATGGAGGTTTTAGAGAGTATAGGTAGTTTCAACTGTTGCCATCGAGCCATATCTTGGAATATAGTTGACCATAATTTTGTTAAATTGGAGTTTAATGCAGAAGATGTGGCATGATCATAGCTAATCCACAGATATTTGAATGAGTATACAATATGAAATGGAGAGTCTGAAAAAACATACTGTCTGTGAGCTAAGGGGTTAATCAGGAAGATACAAGATTTATCTTGATTAACCTTATAATCCAAAATATTTGTAAAGGTATTCAAGGTTGCGATAAGCTACTTTGCGTCTGATATGAGGTTTTCAAAATATAGGTTCAAGTCATCAGCAAAGGCTGTCAAACATATTTTGGTATGTAATATTTTGGGTATTGAATGGTATGGTTTCTGAAGTAAGAGTAGAAAGAATGGCTTTAAGTAAAGGTTCAAAAGAAGGCGAGAGAGGGGGCACCCCTGTTGTGCTCCATTAGAGATTTTTATTGGTAGCGAAATTTTTTTGTTGATATATAGTTGTGTATAGGCACTATTATATAAAATTTTAATAGTATTAATAAAGTTTAGAGGTAAATCATAATGTAATACAACTGTGAATAGAAATTCCCAATTATCCCTATCAAATGCTTTATATGCATCCAGAATCATGCCATATTTCGGATTTTTGTCTTTCTTAGTAATGTTATGGTAACTTTGGATGTTACATCTTTATTCACTGTGATTCCCAATGACATAGGAAGAAAGTATGTACATAATTTTCTAATTAAAAAAAGTTCATGTTCATCTGAAAAATAGATATCTGTTTTTTAATAGAATTAGTGTTAGAATTTAATGTTTTTGTATTTAATGAGAAATATTACCTGAAAACCTTTGGTGTAGCTATGGGCACTTCTTGTCCTAATAGCTATGCCAGACTGGTTATGGCAGAATGGGAAAATATGTATGTACTGAGAACCACTGATTTTACTGAGAGTTTATGTTTTTTTCATTGTTTTGTTGACAACCTTTTTCTTATATGGAAGGTAGAGTATATAAGTCTTTGTCATTTTGTTGCACAGTTGAATACTACTAGTAATTTTCTAAAATTTACAATGAAAAGTTCGAAGTTGAACATAGATTTTTTAGACACTAATATTCTGAGAGATGAGAATAAGATTTTATATACTCAAAGGTATAGAAAAAACTGCTATCTTAACAGTTACTTGCACCGTACGAGTATGCATGTCCCCTATATATTTCAAAATATAGTGAATGGACAAACTCTCAGGAGTTCTAGGCTTCATGCTAGAGAATTTGACTTTGAAAATAGTCCTTTTTCCATCATTACAGAATTTTTAGAAAGGGGATATAGGAAGAATAAAGTTAATGAAGCCTGTAAAAATGCCAGGGCACACAGAAAGGGAGGTGGAAAGATGTATTTTTCTACACCTCAGTCTAAAATAGAAAAGACTAATTCTTATGGAAATGGATTTGTTAATTTCTGTATGATGTATATGAATGATAGGATGAGTGTTAGAGAGATCATTAGGAAGAACTGGCACATCCTTAGAACTGATGTGCATTTAGCCAATTTGGTAGGGACCATGGTCTATATATAAAAACAAAAATTTGCTCAAACAGACTTTATGTTATCCAGTGAGTAAGTCTATAGATATATCTCCTTCTACTGAATAGGAAACTTTTCGATGCAACAGTTGTGCCTTTTGTAAGTATATAGATAGTAGCAACAATTTCATTCATCCAATGACAAGTAAATGCTTTAAGTTTAAAATAGTGGTGACTTGTCTGTCAAGAAATCTAGCATACTTAGCCTAGTGTGTGATATGCTCAGCATATTATATAGGAAAAACCAACAGAAGCCTTAGGGAACGTATAAGAGATCATTATTATTGTGCCCGGAAAGAACTATAATATAGTACTATTGTGAAACATGCATTTAAAGGGAGATAGTCACTGGTTTAAGTTTATAGCTATAGATGAAGCCAAAGAGGGATTTAGGAAAGGTAACTTGGCTAACAAAACTGAATGGAAAGAATTAAGATGGATACTGTTGCTATCAGCACATAAGGGGAATGGTTTAAATGATTATATTTCACTTAAACCTGTATTAAAAGAAAGGAAACTCAAGAAATAATCATGTTGAAGGTTTTTTATGTATTGTTTTTACATAAATGTGTGTGACAATCTAGTTGTATAACTTTAAGTATGAATTGTACTCATACTTTAGGGCTTAATAGACACTAGCAGCTGACTGGTGCCTTCTTAATTGTTCTTAAGTATTACAATATGTTGTAAGGTGCTGTTTGAAATATGGTCTGAGGAGACAATCTTGATGATTGCGAAAGCACTTACTGTTTGTTAATAAAGCTGTTTTAACAGTCTTTTTGGAATTTACTTTGAGTCCATTGACATTGACTGTGTTCATTGCTGTGGTACTGAGCCTGGTAACTCTTTTATATATTCTACATTTTTTGTATCCAGTGCACAGTTTTGTCAACAGTGTGGTTGTTGTTTTGCTATATTCACTATTGTGGTATTCCCCTCCATTTTGTGTGTATGATTGTTGTCCTGTCCTTCCCACCAACATTGTCTTCTCTTGTTTATCAGATACCTCCTAGTCCACTGATCCCAAATCCCTCAGTGTGTCAAGTATAGCTTTAGTTGTACCAGAAAGAAAGTCTTGGCTCTATAAAGCATCCCAAGCTTCTGATGAGTTCTTATACAAGTCTGCACATGCAGGTTGAATTTAAGACTATCATCTGCTATCATCCTTAATAATATGCTATGAGAAGTGCATTGAATGGTTATATTATCAACAGAGAAACTTTAAATTTGTTTTTTTTTCATGCGAGAAGGATTTGGTGAAAAAAGGTAGCATTTTCTTTTGTCTTTTTCTTTTTTATTAGGGTTGAGCATGAGCTGAGACTTACAAAGCCATGTTTCAATTGCTACTAAAGCATAATTTTATGGAAGTGTGCCTCATTGTCAGATAAGTGTGGAGTCATCTGCATGCTGTATTACAGAGGTCTGTCGGGTGTATGTGTGGAGGGTGTTGTTGAGAATGTTAAATAGGAGGGGACTAAGGATAGAGCCTTGTGGTACACTGGTGGTGATTGGGAGGTATGGAGACAGGGTGGAATGCCATTATACTGACTGATACCTATTGGATAGATAGCCTTTGAACCACAGAAGTGTGGGCTGAGAGAGACCTAATGAGGACATTTAAGATAGAAGTTTCCTGTGACAAACTGTGTTGAAGGCTTTAAACAAGTCTAGAAATAAGGAGGAGACTAGTTTGCTGTTACCTCTAGTTTTATTGGCAGTATATGTATGAAGGCTAGAAGTGCGGTGATAGTACTAGAGGAAGGATGGTAGCCATGTTGTGTGGGGATAGGAGCTATTCCTGCATGGGATAGTATAGCAATTATTTTCTGAATACATTTTCAAGTATTTTGTAGAGGGGGGATAAGATTGCTACAGGTCTAAAGTAAGTAATGTCTGTTGACTTTACTCATTAGTGCAGAGGGATAATGTTTGACTTTTTTCCAGAGAAAGGGAATGTGGGATTCCTTGATTGACCTATTTACAAGGACTGAGACAGGATATGCAATTCTATCAGCTGCTATTTTAAGGTATTCACTTGGAAGGTCATCAGCTGGAGCAGACCAAGGGTTGATTTGTTTAAGAGTAGTTTTATACATGATGTGGGCACAGGTTTGCAGGTTAAAGTGGATGTGGTGATAAGGGGTTGCTGGGCAGGGTTAGGTTTAGATGTTGGCAAATCCTTGGTTAGAAATGCTACACTATCTATGAAATAAGAGGTGAATTGTATTGCAGTTCTGAGTGATGAGTTATTGGGAAAGAGATTAGAATTACATTTTTTGCTGAGATGTAAGATTTCTTTAATGGCTGTCCAGATTTTTGGGTTGTGTTTAGTGTAATTCTGAAAGTTATTATATTATATTTTTTTTGTCTTCATTAATGTGCTTTTTAGTATGACTGCAAAGCATTCTGAAGTTTCCAATATTGTGTTGTTTTATATCTTGTCACTCTTTGTATCCTTTTTCCTCTATCCAGCATTAGCATTCTACTTTTTGGATAGCCAAATTCCATTTATTTTAGTCTCTTCCTTCTAGAACGTGCAAGTCCATTTAGGCTAGTCTGGAAAGTTGCATTGAATTTGTTTACAGCATAATCTAAGGGGATGATGTTTAGGAAGTTCCACTTAATAGATGATAGGTTAGTAAGGAATATTTCACTGTTAAACATGAAGAGTTTGTGTGTTGATTTATAAACATGCTTTTTAAGTGGATGTGTAAGGTGTCTAGATGCACAGGTTGTGAGATGACCACTGAGACAGTCAGGCATTGTACCTGAGGTGGTGCATTATCTAGAGTATAATACTTGGATCCAGTCTAATAGGGAATCTGATGTCTTGCTATAATGTATGGGACTATTGCTCAACAGTGTGAAACCAAATAAGTTCACGCTAGATGTAGGCCAGTTAGTGTTTATGTCCAACTAACTGACATTCACACCTCTTAGTAGTATTACTTCTTGTGGAATTGTTATGGATATCCAGTGTAGAATATCTTCCAGTACAGCTGTATTATTGCCAGGAAAGATGTAACGAACAGTAATACACATTTTTTATAATTTATTAATTTCAGGAAAGCTATAAGAAGCTTTTCTAAATTGAATTTTGCTATTGGTATGTTGTTAGGGGAAATGTAGCATCCGTTGGGAAATATTAAGGTGATGCCATCACCTTTCTTCATTATACCATCCGTTTGGAAGATATTATAGCCAGGAGGTGTAATTTCAGAGTTGTTTTTGTTGCGATTAAGCCAACTTTCAGTTACAGTGAGAATACCAGGTTTAAGTTGAGCAATCCAAGCATGCAGTTCAGCAATTTTATTTCTTATGCTTCTAACATTTATGCCAGTGAAGGTTAGACTACAGGGGTTGCAGGTTGACTGTTGTAGGATTCCAGTAGTGTGTGGAAAAGAATGGCCTTGGGTTCATTGTGATAGCAGGTGCCAGGATTAGGGTGATTGTCTCTTTCTAGAAGGATTTTAGCATATTGGGGTATTACTGATACTTGTTTTTAGAGACTATTTTCCACCTAATTTTGTTTTATTTTGAGTGGAAATGGAGTTGATTAGTCTATATTTGGAGTAAAGGTGAGGGACGTCATTAAATAGGTTTGATGTGATGTGAGGAGAGTGTGGAGAGGAGGTATGAATAGATGGTCGGGACAGAGTTGAAGATATATTGAGAGCTATTATAGAGTCATTGTAGGATGAATGGTGGCCAATCCGAAGGAAAAGAATTGAGGATAAGGTGAATAGTAGTATGATTAAAGGGATCTGAGTGTTATCATTGTCAGGTAGTGAGGAAATAGGGATTAAGAAGCAAAAAGAAGTTGCAGGGTAGAAGGATATTTAGTGTTGGTGGCATTGGGAAGCTGGTAGAGGGTAGGTAGGAGAACACCGGGTCAACATACATAAATCTTATACAATCTGAATGAAATTGATACTTGTGCAACAGACTAACAAGGTCTGTTTATTGTTTTATACAGTCTTAGAACAAATATAAATGTAATATCATATGACATTCCAGCTCTGGGTGGAAGTTGGTGACTGAGTGAAAGAGGAGATAATCGTGAGGTGATATTTAGTAATACATTCGGCTACAGTGACCCTCCCATCCTCAGGTCAAATTATAAGGGAGTAATCAATTTATATGCAAAATGAAGAATTTAACAGGTACAGATGTGTGTTTAGGTGAAACAGAATTTGAGTTTTTTCAGATGGTCCTGTGGACTCTTTCTATAATCAAGGTGTCTATTGAAATGGACACATCCAACAATGAAAATGTAATGTCTATAACTATTTAAATCAAATTGTTGTATTATATTTCTCAAGCAGTTCTCTTAGCCGTGCATTATTCCCTTGTCTTGGCCTGCAAATCCAGTAACTTGATTTTCATCAATCAACTGTCCCCGTTATGATTTTCCATTTTTTGTCTGCCTGTTAAACCAAATGCATTGTGTTCTCTACATTTATTTAAAATCCTGGTTTCCTATTCACTGATCCTTTGACTGAATCTGATCCTTTCTACTGAACCATTCATTGGAGTTGAGGCTTCTCTCAGTTCCATAACTGAAAGATTTATGTCAGTTCTAACCTTCCACAACATGCTTTATTCTTTTTTTTTTCAAATATCTTTTATCTGTTTTGAGACTGTATCTTTTTCTCCGACATTAATATAATTGGTTTGGATTTTCATAAATTCACTTACTGTTCTTCCCATGCTATAGTTTCAGTCTTCTTAAGAAGAATGACTGTACCTGCATTTTAACTTCAAACACAGAAAGAATCTGAGCAAATAAACTAACATAATGTTCAGTATATCACATTTTGCAGTTTTGACAACTTAAACTATAAAATGGCAATTAATCAATGAAATATGGCAATAGAATTTATTGTTTTGATATTAGACCCTGAGCTGGTCATTAGCTGCTGCCAACCCCACTGCAGCTAACTTGCAAGTCCCTATCTCCTGGCAAGTCACTTAAGCTGACACTGTTACCACATCACCTCTGAAAAGAGACATGTTTGCCTACTGAGTTTATCTGGTTAACAAATTGCATTAAAAGAAATGGAGAAAGCAACAGTCCTTAACTGGTACTTTGATCCACTCCAAAGAACATAAAAATAAAAATAAAATAATTCAGTAAGCTTTTGGTGGTCAGTGCAATAGCCAACTGGTATGACTACATAGCTTTCACCAGGTGAGGGGAAAATAACTCTGGTTGAATTCTACAAGCACAATATCCAGAAAAGGCTGTTCTGTGGAAACAAATGCATTAGCAAAGTCTGCACTACAAATATGTAAACTTTTAGCCAACTACTTGACATTTAGTTAGTGCACCAATGACCTGCTAAGCTTACTAAAAAAACCCTATCAAGAAATTTATAAATAACTTAATAAACCCACAGCTGCCAACTCAACTTAATCTAATAATACTAGAGCCACTGAGGACAGAAGCAGTTAGTTACTAATGGAAAAAAAGAACATTGTACACAAGACAAGACAAATGAATGGGCCGTGAAACGTTAATGTCCTTCTGTGAAAATGCCAACATTTTTATAATGCCTTAAAGAGCTTTTCCCTTATAATAGCTTAATTAGTGTTTGCAAGTAAAAAATATAACATTTTGGTTCATAGTTTAGTACTAAGCTAACTGCCCTTGTGAGTCATTTTAAGCCTAGCTAATTATCCCTTGTGAGACTCAAACCCTGCACCTTGTGTGTGTAAGGCAAACACCTTAGCCATTAAGCCACCCTCCTAACGACAAATATGTGATTGTCTCATTTTTCTCAGGTGCCATGTTCTTTTGTATTTTTCTGAACTGGTAAATGATGTTAATAATAAATGCATCAATATTCATCTAGTGAAAACAGTGCCCAAAATATATCGAAAAGGAAGGGTATCACTAAAATATAAGCAGGCTGCATTAAGATTTTTGAGAACAAAATCATGTCCCACTAGTCAAAGCATGACCTCACTGAAAGTACTGCAGCAGCATTACCACTATGATTTCTTCTTTTCTTGAGGGGCTTTCTTTAATTCCCTGCCTTTTGGGTTATTAATAAATGAGTGTGAAAAGACAATAGCAGGATGGGATTTAAATGACTTGCAGTTCTATAGATATTACCAACAGAAATTATTGTATCTCTTCTATTAAGTACTATTTTTTATTTAGAGCAGGGCAATCTGATTGCAACTTTATCACAGTTTTGAAGAAAGCACTCAACTGGTATTAAATGCCTCTGTTTCTGTTGTCTCCGTTCTGCATTTTTTTGTAATATTTAATTCAACATTTTTTGTTCAATACCTGTGGGCAGCTTCCAACATTTTATTTTGTTGGTATGCCTGAAACTTTGTTTTTAAATGAAATATGGAGTTTAAAGATAAATACATCTGAACGTGTTATTTTTTTATTTATTTTTAAGTGGAGTGTTACCCCATAGCCCTTAATTAATGTAATCAGCTGGCAGGTCGATGCCCATAGCTCTCAACTGTAAAAGTTTTTGCAGAATGTCCAGATTTTTGCCTCATATTTTTGGTGTGTTCCTTTCAAAATCTGTTCCTTTCTGGCAAATAGCTGAGGACTGAAGTCATTAAATAATGACAAACATTTGAGTTGAACACTCCACATCTTTCAGCAAATTCATGCTAATGCAAAACCCAATTACTCTATTAACTTTCTAAGTTTGTAAGGGAAATATTAACATATGTCCCTATTTGTCATCCCCCCATCATTTTAGGCTTTGTCCAAATTTTTTGCTCTCAGAGGTTGAGAGGTATGGATGCAACTCATAAATAAGTGTATCTACCAGTAGCAACCTTTGCAAAATAAATGTCAGTTTCACCAAAATACACATTTCTGGAGAGAGGTGTGGTCATTCTAACCTCTACTCTTTTGAAAATCCTAGTGTTCAATAATTTGCAATCATATAAGTGCTGTTAATCAACAGATGCCAACTTCATGTTGCAACTGCAAACATTTATGCTATGAATGATCAGTAGCTGTGGCATGTGTCAGATGAACCTCACTTTTGCCCACAATGTTAATAATGACCTGCAAGAGAAGTTGATTAATCACTACCTTAAAGAAACTGAGTAAGAACACCATGTTCCTGGTGTCAGGTAGCTGTTTTGTATAAGATTTATTTTTTAGTAAATATGGAACATGGGTAAACCTTGCTTTACACTACTTTAAAAATTTTGTAGTGAGACCATCGTGTCTAGTTGTTCTTTTCCCCTTTAACAGTTTAGTGCCAGTAATTATTTCTCGGAATTCAAAACATGATTTTATTTCCA
The DNA here is from genome assembly GCF_019279795.1 of Protopterus annectens. NCBI lineage: Eukaryota > Metazoa > Chordata > Ceratodontiformes > Protopteridae > Protopterus > Protopterus annectens. The sequence continues at coordinate 1,668,900,438 of NC_056743.1, read as the reverse complement.
TGCATGACACTTCACAAAGAGTAGCGAGGGTAGTACCTGCACAGAAGTAATGATTCCTGTCAAGCAGAAGATTACTACCCTATCAGTGTAAAACTAAGTCTAAATAAAAATCACACAGACATCTGCAAACATTAGGATGAGAAGTGATATATTTTTCTCAGAAGTTATATTCTTTAGTTACTTATCATGAACTTGAGTTCATATGTCAGTAATTACCCAGCATGGACAAGCAACAAATATTAGATATTGGTAGACTTCATGTTAGCTTTTATTGGAACATTCAGATGATTTTCTATGTGTGTTATAAGGATATTATATTCCTTCTGTGTGCACCTGTGCCTGCTCATAAGAAGGCATTAGTTCATAGGTTCATAGGTAGGTACTAGGCTATCGGCCCAAGGGCCTACATAAGCCTAGCTAACAAGGTTCCCTGGCTTCCACCACCCAAGAAAGTTATTTTCCTGTGCCACTGTCGAGCAGCGACACAGAAGTGATTCCCGGGGTGTATTTCCTATTTCCCATCCACTCATCAAGATTTTTCTTGAAGAGTGCTAATGAAGAACTTTGCTTGACATAGATGGGTAGCCTGTTCCAGAGTATGGGAAGTCTCTGGGACAGGACTCTATCCCTCCAGCACGTCCTGTTTATTGTGGTGACAAGGTTTAGGTCCCAAGAGCATGTAGCTCAGAGGGATTGGGATTTCTTTAGGTGTAGCATGTCCAACAGCTCTGGGTTTGACATAGCTTTATATGTTAGGCAGAGATCTCCTCAGAGTAGTCGATATGCTACAGAGTAAGGCTGGAGTTTTTTGAGGTGGTCAGTGTAGGGCATTTCTTTGAGGCCAGTAATCCTCTTTGTGAGGTACTTCTGTGGCCTTTCCAGCTGTTGCAGATGTCTTGTGATGTACATTCCAAAAGGGGCGTTGTACTCTATAATGGGTCTAATGAGTGTCGAGTAGAGGGGAACAATGACCTCTTTCTTCCTGGATGAGAACCCTTTTATGATGAGGTGTGCCACGTAGAAGGACTTCCTGACTACTGCGGCAATGTGACTATCAAAGGAGAGACTACTGTCCACCTGGGTCCCAAGGTCTCTTAGCATGCATTTGGTGTTAAGTAGATTACTGCCTATGTGGAAGTTCATGGGTACAGAGTTTTTACTAAAGGGGATGACACTACACTTTTTGGCATTGAGCTTGAGGCTATGGCTCTGACACCAGGCATCTGTCTCAGCGAGGCCCTGCTGTAGGATGTCCACATCATTTGGGGACTTTGACTATGGCTCCTAGTTTGCAGTCATCTGTGAACTTCGTTAGCCAGTGGCCTTCTGTGTTAGCCTCTTCTTCAGAGAAGTAGATACTAAACAGGAGAGGTCCCAGGATGGAACCCTGTGGTACTCTACTTGTCACTGCTTTGAGGTCAGAGTTGGAGTCTGCAACTTTTACAGTGTGGGTTCTGTCAATGAGCCAGTTGGCAACCCATCTTGTGACGTAGGGATTTATACCTAGTTTAGTGAGTTTAGCTATAATTCTGGATGGTGTCGAAAGCCTTGGCGAGGTCAAGATAGGCTGTGTGAACCACCTTATCCTCAACTACGGCTTTGGTGACTGCCTCAAAGAAGTCAATCAGGTTCAGGAGGCATGATCTGCCTTTCACAAACCCGAACTGGGTGGGATCCAGAGTTTGGAGGTTACCAATGTCTTGTTTATGGGTTCCATGATGATACGTTCCATGGCCTTGCAGACCTGGCTCGTCAGGCTAATTGGTTGATAGTTCCGGGATCAGTGGTGGCTCCCCCTTTGTGGAGTGGGATAACTGTTGCTGTGCGCCATTCAGTGGGCACAAAGCCTGATGCAAGGCTATTATTGAACATGGTGCTTAAGTGGGGGGCCAGTGCGTTCTGTAGTTCGTGTAAAACACAGCCTGGGTTGTTGTCCGGTCCCATGGATGCTGTGTTTTTGGCATTAGAGAGTGCAGCTTTTACCTGTGTAGTTGTGAGGGACTGACTCTGCATTCTTCCTGTATAGATATGGGCCCTTTAGGGGGTGAGAGGGGGATAACGTTAGCACTGAACCTATCTTCCAGGATGTTGGCAATATCAGTTGGTTCTGTAATTTCTGTGCCTTTGTGCTGTAACTCAGAGCAGATCTAGGTGTTGCCATTGAAAGTATTGACATAGCTATATAATGCTTTATGGTTGTTCTTGGAATTAGTGGCAATTTTGTTTTCATAGCTAGCTTTGGAGGATCTTATAAGGGATCTCAGCTTCTTATTGAGGCTGGCCAGGGAGCTCCTCCACTCATGGGATTTTACTCTCTTTTGCAACAGTTTCTTCCTTCTGTTGTACAGTTTGTTTATGACAGGGGACCATCAGATTGGCTTCCTGTTTTTGGAGGATAGCATCTTGGTTGTGTTTGGGATAGCACAATCCATGCACTCGTGTAAGTGCTTATAGAGTGCATTTGTGTAGGATTCAGCAGTTGTAACTGTATTGTCCATCTGCATGGGTGTCATGAATAGCATTATCTTTAAGGAACATAGGTGTTGTTCTTTATTTTAATGTCCCATATATGCCTACACATTAAATAACAATAATCCTGTGGAAGAACTTAGATTACTTGAGTTATAGACAGAAAAAAATAGCAACTCCAAAAAACCCATACTTTATATTTCCCATTACTAAAGTCAGCTAAGTTAGCTCTCTGACTCTGTGATGGCTTGTCAGTTCATGAAATCATACAAGTAATAGGGCACAGTGATCTAAAAACACTGATACCAATAAGACAGTATATCCAATACCCATTGCCAAGTCTTGACTAGAAGTAGCTACCGACAGTCCAAGGAATATGACACTCTGATATATGAGAGAGGTATATGAGAGAGGTTCATAGGCATATAGGAAAACACTAAGCTATATCCTTTAATGGACCATTTAAGCCTAGCTAAATTACCCATCCCAGAGGTAAGAACTAAACCCTGTTCTTTGTGTCTATGTGGCAAACACCTTCACCATTATGTCAACCCCAACCCCAAAATGTCAGCCTGCTCTATGTGAGGATTGAACTCACAATCTTTAGATTATGAAATTGATGTGTTACCTATTCTGCTAACAAGAGTTCATACGTGTTTGTATAAGTGTCATATATAAGAAGATAAATATCTAATAGAAAACATGCCAATTATTTCACTGTGGAATCCTCATGGGTAATAACTTTGATATCTTAAAATTAGATAACTATATACAATGTTTTAAATCTATTCTTAAATGAGGATGCTGTTGCTGCAATAATGCCCTCAATTTTGTTACCACTAATTCACAATCACTTTCTGCAAATTTTATCATTACTTTACATGTGCCTCTGATGGAGTGAGTTACACTGTTTTTGTGACTGTTTAACAATCTGTATAGGTGAAGATAAACATGCTGTTCATAGGTTAATACTTAGCTACCTGCCCTTGTGGGACATTTTAAGTCTAACTAGTTTTGCTTTCAAAGAGCTGAACACCTTAACCATTATACCAGCTCCAACAAAAAATAGGATAGACTGGGATGTAAACCCATACATAGGGGGAGAATCGTTACTATGCATTATTGCTTAACCAGTTGAGCTAAGAGGCATCTATAAAGAAGAAAATGTTTTAGTCTGTTTGTGAAATCAGAAATCAACCTGATAGTGAAGCATTTGTTAAAGTTATGTTTTATTTCAGAGAAATAGTTATTTTTGTTTTGGCTTTGTTTTTGTTTTTGTTTTTAGACAACCTTAGAATTTACTATTAGTCTATGATTCACTAGGTATGAACGTAATACAATTAAAAACGTATCACGTTCTACATGCAAAGGTTAACACTTTCTGGATAACCATTTAGACAGCATTAAATTCTATAGTATAAGCTAACACTAAAGCAACAATCCCAATTGCAAAGTTCATTGACTATGTAAACAAAGGGCCATTTGTAATAAACATAATTCTCAACTGAGCATTCCTAAGGATCAATTCAGAAAAATATAGTTTACCTAAACATTTTTAATTTAGAAAGAAAACATGATTTTGAGCATTGTGAGGGGTTTTGTTACCCCTTCTATTCTCTGTTACTCTGCATACTAATAATCGCATCTCCTTTTGCTAAAAATACTTGCCTTCATAGGATATCAAAAGAAATTCAAGAATGCCCATGCTAGCAACTGGTGACACACAAGTTATGTGCACAACGGCTATATGGATGTTTAAATAACAACCACTAAAAATGGATGACCAGAAAATAAAATAAAATAAAATAAATAAATAAAAAAATAATAATAATAATAATAATAATAATAACATCAACAACATAGTGTACAGCAGAAATGTTTACCAACATGGAAAGAATCTAAATCAAGCAAGCTAGACTGGCAGACCATTATATCCTCCATCAACTATCTGTCAGTTCTCCCACCCACAGGCACATTTTGCCTCTAAAAACTCTCTAGTCTGACATGCAGAGAGACAGAAGACTGATTTCTGATACCTAAAAGTAGCTGATATCATACCTCCTGTAAATAATAGGTTCACAATGTTCTCTGCAGGCTTTCTAGAAGAAAGAATGTTGAGAATAGCCATTTGTCAAACACAGAAAGTGAGCTGAAAGAGGGCACTTAGCTCCTTAATACATAACCTCAGATGCTGATGCCAGAACAGAGTACCAGATGCTCACGGACAATTATGATATATTCAAGTCACCTCTGTCCAGACCAAATACTGTTAGTACTGGAGGAGTCAGTTCTGCAAAAATGTAAAATGCTAAGAGAATACAGAAAGACAAACTGATATAATATTCTAGGGATGCCTTGCATTACAAAAAGAAGAAAAAGAAGAAATCCTGACTGAAAAAAAATGTGTTATTATTATGCCCTCCTTTTCTTCCACTTTAGAATAGAAGACATTATAAAAATACTAGAAATAACTTAGAATGATATATCAACATTAGCAATATATTGTGAATCAAGATATAATTAAAAATGTTTCTCAGTTTCTGCCTTTAGTTTTGTTTTAGCTAAATAATTTAACAAATAGCCAATAATATAACAAAAGACAGTTTAATTAAACACCACATTCTCTTTCCATTTGACCCAGGAAATTAACTTGTACCTGAATTAGCCTACCCGATATGTCTTGCTGTCACGTTTTTTCCTTAAAACTTCTTTTCTTGCTGTTGTGGGGAGGGGGTCTTTTTTAATCTCAGATCATATGTCCACTGCATCTTTTATCATTTTTCTGTTTTTATGCTGCTCTTCTGAAATAATAAAACACCACATAAAAAACAACAAAGAATGTTGAAGCATAGCAGCTATATTCCACCATTTAATGATATTTTTTAAATTTATATAATATTTAAAAATAATCAGATGTCAATGAACAATTACATGACTTATATTTTCTAATCTACCATTTTCCATCTCCCCATTTATGTCCTTGTTTCCTACTTTATCTTCATTCCATCATCGTGACCCTTTCCTAACCCAGTACTTTAATGTCATCTTCTCCATTTAATTAACCTCAATCACTTTACCTGATCCTAGCCACATCTTCATTGCTCAGTTTCACTTTTTCTCCTGTCTCTAAGGCTGTGTCCAGTCTTCCTTCCATCTCTGTGCAATAACCTCTTTATTACCTATTTCTATAACACTGATGACTTTTATTTCTCTTCTATCTCCCATATTTTGCTCCCTATCTCTATACTTTATATGCAAAAGATAATTTTCTTCAGATTTTCTATACATATTTTTCCATAGTTTTCATATAATGTCCATGTTCAAGTATTTACACTTTCATGATATGTAGAACTGCTGCACTCCTCCTGTCTGCATCTTCAGAATTATCTTCTAGCCAACAACTTCCTTCTGCATCCATACTGGAGCACTATGCCACCTATGTAAAAATGTCTTGGCACAGTTGCCTTCATCTCCTTATACTCAGAGTAGTAACTACAAATTACATTGGTTCTTCCTTGCTACACTTTCCTCTTTAGATCATCTTTACTTCTCTTTCTCTTCTACTTTTTTAAGCTTCCCAGCTCCCATCTCTCATATTTTTTCCTTTAGTTTCTTCAACATCCCCAATAAAAAATCTCCTTCACCTAGTGCATATTGATCAATCACTTAAATACTTCATTTTTAAACACTTCTGTCTCTCTGCCTGTTCCTGTTATTCCTCAAAAGACTCCTCCAGAATTTCTAAATTTTCCCAAACCTTCTTCATCTGCTGCCTATCTTTCAAGGGAAATATCTCTGTGTACATCATTTCTGAGCATCCACCTTGCATTCCACCCGCCCACAGGAGACTGGCTAGAATTCTGACCTCTAACATTAGTGTCCACCTTATCCCAGTCTGTTAACTGGGTCCTGCCAGGTATAAATGCTACTGAAGTATCCAAGATGTAATCATTTTTTTGGCCTGAAACTACACTGGCATTGTTGGCTCTTCATTATCCAACCACATGTGAGTCAAACCTCTATGATTTTATTCTACTTACTCACTACTACTCTGTCACACTCCTCCTAATGCCTACACTTGTTCAGGCCCTAAGTGACTTCTAGCATGAGCTAAACTCCCAGACAACAGCCACAACTGGTATCTTGCTGTCACTGTTTTGCATTAATGTGTACCATATGAAGCATTGTAGCTTCGCAGCACACCTGACCTATCCAAGTCACTTTTAATGATTCTGGATGCATCACTCTCACACATACTTCTGCCTTTTTAAATTGATTCTTTCTATGATAGACCATGGGGACATAGTCTTCCAACTACTTCACTTTCATTTCTGCCATCATAATCCCTTTTCACAATGCTCCTTGCACAACTGGCCATTCTTTGCACTTATAGCCATGCTACATATCTATCAATTGTCATAGACTATCAGTTCTTAGGTCCATTGATAGTTACTAGGCATGCAGTCAAGGAGATCAATAATGCCCCCAAATATCATCTGGTTGACTGATTTGCTTAAGGTCCCACTGAAGAACAAATACAGGTTGAGGGAATTAAACACTGTACCACAAAACGTAGTTAGTTAATAACTCATATTCTTTTTTACCAAAATGTTTTTATTCATTTTACAACACAATAACTTAACAGTACAGAAAGAAGAAACAATAAGTAAACTATATACAATGTCCATAACAATTAAAAAATAAACATTCATAGGAGAACACTTAATATTTCTCTAACAGATTAGACAATTTTGTCCAAGCAATTAAATGATGAGTTATGTTGTTAGCCCTTGTTTTTATAGTGGCAATCACATTCTTACAAATGTATTTCACAAGATGAATGAACTCAACTTTAAAGACACGAGTAGACTGGCATTTCCAGTTTTAGCAACACTTTTTCCTTGCTATAGAGAGGATAGACCATAGTAAAAATGTTTAGCTTTTAGGAATGACTTCAGGAACAGGAACATTGAAAAGTATAAGGGCATCAGCAATTATATAGTTGTCATTCTATAGAGCCTTACAAAGATATTTAAAGTCTAACCAAAATGGGGAAAGATTTTGCAATTAACAACCACATGTATCCAGTCAGCATCAAGGTGTCCACATCTCTAGCATTTCATTTAATTGTTCTTATACTTTATTGCTAGTCTATGTGGAGTGAAAAACCTCTATGTAAAAATATCCTTGTGTACACATAACAGAACAGGGAATTTGTGGATTCCTTCACTGGCTATAAACAAAGTTTTTTTTTTTTTATGAGAATACTTGTTTATTAACTTCACTTGAAACATCTGTTTTGCTGAAATCATTTCTGAATTTTTTTATAAATTGCAAATATGTATGAAGTGTTTTGGGGTGAGCTATTAATAATTGCTGAGATAAAATACAAGATTTTTAAGTTACTCGTATTGTATGCCTCTAATGAGGGAATGAGCTTAGTATTTATAAAATCATTACAAGTTTGGATGTTCAGACAATTATAATTTTGCAAACTATGCCTGCTGATCAAATAGTCTGCAGAACTTATTTTATTAGCTGAGAGAAACTGATTCCAATATAATAGGTCACCCATCTTAAAGTCTAACATTTTCTGAGTATCAAAAGATATCAAACATTCATTTGAGTAGGCAATAGAAAACATAATTATAAATAAATTCTTAATTAATTGATTAGAAAACATACACTTTTTAAACAACAGCAATATTTGGTTTGTAAGAGGTGTGAAAACAAGTTTTGACCTTTCACTTTGAATGTATGTTTTTAAAATCCATATAAAGATGTTTGTATGTATTTTAGTATATGGTTCAAGCAATGTCCTATTACTATTAAGAAATAAGGTTTCATGTATTAATTTCCAATATGGTATATAAGAAGTATTATTCCAAAGCAGTACTATGTTAACAAATGCAGAGTTTATATAAAAATCAATATTTGGAAACCCAATGCCTCCTTCATCCCAGTTTGTGGAGTGCCAGAGAAGATACATTTTTGTTTTGTTGGGATACGAAAGGAAGTTAACTAATAAGTTATTAATTTTCTGTTTATTTTTGACACGCGGGTAAATTATTAGAGCTTGGCCAATGAATACGATTTTAGGTAATAGTATCATTTTGATTAAAGTTTGTCTGTGTTCATATGTGAAGAAGAGTCTGTTCCAGTTGTCAATTAGACTTGTAATTGAGTTTATAAGTTCCTGTGCTTTCCATATACTACTTTGGTGTGTTGTATTTGTGCTTTTTGGTTCGTATCTGGATTTACTCTGCATCCGGTAGTTTTTTCTCTTTTTGAGTCTATAAGTTGTTGGTAATTAGATGTGAGTGATTGTTTATAATTAGATTCCATAATGATACCTAGGTATTTAATATGTGTGCCCTCCCAGTTTATGTCTCTTTTTGATCTAAGTTTCTTAGTAACATTTGCATTCACTAGAAGTGCCTGAGTTTTGTTGTGATTGAATTTTAGGCCAGAGATGATTGCAAAGAAGTCTATATTATGTAATAGGTAATCTACTGAATTTTCAATATCATTAGAAGTTATTAGCAGGTCATCAGCAAATAGTTGTATCATGGGGGATAATTTTTCTGACACTTTATATCCTTTAACACTGTCATTATTTCTAACATAATTTGCAAGAAGCTCAATAGCCAGGGCAAACAGTGTACCTCTTAATATTTCAAATGGGCTAGATAGATAAGATCCAATATTTACATAGGCTATGGAATTTTCATATAGATATTTTAATTAATCCTATAAAGTTTGGGGAGAAATTGCATTTTTGCAGAGCTTTAAACAGATATATCTATATCAAGGCTTAATATAGAAAGCTCTTTTTTTGTTTGCTAAGTCTGTTAAGGACAGTAATCTAATTACATTGTATTGTAACTTTCTGTTTCTGATAAACCTGGTTTGGTCTTCATGAATTAATATTGAAAGAATATTATTTAATCTGTCTGCTAAGATAGACATGGATATCTTGTAATCAATGTTAAACAAATAAATTGGCCTGTATGATGTGCAAAGGTTGAGCAGTTTATTTGGTTTTAAGATGGGAGAGATGATAGAATATTTCCATGAGTGAGGGATGCTGCTATAGTTGTAACTTCTTGGAATGCACTGAGTAAGATTTTCAAGATGTTATCAGGTAAGAGTTTGTAAAATTCCAGAATCAGACCATCCAGCCATTTGTTCTTTTAAATCTTTAAATTGAGAATATTATTAGGAAGAAAGTTGTCTATACTTTTATCACTTGTAGATGAGTTATTATTATTAATATTCTTGTATTTTTTTTAAAACATAAGATATTTTTAGATTTGAAACTTTGATAGTCTGATTATTTCTAGTGTATATTATTTCATTTATATGACTTTTTTCATTTAAATGTTTAGATCTAATCACAATCCTGTGTATACTCTTGGGATTAATTGGGTAGGACTATAATCTGATTTCTTCCAGATTTATTGATATTTTATGCGGCATGATATCCTAATATTCCTTGGTCAGTTTACATACATTAGCTAATGCAGATTTGTCATTTACTATAAGTTTTAGCTTTAGTTCATCAATTTATTTTTGTATTTTTACCATTTTTTTATCCCACCCTTTCCTTTTATTTATGTACCAACATTTGACTTTACCATGTAAGACTACCTTTAAAGTATCCCCTAGGATAATACCTGAAACCTCTCCGTTATTATTGACTTCTAGGTAAAGCTTTATTTCATCTAGAAACCATTCTTTAAACTATTGTACTGTTACTAGATAAGCAGGTAGGCTTTGGCAGAAGTTTAAGGGGTCAGTATTAAGTGTTGCATTGAATGTGATAGCATTGTGGTCAGATACAGGGCATGATGTCAGCACTACATTAACAATTTTGGCCAGTAAAGAACTGGTTACAAAGACTTTGTCTATGTTGGTCTGTGTGCCATATCTGTAAGCGTAGTGAGAATACTTCAGGGAAGATAATATTTTTATACCATCAATGTCAATTAGGTTTCTGTCTTTTATAGAGTTGCTCAAGTGCTTGGTAACAGGTGACATCTTGAAGGGTTTAGAGCTTGTAGTATCAGTAGAGGACAAGATACTTAAAATTGCCTGCTAATAATAACTCACATTTAGACTTTGATGTCATGGTGTTTAAATGCTTTTTCACAGTTTTAGATCCAATACCCAGCTTCCAGTAGGTGTTTGCAAAAGTCTACATATTTTTATCTAGTTTTAGTGTGAATAAAGCAAGCACACCATCATTGCTTGAATATAAGTCAAGTATGTCTGGAATTCGCATTGACTTTCTGTGTAAAATTAGGACACCTCTTCTCTTGAGGTTGTACTTTGAACTTACCAAAATCGTATAATCATTAAATGTTAATTTGTTTAGATCTTCTCTTTCTAAGCGAGATTCCTGAATGAATGCAAAATCTGCTTTATGTAGCATTGAGTATTTGTTGACACTACTCCTTTTCATGGGATTATTCAACCCATTGACATAAATAGATATATGTAAAATAGTATCATTTGATGGAGACTGCTATTATAAGTAAAATTAAAAAGTGCTTTCCTTGATTCATTATGACAAATACATGTTTAAAACTGTTATGGAAAATTTAAAAACTCTAAATTTGAAAATAACAAAACTGTATATTTTAACAACCTTCTCCATGGATAAACTAAATTCGGGCTTACTATATCTCTCACAGAAGCCATGAACTATCCCTCTCATGACATCTATTGGGAATTCCTATCTACTGAAGGTTAATAGCAAGCAGAAGGGAAATTGCATGTACATTAAAAACATACAAAAGGAAAATTTAATTTAATATACTATGTATGCATGAACTAAGAACATGAAGCTGTATACAATGTCTTCATTTTTTTATCTAAACCGACTAAGATAAATTGATTAATCCTAATAATTATTTGCTACTATGAGTAAATACAGGGCTATAATGTCATTAAAGCAGACAGGAAAAAAGATGCATTTAAAACTGTCATTGTCAGAAACATATTTGCAATTCTATTTAAATATAAATGTAATTCAGATTAAATAAATCACTATTTACAGTAAAACATACATTTATAAGACTTTTTAAATAAAAATAATTGCTAAATGAATGAAAATACAGTTCAAACGATCATTCTTGAATTATATTGGCTGTTAGAGTTCAGTGAAGAGAACAGTTTCAAGGGTCATTCCTACTTCCTGGAAGGTAACACAGATTGTTTGTCATGGGTCTGGGTGCTAACTGAAGCCTTTAGAAGCTTGAGCTTGTCATAAAAGTTATCAAAATTCCATCAAAAAGTAAGTAGGTGGGAATTTTCTAGTGAAGTGAAGCTTTTAAATATAACTTCTAAAATTATGAATATTTAAAATAAAGGCTCCAAATTACCAACCATACACAGCTATAAGATATATTGGCAAACTGATGCACATCACAGAAGTTCAGATAAGTAGTAAATGTATATATACTAATAAAATGTCACCACTTTCTTTTAAAATATTTAAAAGTAACACAGTAAGCATTTCTCTCTCCTGCAGTGATTAAATACTATGACACTAGGACTAAAACAGAAAGGGAAGGCACATACATAAAGACATAATTATAGGATATAAAATACATATCTATAAATATATGAAATGAGTGAGTGAGTTTTTACCATTTTACTAATGCTATGCCATGTATATAAAGAGATACAAGTATAAAATAGTAGTTTGCAGTGGGATAAGATTTTGATTTACTTGAATTCTGAGTACTATATATATTATTTATAAAGTTAGCATTGTTGTGGAAAAGATAATAGGAGTGAAAAAAAGGTTACATTACATTCTGTGTATGATTCCACATTATTAAGAAGGGAAAAAAAATTTGCATGAGATGTGAAGTTATGTATAATCATTTGTCTCTGGGTTTCTTTGTTTCTTTAATAGTCCACTAATTTTTTGAAGCTTGTCTTTTTATGTTCTTTGAAGAATCCATGGCTTGAGATTGACTTGAGTTTTTTTTGGACAAATGTGGATGCTTCTTTGAAAGAGTCAAACGTTTCCTTACCTTCTGGCAGGGATAGTCTTATTTTTGCTGGAAGTATGAGTTTTACTTTGATTCCTTTCTTTTTTAATGATTTTTATTAGAGAGACACATGCCCATTTTTTGGACATTACAAGGAGTGAAAAGTCATTGTCAAACCTGATAGCTTGGTCACCAATTTTTAATGGAGCAGGGGACCAAGCAATTCTTAAAACAAGGTCTTTGTCTTGATTGGAAATAAATTTTACAATAATGGTTTTTGGACAGCTTTTACTGGATACGGAAGTTGTAGTTAAAGACCTGTGTGCCCTTTCTATTCCCAAGGGATAGTACTTCAGTTAGGTTTATAGGATTTTAGGAATCCAAGAAGTCAGGAAATTAATTATATTGTCCCCCTCCGTCTGCTCCAGGATGCTATAGATTCGTATATTGTTTCTACTGGTTATATTCTCAATGTCATCTGTCTTTTTAATGAGTCTGGTGTTTTCATGAAGAAGATAAGTCTATGTTTTTGTCTCTTTCTGTTAACCTGTAGTCTATAACTGTTACAGAATCTTCCAAAGCAGCAAACTGGGCAGTTTTTTTTTTGTTTAAGGACTTCATTTATTTAGGTTATTTGTTTGGTGGTATCTTATATTGTCCACATTTAAGTTTCATTTGTCTATTTTACCCACCATGTCCTGAACTGCAGTAAGGATTGCCTGCATTTCTTTCTTCATTGGAGTTCTTGCTTAGAAAACTTGGAGATGCTCATCTTCCTTTGTGAATGTGGTTTCACTGTCCCTTCGATTTCAAAGTTTGACAGGAAAATATGAACATTTTAGCTTAACGTTATACCAACTTGTAGTTTACAACTCCCAGAATCTGTTTATAGTAGTTTCAGGTCTTTGTTGGTGAAATTAAATAAAAAATTATTTCAGAAAAAAATGAAGACTGCAGAGCTCACAAACTCTGCTGCTTTCAACTTGCCATCCAAGCCACTCCCCAATGTTTCCCTTCAGAACGCATAATTGTTTGTCTTTTAATAACTCATATTCTTGATTCCCTGCAGTGACTTCTTATCTCACTACTTGATTATCTTCCTAACGTGTGAGCTTTGTCTACCTTACACTCCATAAATGGCACATCCATCATCATTTTCTAAGTTCAAATTTTCACAAAGGTGAAAACATTGTGGTCCTCTTAATGCATTGTCATTGTCTATGACTTTCTAAATACTCACAGATGGGAAGCAAGGCCTGGCACTGTGCACTTTCAGTTGCAGCACCACTTGGTCAAGTAGTCTGGCTCATTCTCTTACACTTATTACAGCTTCTTGTGATTTGGCAACTTCTATGTTGACATTATGCCTGATATTAAATACAAAGCATAATTTGGTATGCAAGCAGTTCATGTGCAGTGCATGTGATACACAACATTAAGTATGACTTATAAGGCAAAAGTAAGGAGAGTTACAGTACAGATCATAAAAATAAATTCAGTTGTAAGGAATGCAAAACTTTAGCTGGTAGGCAAATGATAGTTAAAGATAGAAGGGAGGAGGTAGGCATTGTATAGCTATCACTGGTAGGGCATAGACTGTCATAGTACCTGGTCATAGGACAGTGGTGGAAAGTATTTGAAAGAGATTGATAGACAGAAAGAAGACTTCTAATAGTTAAGTGTTTAGTGCATCATCTAAAAGTTGCCTTAGTGCTAAACTGCCATTTGGAATGTGCTTTTGCAGACTTTCACAAAATATTACATCTTTGTTAAGTTATAAAATTAATCTAAAATCTATAAAATGTAACAGAGGATCAGTATAACTAAACATATAAGAAAATGGTTTGATGCATAAGAATTAGAATTTAAATAATACATCTTCCAACTTGTCTACTTCTAATTTTCTCATGGTTAGATATTTCTTAGAGAGAAACATGGGCCTAGCTAGAAATTCAAATAATACACCTTAAAGGTGAAACAGATGAAAATAATATTTCCCTGTGGGGTTATTTCATTGAATTCTCATACTACATTCACATATTTTGATTATAAATATAAAACAGTATATTAAATTATTACAATCATGTTTAATAATATCACTTAACACTTACATTCAAATAAAAACTAAAACTATTTAAAATACTCACAGCAGTGGCACAGTTATCATTATATACTTTAATGATCTAGTAGATAAAAAATGTTCAAGGGCAAATGGTCTTTGCTTAGGATTATGAAGTGCTGAGACTAGTTATTACTCGTCGCCTTCAGAAATACTTGTCACAGTGATAAAAATAATGCTTTTTTTCCTAATAGGATTTAAAATGACTTGGATTTAAAATGTTGTAAACACATATAGTGAAAACTGAATAAAAGATAAATGTACTACAAAGTAAAGTATAAAAAATAGTATTTTACCTAAACTTGTTTTTTTTGTCTTTTTTCTCATTGTGGATTAATGCATACATAGGCAAGCAGTAAATGACTAAATTATTGTATTTTCTTCTAATTTTAACAACATTATAATATAATTTAGTTTGGTCAATTTCAGTCTTTTTCTGTCTCTTTCTCTTCTTTACATTCCCACACTCAAAAAACACTGCAGGCCTGACCTTGTGAGAAATGGGGAAGAACAACAGCAGACCACAAGACAAAACCTGAACGGTATACTTAAAGTCTATTTCCATTCTCTCCAATGGCTTTTCTTTTCATAATAGATAAGCTATACTTAAATTTTCCTTCTATTCTGTGCAACAGCTTTTCTTTTATGATAGATAAGCTACAAATTCCCCTTCCATTCTCCTTCAGGGCTTTCCTTTTGTAATAGATTTTTATAAGAACAGATGTGAAACTAAAGGCAGACTAGACTGACCGCTTTCAACTTTTCTTATATTATGCTTTTTTTTTGCTATAACAATGGAAGTCTGAAAGAGGTATGAAATCAGAGAAATTAGAAAATGAGAGAAAGTTTTAGATAAGAAAGGTGGTTATACATATAGGAAATGTTTATTCAAACCACACGTAAACTCTGTTTCCTTTTTCTTACGCACATTATCAGCAAATGTATATACAATTGTCATACGTGGGAAAGTATTCCCATTTTCAGCATACAGTGTTTCTGACCCTCTGTCTCTTTCTCTTTCCTGCGTTCTAAAATAAAGTGACTTGGAATTCCTCTCTAATTCATTATTCTGTAATAATCTGGTATCATTAAAAAAGTACCAGTAACATAAAAGGTGATTCAGTGACTGAAGATGCCATCAAGAATCCTTTGCAAACTAAAATATCTTGAGATCATTGTGCAAAGTGTTACAATAAAAGCATAGCTTTATCTCAAATGTTCAAAGTTCACTAATCAAGCTCATGGTCATATGGAAGACCTTGTATAGAGTTTATAACTGACATAAAGAGATTTTAAAATATGACTACTCACACAGCTGTCTACCTTGTAATTTAAAAGGAGGTAATGACATAGCCTCCCTTTTTTTCCCAAAAACAGAGTATTACATTCCTTTGCCATATGTACTATGAACTTATTCATATCTAATGATTTAATCATCATGTAATAAAAGGGTTCATTATAACTTAGTTACTGGTATCAAGCTAAAGATGCAATTGTAATTACTGTTAATTACATCTGGATATTCATAGATTCGCAGATTTATGGATGTTCCAAGGCTATTTATTTGTATGACCATTTACTCCTTGTAGGTTCCTAGGTGTATACTGTGTCAAATGCTCTAGACATGCAACTCAAATGTGACCCATTCATTTTATTTATATAGAGATTGATTTACTGACTGCATCTGTCTATCCGAGACATAAGCACCAGACCAGGTACAAATTTCCAACCACCCAGCCATTGGTCCAAGCTGGGCTTAAATGTGGGTAGGGAATATCTCTGATTCACAGGGATAAGAAGCACTTTCCACAGAACTGGTATTCCCTGAAAAACCTATCTGTCTGTCCAACATGATCTATTCCTGTCACAAGAAAAATTTTAGTATCTTAGTCTAGTAGTTCTGATGCTGTTTATTTTGCAGATGTGCAAAAGGTTCATAAAAACAGGGTCCAGGGATGTCTTGTATACCAGACAAAGATCACCTCTCAGAAATCTATATGTTACTCAGTAGAGTGATAAGGCCTTGAGGTGATCAGTGAAGGACATTGTGTTTACTTCTTGTTTTTTAACAAACCTTTGTGGAAATTCCAATTGATGCATGTGTCTGGTCAAGAATAAAGTGAAAGGGGAATTATACTCTATGATGGGTGTGATGAGGGCTGAGTACAATAGTGTGATGACTTCTCTTGACATAGATGCCATGACCTTGCTTAGAAGTTGATCTCCTATGTCCTTACAATGACATCAAATAGACAGTTATTGAAATCAATCACTTTTGTTCATATTGTGGCATCATCCTTGTTGATGGTAATATGCTGTTCAATGCTAGGTTTATACCAGCCTGAGACACATAGTCTGAAAGCCGCATAATGTCTTTCTTCATATAGTCCAGGGAGGTGCATCTCAGGTCATTTCTTGCTGCCATGGATACATGTTGGGTGAAAGCTAGGTTACTATCTACATAAAATCCCAAAGCACTGACTAGTGAATTAACTTTTAACAGTGTTTTATTGATAACATTGTTACCTGAGGTGAATGACTTCCCAAAAGATGCTACAATAGATTTCTTGTTACTGAGTTTTAAACCATATCTTTGGAACCAATCATTTGTCTGTGTTAGACCTTCTTGAAAGATGTTTTGTTCTTGGGGAGATTAATTGACTGGTCCTAGTTTGCAATCATCTGCAAATTGACCAGAGGCCTTTGACATTGGCTTTGACATCTACATGCCAAAGAAGAGTGGTCCTAGCACAGCATTCTGGATGCTCCCCTGGTGATCAGCCTCTTTGTAGAGGTGGCCTCACTGATTCTAATCTCCTGTGTCCTATCAAAGAGCCAGCTAGCTATCTATCTAGTTAGTTATAAAGGGGTTTATATGTAATTCGACAAGTTTGTTGATAATGTGCAAGTGGGGTACTATATCAAATGCTTTAGCCAGATCTCGGTAGGCATTATGCACCATTTTCCCCTCATTCATTACCTTAGTGATCTTTTCAAACAGGTCCACCAGATTCAGAAAGCTTGAGTTTCCTCTCATAAAGCCAAACCGGGATAAATCCAGTAGCTGGTGGTCTCCTATGTCCTTGTTTAATTTCCATGATAATTCTTTCTGTGGGTTTGAAAATAAGACTAGTCAGACTGAGGAATATGCAGTTTCCAGGATCTATTAAAGGTCCTTCCTTATGCAGGGAGATAACAGTTACAGTCCTCCATTCACATACCACAAAGCATATTTAAAGACTATAGTTAAATAATGACAGCAGGGTCTGTGATAAGTCATATTTTAGACTATTCAGGAGGCATCGTGGGATGTTATGGGGGCTCACTGAGGTCTTGTTCTTGGCTTTAGTGAGTGTAGCCTTTGCTAAATCCCTAGTTATAGCTGGAGGGGTTATGTTTGAGGATATTATTTGCGGGATGGTTGGAGGTGAGAGCTGGGTAAAGCTGGAACTGAATTTGTCCACTAACAGATTCACTATATAGCCAGGTTCAGTGAATGTAGCATCATTAACCATCAGTTCAGCACATTGTTGTGTACTGCCCTTGAGGTTTCTGACATAGCTGAATAAGGAGGCCTTATGGTTATCTTTCACCTGGGAGGCTTATCCTAACCTCAGTGGTTTCTTTGTTTGACCTAATTAGCTCTCATAGTTGCCTATTTAGTTTGAGAGATCTTTTATTTTAATGGGAATTACTCTCCCTGATTTCTGCCATATTTTTTTTTCTTTTGGTGAATATCCTGTTTAATTTAGGATGCCACCAGTATGGTTTCTTTCTGGGCCTAGTTCTGGGCTTAATTCTGGTAGGTACAGCAGCCTCTATGCAGCCATTGATATGGTTGTATAGAGTTTCTGAGAACAATTCAGCATAGGCTGCCATGTTCTAGCGGTTTGGAGGGGCAATGAATTTTGTCAAACTATCATTAAGTTAAAGGTAATTTACCTTGCAATAGCTCTTAACGGTTACTGGTTTTAATGACGTTATGGTGCAGATTATGACTTTGACTAAGTCACCATTATGCTTGGACCTTACCAGGGAGGGAAAGACACTGAGGAGGTTGTAATATCCTCTGTTCTCCCTTATTTGGAAGCAGAGGGTACAGTATGTTGGAGCATTTAGTGGCTTATTCACTGATTGGACAAGAGTGTTTGCATTTATGAAGCCCAGCATTTGCTGTGCCTGTAGATTTGAGGTCATGTAGGATTTCCAAGCTATAGAATGGTAATTAAATTCTCCCATAAGTAGGATGTTAGGATGGATGATAAACATCTACTGTAGGTCCCAGTATGCATTATGAGCTTCATAGGGCACAAGGATGACCTATAGCTGGATAGGATATGGTACGGGATTTTGCCTGTGGTGATCTGCATGTGTAGGACCTCCAGCAAGTCATCCTGTCTGACCACCCTAGAGGTATGCTTGTTATTGATATCTATCTAGACACCTCCTCCTTTATCTCTTGTATGTGCAGCTGCTGCTCTAACAGTGTGAAAGGCACTGACACCATGAAACTCACAGGGCACTCTCTTCTGCTTTTAACCATGTCTTGGTAACTGCACATGTCTATTTTCTTGAGTGTGAGGAGGGCTTGGATGGAGTATATATATATATATATATATATATATATATATATATATATATATATGTGTGTGTGTGTATATAGATATAAAATTATATATTTATTTATTTTTTTTTATTTAGGCTCCTGGCATTGAGCAGTAACACATGGTGGGTTTGTCAAGTTTGCAGTACAAAAGGTACTATGGGGGTGGATAAAGCTTTAGCTTCAAAAGCTTAAACTAGATAGATGCAGACCATCCTTGGCAAAGCCATGTGGGCTTTTAGCCATGTCCTTCCAAGCTGCTGAATACAGGTTCCCCTTACAACGACATCAAATAGACAGTTATTGAAATCAATCACTTTTGTTCATATTGTGGCATCATCCTTGGTGTTGGTAATATGCTGTTCAATGCTAGGTTTATACCAGCCTGAGACACATAGTCTGAAAGCTGCATAATGTCTTTCTTCATATAGTCCAGGGAGGTGCATCTCAGGTCATTTACAGCTACATGGACTATGATGTAATCATACTGGTACCTATGGCTTACTGACAAGTGCATACATGATTTGGCAGATCCTGGCTCCAGATAAGTAACTGACATTTATCGTCTTATTGTTCATCCTGGTTAGAGGGGGATCAGTATATCTTACAATGGTGTCTGCTACAATAAGAGTCATGGGAGGTGTGTTTGCTTATCTTAGGAGCTTTATGTTTTGGTCTACACTAATAGTCACGATCTGTGGTGTTAGTACCCTCCTTCTTGCTGCAATTCCTTTCTCCAGTAGGGCCATACCAGTCAAGTCTAGGAGTAAATTAAGTAAATGCCCATCCAGTCATCATGTATATGTTTAAAAGAAGATAGTGAGTCATACTGCTTAACATACAAACATAGTTTATTTCAGGGGATAGGGAGGTACCAGGTTAGGAATCTGTCCCTTTTCAGTTTTTCAATGTGTATAATGTCACATTTTTGTGACTAAACACAACATTATTACATAGAGATCAATATACAAAATTGTCCATCTGGGTTTACCAAGTAGTATGATCATATAAATTTGTAAAGGGAAGAGCAGTGATTGAGTCATACTCAAGCATTAAGCATAATGTGCGAGTCATAACTCATACAGTCATGTAAACAAATTTAATAGAGACCATAAAATAAAGTCTTTGGGAAATACCCAGCAAAAATCTGTTTTTGGTGTTGATAGGTTAATATCAATCTTCTCCTGAACTGCACGATTACAAAAGCAAAACAAACTCTGAATATGAATGGAATTGCTTAGTGGTTCTTATTAACTGCATTTAACACTTCTGTTTATAAAATGATTAAGCAAGTCAATAAATGTAACTAATAAAAATTTCAAATCAGTTACATTTATTCAGTACTTTTAGTTTTGTTTTTGCAGTTGAGGAATCTTACACCATTTTCCAGCATCCTGCTTTTAGTTGTTTAATTTGAATTATTGTTAAAACAGTTAATAATCCAGATGAAAACATATAGATTATGTTACATACCTTTAAATGATTTCCATTTGCATTATGAGGAACTGACAGACCTAAGTAGATAACATCAACGAAATAAGTTATGGTTGGTTGCTTGGATTATAGAGGAAAATAACTGGAAATTTAAAATACAGGAACTGGTACCAAGAAAGACATGATGATTAACTTCAATAATTTCCAACAGACTCAGAGGGAATAATCTACTGTGAAATCCTTGCAAACAGCTTCTGCATAATACAAGATAAAGTACAGGAATAGCAAGCCTTTGGATCAGTCTTATCTCTAGTTTTAAAAGTGGGAAACATGTAACCCTATTTTCAGACGTCAAGAACATATCCTTTCTTTTTATATCATATAGAAGAGGAAAACATGTGGCTGACATGATTGTGCATGTCTAGTTGAAATGCTGTCTAGACCCCATTCAGAATGTACTTCTCTCATAAGGAACTTACTCATAATGAACATGCGATTCATGTTACAGTTCATGGATTATTTTATTTATTATTTATTTTACATTTGTATACTATGGAGGTCCGACTGGACAGAGCTGTCCTTTTCAGTGGAGGCCTGGGGAGAAAAGTTTCAGAACCATTGCTAACATACTATACATAAGATATTTACATGAGCATTGTGGTTTACACAGTCAGTTATAAAAATATAGCTGATAATAACATGTGATTGCATAAGACACTTACATAAGCATAGTGGTTTAGACATACAATTAAAAGTATAGCAGGTAGTAACATGTTAGGTTTCAGGCTATTAATGAGGAGAAGTTTAATTATTAAGCAATGCTCCAAGACTGGGTGTGGTTATATCAGGATTTGCCCACAGTTGGTATGTTTTGATCATGAGGGCAAAGCCTGGGTGATTACACAAAGCCAACCATGGGAAAGTCCTGATATATCCACACCCAGGAGAGGATTATTGTTATTATACAATGATGTTATTTAAGTAAAAAATTGCTTACCTTTCTTACATAATGTCTGTATAAGGATGCTGAAGTGTTCCTTGAGTGTATCCTTCTTTACTGATGTACTGAGTATGCGTATGGGACTTTTGCCTGCACACTTGCATAGTACATCAGTGCAGTGCATGAGCAACAATGGAGAAAAGAGAATCTCCTTTGTTGTTGTTTTTTTTTTTTTTTTTTATTCTCCTGCTGACATTTTATGAGGCACAGCACAGAAATAGAAGTAGAATTGGGTACCTTTCCATTTGTTTATTTTTGAGAACATAACTGATTTTTCTTTTATTTTCTGCTGTCCCACAACATAGTCCAAAAGAAAGTAAAGACACTCAATAGTACTTCAGTGGCTAGACTTTATTCTGTTGGTTTACACTCGATTAACAACAGGCATGCTGATTAGGCTGTCCAATCAACATGCTCATTTTTTAATAAAATGAGCCATCACTGTATAATAAAAGTTATAACACTTATAACACTGAAGTAACAGTATGTTTAGTGGCTTGTATATGTGCATTAGTTTATATTCGGCAAGCAAAATCCAGACTAAAAATGAGAATGCAAAAACATATAAGCAAAAATAATTAGAAGAAATATAAAAAAATACTTTGGAAGAATCTAGAGTTACTAAGCATCAAGGTAATATATATATGCATGTTTGTATTTTGAATAAGTTAAGCCAGGAATTCAAAGTGACATTTCCATTAATTACTTTAAAGGCATCTAAATTAATTCTATAATTACTTTATTTTATGTCATTTTAGGTTAAACCATAAGTTATAATATAAAAAAATGTAATTGTTTAATGAATTTTATCATCTTAAAGTGAATGCTTATTTAACTAACTGATCTTCTTACTTACTCTTGTCTGATTTGTTGAGAATTTGAGTCCACAAAGGCTGAAGTACTAAACGGTTAATAATAAAAGATCAACCTTTTACCCATTATTGCAGATTATTTCTTATTTATTTATTTGTTAATATGCAACTAAATAGAATAATCTGTTTTCACCAGGTCCTGGTAGAGTAAACTCGGCATTCTGCAATGTTTATTACTAGCTTTTCATAAGCACACGAGAGAACCTTCAGAGATCATGACTCTTTCGGGTTTTGCACCCTTAAAAACCTCAAAAATTAAATTTGCATTTCTAATTGGACAAACTGTGTGATTAAAGGTAAAATAAGAGATTAAAATCAGTATTAAAAAGTTCATAATGGACAAGTTGACTAAGAAAACATACACTGACACATATATCAATACTTGTGTATTTGTTATAGCTAAAAAGACCTTCTATCAGCAACAGAGTTCAGACAGAAATCACTTTATGTACATTACCCTGGTGAGGGATTAGTTGACTTACTTAAATGCAATTTTTATTGAGGCAGAATAGAACCTGGTCAGCCTTCACACTCATTGCTTTTTTTTACAGTATTTTTTAATAACTTTTTTCTACCACAGCTGTTTGATAAAGGATTGTTAACAGGTACTTGTAACACTGAAGTCATAGTATATTCAGTGACTTGTATATATGCATTAAGTTATATTCAGCAAGAAAATGCAGACTAAAAGTGAGAATACAGAAATGTATAAACAATAATAAGCCAAAGAAATAAAAAGATGCTTTGGAAGAATCTAGAGAATGTTAGACTAAACCATTTATCCTCCCATGACTTCACACTAATATCCAAGGGGATATCACAAATAAAGCTAAATATAATGATATAGTCTGCTGTGCAAAAAAGTTTTAACCTCTCTGGTAAGGATTACAGAGCTTAATGAAGAAAGGAAAGAGTTTTATTGTCTACATGGTCAGAGCTTCCTATAGGAGGAATAGACCAAATACAGTGTATGTTCCTCTTAGAAAAAACATTACATGAATATCAAAGATACTGGATTCCACAATGGGAAAAGAAAATTTTATATACAGACTAAATGGGTCAATGTCTCTAAAATATGGTATCAACACTTCTTACCACATAATGTAAATCTCAATTACACATAGAGGGTTTAAGTCTCCATCTACAGACAATGATGTTTGGTCACTTCAGTAAACACATCAACACAGCAAAACCATTAATGTCAAGCGATCCTTTTTCATCCATAGTTGCTTATTTCTACTCATTCTTTATTTTCACTTAAGCAGAAGGTCTGATTCTTTGCAATGTAAGATGTGACATAAACATTCATCCAACAAAGAGTGTATATGGCATTTTTTGTTGTATTGCTCACAGATATTTTTGAACAGAATAGCATATAGTGAATGTTGTAAGGCTGATTATAATTCATTACCCTTGGAAGTGCACATATATAGCTATCCCATAACATTAATCTTATTTTAACCTCTCTAGAGACTGGCAAAGCAGGAAACGTGCATAAGCAAAGCCTGGAGTTCACATCTACAACCATTTTATATAGTTAACAGATTGCAAATAAATAAGAAAACAAATACATATTTTGTTCAATTTTAACATTCCTTCCCTTTGCTGCAGTTACAAAAGAAATCATGTTTTAGCTATGATCATGTGATCACTGGAGTTAGAAGGCAACTGAGTGAAGAAATCATTCAGGCCTTGTTAATACCAACTTCTTGATGTACCTCCTGCTTCAAAGAGGGTAAAACATTTCAGGCCTGGAATGAAGGTATAGATGCCCACCCATTTTTTTTTTTGTTTGTTCTTGAAATATACAAGGATTTAACTCTGTTTATGATGTAAAGGCAATTTGTTTCAGAAATGGAGTATATGCTGGGTACTAAATCTGTCCCTCTAATGTGTTTTAGTTATCTACTGCTGAAGGCGTAGATCCTTTGTCTGAGGTTTATGAGCTGCCTGTCTTATGGAGGTACAATAGATCCAGTAGGGTAGAGAGACAGCATGAAATGAAAGACATAAATCTCCTTGTTGAAGCCAATATGATACAGGGTATAGCGGCAGGGCCTTAAGCCTATGTTAGCAGCTGAGGGTTTTTATAGCAGTACTCTTTCTGGTTGTAACATCTGGGGCTTTTCTATCTGATGATAGGTCTGGCTAGGATGATGCCAAAAGGGACATCCCATGCCTAATTAATATTGAGCACAGATGAGTGATAACTTTTTTGACCCAGATGGCATGTTCTTAAAAAGTTAGCTGGACTAGATAGAAGGCTGTCCTGACTACAGTTGCTACATGGTGGTTGAAGGAGATGGAGTTGTCAACCCAACTGCCAAGGTTCCTGATAACAGTGACCTTTTAGAGTAGGGTTTTGGCTCTACTGAAAGCTGCAGATGAGTGTTTTGTCCAAAATGTGATGACACTGCACTTTTCTGCTTTCATTTGTATTAGTCACACCCACCCCCAATTAACTCTGTTATTCACTTCCCACACTACATTCACCACTACACCAAGTTACCTATCAAACCACACATTCAACTATCAACTATTTCACTCCACAATGCCAACATCTCCCACCCACCTCCTAAGTCAACTACTTCTCATTCTCACACTACTTCCTTCTCTTTTTACTATCTATCTCTTAACCTCGTACGAACAACCACTTTACTCCTCTACCCCCTTTCCCACAAAATATACTTCCACATTACCACTTACCATTACTCCAATCTCTTTAAATATTACATCCACACCCATCTACATACTTTCCAAATTTCACAGACTAGCACCCATTAAATATAATCATACCAATAACAAAAAAATACTTATCCATTCTTATAAACTACTTTACCATAAATACTTTACATACCTTCACTCCCTACTAGATGGAGGCACTCACCCAAACCCTGGTCCTAATCATACCTCTACCACTGATAAATATACTCTAATTAATAGTAGCTCCATAACCCCTTCCAAGCCAGCAAACTCTCTCCTCATAGCACATCTTAATATACGCAGCATTAATAATAAAATCCCACACCTCCATGCCCTACTAGATGTCCACCAATTTGATATCCTATGCCTATCTGAAATGTGGCTTAAACCCACAATCAAAGATAATGAAGTTACCCCTCCTGGTTATAATATCATTAGAAATGACCGTACTACCAAAAAGGGAGGAGGGGTTGCAATCCTCTAAAACTCCAAATTAGCACCATTGACCTTAACTCATACTTAGACAACAAAGCTGAATCGCTTATCACTAAACTTCAGGTCAACCCTAATAAAGCTATAAATGTCATCTGCCTATACCTACCACCAGGAAACAATATTAATACCCTTGAAAATATCCTGAACTGGCTTACTATCAACCTCCCTCAGGAAACTATAATTTTAGGTGACCTCAATATTGATTGGCAGTCCTGTAATAGTTCACACCCTTCTACCCACATTAACCTATATGGCTTTACTCAAACTATCAACTCCTCTACCAGAACTCACAAACCCAACAACAAAGAAACTATCTTGGACTGGATACTTACTAATAATCCTCTACATACCTACAAAGTAGGGACCCTCCCAGATGATCTAAGTGACCACTCCCTAACCTATTTTATTAGATCTAAAACCAACCTTACTCATCCCAACATTGCCAGAACTGTTCGCTCCAAAAAACAATTTAACCACAATCTATTCCTTACAGAACCTAAACAATGTAATTGGTCACCACTGAAGTTTACACAGTTAGTTATAAAAATATAGCTGATAATAACATGTGATTGCATAAGACACTTACATAAGCTTAGTGGTTTAGACATACAACTAAAAGTATAGCAGGTAGTAACATGTTAGGTTTCAGGCTATTAATGAGGAGAAGTTTAATTATTAAACAATGATCCAAGACTGGGTGTGGTTATATCAAGATTTGCCCACAGTTGGTATGTTTTGACCATGAGGGCAAATCCTGAGTGATTACACAAAGCCAACCATGGGAAAGTCCTGATATATCCACACCCAGGAGAGGATTATTGTTATTATACAATGATGTTATTTAAGTAAGAAATTGCTTACCTTTCTTACATAATGTCTGTATAAGGATGCTGAAGTTTTCCTTGAGTGTATCCTTTTTTACTGATGTACTGAGTATGCATATGGGACTTTTGCCTGCACACTTGTATAGTACATCAGTGCAGTGCATGAGAAGCAACAGAGAAAAGAGAATCTCCTTTGTTGTTGTTGTTTTTTTTTTTTTTTTTATTCTCCTGTTGACATTTTATGAGGCACAGCACAGAAATAGAAGTAGAATTGGATACGTTTCCATTTGTTTATTTTTGAGAACATAACTGATTTTTCTTTTATTTTCTGCTGTCCCACAACATAGCCCAAAAGAAAGACACTCAATAGTACTTCAGTGGCAAGACTTTATTCTATTGGTTTACACTCAATTAACAACAGGCATGCTGATTAGGCTGTCCAATCAACATGCTCATTTTTTAATAAAATGAGCCATCACTGTATAATAAAAGTTATAACACTTATAACACTGAAGTAACAGTATGTTTAGTGGCTTGTATATGTGCATTAGTTTATATTCGGCAAGCAAAATCCAGACTAAAAATGAGAATGCAAAAACATATAAGCAATAATAAGCAGAAGAAATATAAAAAATACTTTGGAAGAATCTAGAGCTACTAAACATCAAGGTAATATAAATATGCATGTTTGCATTTTGAATAAGTTAAGCCAGGAATTCAAAGTGACATTTCCATTAATTACTTTAAAGGCATCTAAATTAATTCTATAATTACTTTATTTTATGTCATTTTAGGTTAAACCATAAGTTATAATATAAAAATGTTAATTGTTTAATGAATTTTATCATCTTAAAGTGAATGCTTATTTAACTAATTGATCTTCTTACTTACTCTTGTCTGATTTGTTGAGAATTTGAGTCCACAAAGGCTGAAGTACTAAACGGTTAATAATAAAAGATCAACCTTTTACCCACTATTGCAGATTATTTTTTATTTATTTATTTGTTAATATGCAACTAAATAGAATAATCTGTTTTCACCAGGTCCTGGTAGAGTAAACTCGACATTCTGCAATGTTTATTACTAGCTTTTCATAAGCACACGAGAGAACCTTCAGAGATCATGACTCTTTCGGGTTTTGTGCCCTTAAAAACCTCAAAAATTAAATTTGTATTTCTAATTGGACAAACTGTGTAATTAAAGGTAAAAGAAGAGATTAAAATCAGTATTAAAAAGTTTATAATGGACAAGTTGACTAAGGAAACATACACTGATACATATATCAATACTTGTGGATTTGTTATAGCTAAAAAGACCTTCTATCAGCAACAGAGTTCAGACAGAAATCACTTTATGTACATTACCCTGGTGAGGGATTAGTTGACTTACTTAAATGCAATTTTTTATTGAGGCAGAATAGAACTTGGTCAGCCTCCACACGCATTGCTTTTTTTACAGTATTTTTTAATAACTTTTTTCCACCACAGCTGCTTGATAAAGGATTGTTAACAGGTACTTGAAACACTGAAGTCATAGTATATTCAGTGACTTGTATATATGCATTAATTTATATTCAGCAAGAAAATGCAGACTAAAATTGAGAATACAAAAATGTATAAACAATAGTAAGCCAAAGAAATAAAAAGATGCTTTGGAAGAATCTAGAGAGTGTTAGACTAAACCATTTATCCTCCCATGACTTCACACTAATATACAAGGGGATATCACAAATAAAGCTAAATATAATGATATAGTCTGCTGTGCAAAAAGTTTTAACCTCTCTGGTAAGGATTACAGAGCTTAATGGAGAAGGGAAAGAGTTTTAATGTCTACATGGTCAGAGCTTCCTATAGGAGGAATAGACCAAATACAGTGTATGTTCCTCTTAGAAAAAAACATTACATGAATATCAGAGATACTGGATTCCACAATGGGAAAAGAACATTTTATATGCAGACTAAATGGGTCAATGTCTCTAAAAAATGGTATCAACACTTCTTACCACATAATGTAAATCTCAATTACACATAGAGAGTTTATGTCTCCATCTACAGACAATGATGTTTGGTCAGTTCAGTAAACACATCAACATAGCAAAACCATTAAAGTCAAGCGATCCTTTTTCATCCGTAGTTGCGTATTTCTACTCATTCTTTATTTTCACTTAAGCAGAAGGTCTGATTCTTTGCAATCTAACAAGTGACATAAACATTCACCCAACAAAGAGTGTATATGGCATTTTTTGTTGTATTGCTCACAAATATTTTTGAACAGAATAGCATATAGTGGATGTTGTAAGGCTGATTATAATTCATTACCCTTGGAAGTGCACATATATAGCTATCCCGTAGCATTAATCTGATTTTAACCTCTCTAGAGACTGGCAAAGCAGGAAACGTGCATAAGCAGAGCCTGGAGTTCACATCTACAACCATTTTATATAGTTAACAGACTGTAAATAAATAAGAAAACAAATACATATTTTGTGCAATTTTAACATCCCTTCCCTTTGCTGCACTTACAAAAGAAATCATGTTTTAGCTATGATCATGTGATCACTGGAGTTAGAAGGCAACTGAGTGAAGAAATCATTCGGGCCTTGTTAATACCAACTTCTTGATGTACCTCCTGCTTCAAAGAGGGTAAAACATTTCAGGCCTGGAATGAAGGTATAGATGCCCACCCATTTTTTTTTTTTTTTTTTTTTTTGTTCTTCAAATATACAAGGATTTAACTCTGTTTATGATGTAAAGGCAATTTCTTTCAGAAATGGAGTATATGCTGGGTACTAAATCTGTCCCTCTAATGTGTTTTAGTTATCTACTGCTGAAGGCGTAGATCCTTTGTCTGAGCTTTATGAGCTGCCTGTCTTATGAAGGTACAATAGATCCGGTAGGGTAGAGAGACAGCATGAAATGAAAGAATAAATCTCCTTGTTGAAGCCAATATGATACAGGGTATAGCGGCAGGCCTTAAGCCTATGTTAGCAGCTGAGGGTTTTTATAGCAGTACTCTTTCTGGTTGTAACATTTGGGGCTTTTCTATCTGACGATAGGTCTGGCTAGGATGATGCCAAAAGGGAAATTCCATGCCTAATTAATATTGAGCACAGATGAGTAATAACTTTTTTGACCCAGATGGCATGTTCTTAAAAAGTTAGCTGGACTAGATAGAAGGCTATCCTGACTACAGCTGCTACATGGTGGTTGAAGGAGATGGAGTTGTCAACCCAGCTGCCAAGGTTCCTGATAACAGTGACCTTTTAGAGTAGGGTTTTGGCTCTACTGAAAGCTGCAGATGAGTGTTTTGTCCAAAATGTGATGACACTGCACTTTTCTGCTTTCATTTTAAGCTATTTACTGCACATCATTGTAAGCATTAGTTATTACATTATCAATTTTACATCAGAAAAGAAGTGAATGATAACACCCATCTTGCAGTCATCAACAAATGAACTTAGCCATAAGCCTGTATTTGTGGGATGGAGGACAAAAGAGTTTATGTCAAAAAGAATGGGTCGCAGCACAGTCTCTTGGGGTATTCTACTAGTTACTCTCTTTCTTTCTTTTTGAAGTTGCAACTGACACGTTATTTATGTGTGCTCTGTCTTTCAGCTAGAGTGCAATCCATCTAGCCATATAAGGGTCTATCTTGAGGTCTTTTAGTTTATTTGCCATGGCACTGTGAATACAGTGTCAAAAGCCTTGCAGTCCAGATATGCTGTATGAACCAAAAGACTCACTGTCTCTGTGACCTTTTAAAAAATATGTGCTAAATTAAGTTAACATGACCAACCTTTAAATAATCCGAGCAATACTAGAGACAATTCTATGATGTTTTGAATGTTGCAGTTTATGAAGTCAGAGATAATAGTATGTTCCATTCCTTATAAATAAGACTAATGCTGCTGGGTCTATAGTTCCTGTGGTCTGTGAATGGGTCCCCATTGAAAACAGTATTACAAAACCTGTTTTTCTTATATCAGGGACATAACCTACAGCTGAAGTTAAAATCCAGGAGGAGTTCAGTGCAGTCGTGTTTGTTTTTTTTTAGTATACATACAGATAAGTTGCCTGAGCCCAAGGAATAGGTATTTTAATTTTTTTGGGACCTGCTCCAGCATGATCTTAGGGGAAGTATAGGACTTAGATGTTCTTAGTGGCATTTTTATTACTGTTTCAATGGTCTTTACCATCTCATCACTAAATCTGCCTGCAAGTAAGGAAAATACCATTTTGGGTTAGTTCAGAATGTTGTTCGATATTATTTCTCAATTTTCTTATGTAATTAAAGAAGGATCTGTACATACTATTGGTTTTCAATGCCAGTTACAATTACTGTTTAGTTCTGGAATTTTAGATGTAAATGTATAGTTGCTTGTTGACCCTTATGACAATATCTTCAATGTGTTTAACTTTGGATTTGTTATAAGTCATCTGAATGTTTTAATAGCTTATTTGTATGGGTGGACCACCAGTTTGACTTATTTTTAATGTTTCCATTATATCTGGATCAAGTGGAGGTATTACACTGACACACTTATGTATGTAGGAGTAAGTGGGAGTAGAAACAACTTGCAAAATTTGAGCTGAAGCTGCATGGTGGCTAATGAATTTGTTGTTGTGTCTTTTGGCTTATCCTGGTTAGGGGTCGCCACAGCGGAACTCTGGTCTGCTAATGTTTGGTAGTGGATTTTTACGTGCCGAGTTACCAGCCCTGATGCACAACCTTCAACAAAGGCACTCCCATTCATGCATGCCTCCACACAGAAGACGCTCTAGCTGAGAATCAATGAATTAAGAGTTAAAATTTGAGATCTCTTTATAAAAGTTAAGTAGGCTTATTTTTTATTATTCTTTTTTTATTGAAAACACTATGCAAAATATATAAACAGTGAATCTAACTGAGTATTCTTACAACATTTACATGAACACAAATCCATTTACCACTAACTTACAATTGGTCTTAGACAAATATCGCTATTTAATCATACAAAACTCTAAATGTTAAACCTGTCTACTATAGGCCCCCATTTTAATAATTCACCATCCTATTAAACAAGATATCTATCTAGCAAGAACCAGTCAAGTTATACCCTACTGCATAAAATTCTCTGACTTCCAAATGCTTTGGAACAATATTACATTTACTTTGTCTAAACTCCTGTGCACTCAGAAGTCTGCAACAGGTCTTGATAATATTAATTGCAACTTCCAAATCTCCAAGGTCTACCAAATTATGTCATCATTCCGCCTGCCTAATAACAACATTAGAACATTTTCTAACATTGTCCACAGAAATCCTCAATGCTTAGGCTCACTAAACAAAATTTCCAATTTCTGTGCACATTTCTTCCAAAAAATGTGTTCCTATTCCTTGATGGCATTCTCCCAGCACTTGTAAATCCACTGAAAGCACCAAAACATGTGTTCCCCTCCTGCATCTTTCTCCTCACTATGTTAACACTTAGTTCTACCCATCCTTAAAGGGTTTGCAAAAAATTGAGGAGTCACTGCAAATGATGCTCTAAAACTGCTGGGGGTATTTTCAAGTTTGATACTGATACAAATCCCCCTGTGAGCTGAAGAACACGCTGATAGCATTCATGTGGAGACTCTTAGGTCTCCTCTGAAATAACTGACCAAATACACCACTCTCTGGCCCTCACAGAATCCTCCCAATTAGTCCCTTGCAATTTGTGAAAATCCTTACCCCATCTATGAACATATACCTGCAATTGCTTCCTATATTCAATTACAATAGTATACACACAGTAACCCATTCACTTAAAAAGAGAAAGAAAACATAGAAATTATAGCAACTGTATATCGCTGACTGACGTCCACAGTGAAATAAACACTTAAATAGTATATCACATTTCAATGGAGCTTTCTTCTTAAACTTGGTCTCCAAAAACAGCATGTATTGCTGACAGAACAGTACTGTACTTTGTAAACAGCTTCACTCTTTTCCAGTCTAGAAAATAGAACAATGGTTACAAAAAACATCCACTGACCTCAAACAGCATCTAAACACTTTATTTTGAGAGCCAGTCATTCAATTAGTCTTGTATATTGTTACTGAAACTTCTTGCATCCTTTTTCTTAATCTGATAGGCATTTCAGGCTAAATTCTCAGAAGATCCTCTCAGACTCTGTGGACTATCCCTAGCCCAGTCAGTCACTGACACGTTCTCTAGTACTCATTCCCCTCACTCAACTCAACAGTGTGTTCTGACACAAACTTTGATCTTGACATACCTTGTCTTGATTGACCTGGACCCACTACTTCATGCAAACGTCTGATTGCTCTGTTTTTGACTGTGGAGACACCTGATTATATTGCTCTTAGTCTCAAACTTCTGTGGTATCATGTGTAACCCACTTCTACAGAGCATGTAATTCCCTTAACTTCTGTCTGCCATTTGGTCTCTTCGTCTGCACCTGTTTGATAACCAGTTTATCAGCAATGACACTAACAAAGTCACTCTGCATTTCTGACCATGTATCTTCTTCTTACCCTCTAAAAATATGCAAAATGACACAAACTGGCTATCTCTTAGTAGCTTGCCATTACTCCATAAACTTCAACACCACTGTAGGGTAATCAAAACAATATCTCTGGCCAGCTACCACCACAGTCAAAACCTCAGGATATACAAGCTATGACACTAAGGCACTACCTTTAGCTCACTTCTTTGTACTCCTGTTTTTTTTTTTTTTTACTGTATAAAATCATGGATCATGTTGCTATCTACTCATACACCATGCATAAAGTATGTGTTACTTAAAATCCAGACCTTGGCAGAATAGGAATCTCATTTAATAATAACTTGCCTGGGGAATTTGGCACCTTCCTTACACTTGCCTACATGGTGTATTCTGTCAGCCTCTCAGTCAGTCCCATAGAGACATTTATGGCCAGCAGAAATTTGCCATAGAAAAATGAGAGCAAGTCTTTATCTTGCACCAATTCAGGAACTCCCACTAAACTGAAATTACCTCACTGCTGTTGATTCTCCCGATCATGCTCCTTATCATAAAGGTATTTGAGGTCTATCTCCATCCTTACAATCAGCTGATGATGCTACTACTGTGTTATTTGCTCTGCCTTTTCTTGCAAAGATGCATGTAGCTGGCTCATCTCTTCGTTGATTGTGCTTATAGAGTCCCAATGCTTTCAAATCCATTCTTGCAATCCTTTAGTCTCCCCAAGTATTGGATGTTTTCAAGTCTATTATTGCAATCATTTAGTCTCTGCAGACACTGGATGTTTTTGAATCCATTCCTGCAATCATTTAGTCTCCACAGATACTGCCTTCAGCATTTCCTTCATCCATGTCATCATCTACCTTTCTGATAGTTCCTTAAGCAGGTCCGCTAGACCCAGTACATCCTGTGCTTCTCCACCTGTAGTTTTTGTGGAGTTTTCATTTTTGTGGACTGAAAGGGTTATTTATTAGTTAATAAGAGCTATCGGAGCTAAAGAGACATTAACTCTCCATGATAGGCTGCCAGCAATGCTCACGTAGGCTTATATATTTAAAGTGTTTAAAATTCAGAATTGGTTAAAATGGTAGAGTTTGCAACTTTAAAGGAAAAGGCTACTAATTTCTGGTCTGGCTAGATAAGAGAAGGAAATCTAATTGGCAGAGTATTGTTGCAGATATATTGGTAAGGACTTTTTCCAGAATGCTATGACCCTTATTGGGTTGATTAACTTTTTATTCTAGAGAATTGTCAATGTCCGGGAATCTTTGGACATGCTTAGCTTTTGGGGTGAAAGTGCACCAGTTAATCAAAGTATAATTGAAATCTTCCAACATAAACACAAAAGTAGTATTGCAACAAAGTCATCCATTTAATGGTAATGTACTTTTGTCCTGTGGTAGAGTCTCTCATCTCTGCCTTAACTTTCTGCTAGGGTAGAAGATTAGATTTGTTTCACCAAATAATTTTGAGAAATTCAGTTCCTATTCATACCTCAATGCAGTTTTATTGCAAACAATAAAAATCTTATTGAAGTCATGGCTAGTTAATACTGCCTCTGAACACAAAAGGATTTTCAGTTGATTAAAGCTTTCTCTGCCGTTGTGGTCCACCACTGATGCAAACTTTCAGTAGTGATCTTAACAGCCAAGAAATGCTTTCACTTAATGTTTATTGCTGGATATCACCCACTTCATAATAACTACTGTTTTGTCTGTTTGGGGGGTTTGTTACACTTCTCCCAATAACATATCCACATATTGAGCTTCTGTCATGCAAAGCTCACATGTGATAGCATTATCAGTAAGTTTTACCTATCTTAAAATTTCCAACACAACTTGTACTTTGGCTAAAGATGACTCTCATTCTTCTAAATAAAGGGTTACATCTTCAATGTACATGGCTGAGTTTTAGAACTCAGTCCATGCGCCTTAAAAATTGGCAGGAGTTCAATGAAGTCAAAAGAGTCAGGCAATATAATATAAAAGGCCTTTTTTACTTGAGCAGGACGCCTTCTATTTGGCTTTGGTTGTAAGGGTAATTTGCCAGCACCTCTTGATTATATCTAGGTTAATCCGAAACTGTAACTTACCTGTTTCTATGAACTATGTCAATCTGGAGACTGGCTAAGTGTCAGATCTGGATAATGCATTCTGGTTCTGAAAATCATTACAGAATCTTATGGAAATGTCTGTTTTTGCAATGAATGCATTCAGACTGCTTTATTGTCTTTGGGAGTCCTCAATGAGTCCCAGTCCATGCATTTTCTCACTTCTTTGCCTATTGCTTTTCTCTGGGCCAGCGATACCATGTGGGGTTTTAGGTCTACCTGCTATCTTGTTATGCTTTTTTTCTCAGTCAGGACTCTATAACATCTTGTTTTTGGGCATTAGATAAAGTTTCATCTGTATGAACAGGGACTGAATTCCTTAGTACTGCTATCTTGGAACTTGTCTCAGTTGACAACTGACTATGGAACCTTTAACTTCCCTCAATGGCTTTAACATATTTATGGAACCTTTAACTTCCCTCAATGGCTTTAACATATTTATGGAACCTTTAACTTCCCTCAATGGCTTTAACATATTTATGTCATCCATCTGCTCTGTTTTGCTCGTTATAGTTTGCCTTATTTTGTAGTTCATTTCATTCATTTCCTCTGCTGTCTCAAAGGACCTATGTTATTTTAGCATACATTTATTTTCCAATGACAAGCGAGTCAACATTTTGGTCCATGTTTTAAACTTCCCCAGCCTAGCTTTCTTACACTATTTATTGCAGTTCTCGTGCTCTTTTTATATGTTTCTTCACTATCAACATAACAACTTTCAACTTATCTTGCAAGTCTATAAATTGCACTGTTACACTTTTAAAATGAGCTTTATTTTCCTCCCAACACTCTTGCTGTGCCAGATATCCTGTCATGTCTACTATGTAGCAAATCAAATGTGGTACGCCTTGTTGAAGCTAGTAGCATCTATTCTACAGCAAAAAAAAGGTAGGGATGTAATCATTTACAGTTCTTCCTATCTTGCTTTATGGACTTCTTTAGTAAAAACATTATAGATTTATTAAAGTGCTCCATTAACTCAATAGTTTCAGGATGATATATCGAAACTGAAACATAAAAACTATGGCCCAACAATCTGAGAAAAGTCATTTATAATCCCCTTATATAAAGGTGGCAACTTAATAGACCTAATTACTGACCTGTAGTGATCCTGTTAGCACTATCTAACATTCTGGAGAGATGTATACACTCCCAACTAATCAAATTCCTCACTGACCATAGCTTACTCTCTTTCACTTGGCATGGATTCCATCCAAATCACAGCACCACTACTGCCTTCCTCAGCTTTACTGTGAATCCACACAGAAACAATGGGTTCCTGGTCTCAACTATTATTCTCAACATGTCAAAAGCCTTTGATGCTGTATCAAATCAGAAAGTAGTAAATGAACTTGCATCTCCTAGTCTAAACAAATCAAGTCTAACTTGGTTCCGTAGATATCTGTCAAATAGGCTACAAGCAGTTAAGTGGAAGCAAGACCTCTTAACTTTCCTGCCAGTTACATTCGTGGTTCCCCACAGTTCAAAACTTGTGCCTCTCCTTCTTATCATATTTATCACTAGACCCCATACTACTTCTCAAAAAGCAACCCTTATTCATTATGCAGATGATGAAACAGTCATCTGCTCTGCACAATCACTACATGCCCTACAAGATATCACAAGCTTTCCTAGACAACAAATTATGGCTCACCAATCATTACCTATTCCTCAACCTCAAAAAGACAAAACTAATGTTATTTACCCTCAAGAGTCTCATAAAACATGAATTTCATATCCTGTCATTTGACAACGCAAAAAGTTGAATGAACTACTTGATGACAAACATAAATGCAACCAACACCTACTCCAGGCCATCAAAAAAATGGAAACTAGGATCATTATACATAGCAAAATAGTTTATCACCAAGTTGCAAGAAAATCCATAGCCACTGCCTGTCCACTTCCATCCATTTATATATGCATCTCCATCTTTACAATATCAATGCCATCCTTATAGCTAAACTCAATACATGTTACAATAAAAATAGAAGCATAATGTGCTGGCAATACCCAACTTAACACCCACCACTGTATAGCCTTTAGAGATTTACAATGGGTAGAATGTCCCCACTACCTTACATACTCAAAATTCAAGATAGTCCACAACTTAATTCATTTTAACCTGAAAAATGTCCATCATTGAAAAATATGCTCTAACCATACTCCAGTTCTAGGCTACTACAGTCAAGTAGCAAAATATTCCTCTCCTTGTCCAAAACAAACAACTCAGCTGGGGTTTCTCCATACTCTCACTAAGTCAGTAAAACTGGAACTCTATTCTACTGCAAGTAAAAGTGACAGACAAGGCACATACCTGCAAGTTGCTAGCAAAACATTCCATCCATCCATCACCCCTTTTTCACATTTTTGCACATGGAGTCAGGGTGCCACTTCAACAGTGACAATCATCTAGAGCCAAGGATTATGGCACTGTTACTGCTCAGCTCTTGGCTAGAATAACATTTTTGGCCACACCTGCTACCTTTTCTTCAAATACATATTTTTCCACTTCTCCCTTTTCTCCACTGGGCTAGATTATTATTCTGTCTTATTTTCATGAACATATTTACTTCTCTCTTTCTCCTGTCATTGGTGTTATGTTCACAGACATAAAGTCACTTAATAAGTGTGCATTTATCTTAGAATCTAGTAATACCTTCAATGTATTCCCATACTCCAAAATCACACATTTACCTAATTTATTATGGACACAGAGACAATAGGCTGACTGTATTTAATAGCAGTTATTTTTATATCCTTTCAATATGGTTCTACCATCAATGAGTTTCACATAAATCAGTTTTAAATGGCTCAATATTTGTAATTTTATTTATAGCAGCTTGCTTAAAAATAACATTTTTGAGATATATCATTATTTGTTAAACAGTTTTTCATTATGGGTCCCTTTACCCCACATTTAAACCATATTAACTCACTGACATTTCTCTGT
Organism: Protopterus annectens; assembly: GCF_019279795.1. NCBI lineage: Eukaryota > Metazoa > Chordata > Ceratodontiformes > Protopteridae > Protopterus > Protopterus annectens. The sequence goes on along the minus strand of NC_056743.1, from coordinate 1,668,862,364 downwards.
GTTTATATGTATTTGCACTAAGTTAGTTTGTTTGTTTCTTTCTAATCAATGGCCAGTATGTAGAAACTGTGTCTGCCATAAGTGGTAAGGAGGTGGAAAAAAGGGCCTGTTAATTCAATAATGGAAACCAGGGATTCAGACATGTATTAGCCACAATGATGGAAGTCCTCATTAGCAGCTAATGTGTCTGTCTCTGAATTGCTTGGTGATTACCAAAAATGGTAACGGGCCCTTTTATAATGCCCGTGTGATAATCATAACTGATGGATGATACATTGTGTTAACACAGGCATCCCGCCTCATTCCTTGCTCCATACACATACACATACACACACACAGACACACACACACACACACACACACACACACACACACACACACACACACACACACACACACACACACACACACACACACACACACACACACACACACACGCACACACACACACAGTCTGACCAATTGTCATATTTTTTATCATTCCCTGATTTAAAGCAATATCTCTGATGTCACCTCTTATTTTTTCCCATCCTTTGTAAATTGTGAATGATTGCATCCAGGAAATAATTCCAAATATTACAGTTTCATTATTTTTATTGCTCAGCAAATGCATCTAGATCCAATATATGTTACTCTATTAACTTTCTACATGAATTAGAGTAGTATGTTGAAAAAATTCTTGGCGTTAGCTACTGCCGCGGCCACCCTCCCACCCCACCCCCATGGCTCTGGTATGTCTCACACCATTACAAGCAGTCAATAATACCAGACATTTGAGTTTCATTCCTCCTGATAGTCTATACTTTGTGCTCACTAACCCTGTTCTATTAAGTGGATTAGGTTATTATTCAAGCTTTTCCCTGGTATCTTGTATTTCCCATACATCTTTCATGCTTCACAATACGATTTAAATGGACAGTTCCTGGTGCCTAATGCGCCCCCCCCCCCACCATATTGCAGGATATCCTTGTTAGTGAAAGAAAGTTTAAGTTTAGTAGTTTCACCCATTGAAAGAAATGGCTGAACATGAGCTTTTTGCTGGCTGGTCATAAGGCATTAAGCAGATGAGAGGTTCTGTGAATTACTTGCAAATGTAAAGCACATAGCACAAGAATGTCTTGCTGAAGAACACATGGCTAATTACCTCATGCTGCTTCGCTGGGATGCTTCATTAGCACTGGTGCTAAAGGGAGCTCAATGTAGTGCTGCACCTCTTTGATATAAGCACTGCAGTGAGGCTGTCTATGACTCTCAAAAGGCTACTGATTTTATCACTGGTAGTAAATATTCTGAATCTTATCAAAGGCTTCATTAGCTATCAGGATTTCAGTTTGCATAAACACATTGTCAGTGCTCTTTTGTTCGAACTGGGAAATCCATATTTATAAATTAAGTGGGAGTGCCAGTTTGACTTTGTCCATAGCTAATATCACTCTCTTTCTTTTCATATATATCTATAGCTATTTATCTTTCTATCTATTTATCTATCTATCCATAGACGTGAGTGAGGTATATGATTCTATATCTATCTATTGATCTAGCTTTCAATCTATATATCGATAGACGTCTATATAGGAATGCAGATAGATGCATAAACCTTAGTGAGTGTTCTGATCTCACGTTTGAGAACATTCTGAGGGCATTTGTGCAGCTTGGCTGTCTGCTGCATTAAGCTGTTGTAGCTTATATCCAGGGTATCTACCAAGTCAAGACTATAGCAAGTGTAAGGAACTCAGCGATATCTGGGTTCATTCTATTTCTGAGCATCTTGGGATTAATGCTACTCTTTTTCTTCTGGTGATAGAAGAAGCTAAGGATCACAGATTCCTAGTTGCATGTAGCTGACACCTGCATTATCTCCACTACCATACAGGTAACCCCTCCAGCAATCCACTGCAGGTCTACTCCCCTTCAGCCCACATTAGAAAGCACCTAGAATTATGAATTTGCTCTTCCAACTGTCTCTGTAACCAACGTAATCAATATGGACTTTCTGAGACATAGTTGCAATTGTCTCATGTTTACGAACAGCCATCTTCTATTTAAACAAACTGATACAATGTGTGAGAGATGCAGTTATCTAATGCTGTTGGAGGTAAAACCCTACCATGAAGACATCACAAATAACAAGTAGGTTGTCTATACCACCCAACAACACCACACTAAACCTAGTACACAAACTTTAGACCAAACACATAGGCCTATGTATGCTGACGCTCTTAAAAGTAACCTACTTAAACCATAAAGGCCTTCTAAATGTAACCTCTGAAACAAATTCCCTCAGCAGCCTCAAAAAAACAAATACATCAAAGTGTCAGTCCCTCAGTTCAAATGCCCAAATGGCAAACATTCATACAATTCAATACCTTAGTTGTAGGTGACTCCATCATAAGGCACATCAATGTAATACCCATCAGGCTGTGCAAGGAGAGGGCCACAGTCAGTTGCTTATCAGTACCAGGACTAAGCACATAAAGCCAGTAATCAAGTCCTTGCACCACAACAACACATATGACTCAGTCATAGTATATGTGGGTGTAAAATGACTTGAGACATCCTTCTCTGGATTATATGAAGAGAGAGAGAGCAAGAGAGAGAGAGATATAATGGAGCTTTTGGAATATGAGCCCAGGGCAGATATGAATTTAGCCTTGAATAACATTTTATGATTTCCAAGAATGATGCCTAAATATGAACAAAAGATTATTGACTTGAACAATCATCTTAGCTTCTGGTGACATTCAATGGGGGGCGGGTCAAGATAGATAGATAGGTAGACAGATACAGATATAGATATAGATACAGCTATAGATATAGATATACATATAGATATAGATATAGATATAGATATAGATACAGATATAGATATAGATACAGATACATATACAGATACACATATAGATATAGATATAGAGATAGAGATATAGAAATATCAGCCTGAGAGGAGAAGATAGACAATTCTAACTGCTTTGCCAGAAATAGCAAACACCTATCCCTCAAATTCTTTTTTATATTGGCTAAATATTTCTCCATCCCATAGTGCCTTTTTTAGACAATGCCAGCCTTCAAAAGCTTCAAGCATACCAAAACAGAAAATAGATAACATAAATCTATTGCTGTTTAATGCTAGGGGCCTTAAGAAAAAAACTCCACCCCCTACAAGTACTCCTTACCCTGGAAAATATTCATATGTGCATCATTACAAAGACCTGGTTTGAGGCCATTGAAAACAAACTATCAGTGCATAGTTTCTACTCCTATCACATGCTAGATCCACCACAGTCAATGAAGAAACTAAAGTCAGCAGTGTCCCCATATTTGTAAAACAACACTTCACCTCCAGACTACTTAGACAAGAAAACGTAAACCCTTTGATATCCAACTTACCATTAATATGGCTAACTATAGTCCCCCCCCACTGCATAAGTCCTACCTAACTTGTATGGAGTCCCTATGCACTAAGCCAAACACCATTCACCTAGAGGACTTCAACTACACCTGCATTTACTATGAAACACATACATACTGTAACAGACTAAGAATGGTGTCTGCTGCACAGACCATCCATTTTGGGCACTGGCTGTTGTTTGCAGTGTACTATAGATAGGAGAACACTGATTTCAGACTGCATGTCCTGTCAGGGCATACTCTCTGACAGTGTAAAAAAAAATGGCTCTATTTTACTTGGTCATGATATTGAATAATGTCACCGAAATGGGCATAGGTATTTGCTAGTGATAAGTGGTTTGACAACCTGACCTAGTTTGATATATGTCAGTGAACCATGCTAATGGGATGGGGTATATATGTTTCTAATGGCCAGTTAGTGCCTGCCAAAAAGTCCAGCATCCCTGGGTCAATAAACTACTATTTGGCTAGTCTTCAGTCATGCAATTTTGGTTACGTGGAAGAGCTCTTTTTAGTGAAATCTTGATGTAAACCATGAACTAAGGATTGCTATGCTTAATACAGGTTTACTAACAGGATGGAGCTTGGAAGTGGATGACATGATGGTAAGAAAAAGTCTGGATGTCCTCTGTATCCTGGAAACAATTTAGTAGGACAGTGCAGCAAGCCACTTGGCTTGGGATCCAGAGTCTACTACTCAGGAAAAGGACAAATTAGAAATGGCATGGACAACGATGAGGGATGTTATCAGAACTCGTGCCAGACTCATGGCCATAAGAGTCCAGTGTAAGGATAGGACAGTATTCATAATGTCATCATATGTCCCATAACTGGGTTGTGACAATGAGGAAAAGAGCACATTCAGGCAGTAGGTGCAGGACCTGCTTGTTAAAGCAGGACACCATGAGTCGGTGTTGGTAAATGAGGTCCTGAAGGTACATTTTGGGGAACATGAGGACTGCCTGGCCTAAATGGGTGAGGCAACAGGAATAAAGATGAAGAAACTATTCCAAGATCATATACAAGAGTGACCAACATGCACCTCAAGTATATTTCATCCTAGTAAAGAAGACACTGGACTAGCATCAGTGATTGCAAAGTCATCACCAGTGAAACAGTCAACCCATAGTGTAAACCATTCATTGCCACAATGAATAGCATTTAGTGGTAAGAGAAGGCTCTAAGGTCAAGAAACCAAGCCGAAGACCTGTAAGCTGACTGGAGAGAAAGGACAAGAGTTCATGGAAATAATCAGGACTCAAGCTTCTCAGGAAGAAGAGGAAATAGGTGAAGTTGAAGAAGAATGTCAACGCCATAAAACTGTATGTGCAAGGACAATAGAACTTTAGAACAAATCTTCAACTGAGCTTGGTAGGAAAACAGGCCCATACAAATGCTAGTGATGGAATGCAGAAGTCCAAAAAGTCATCAAAAGAAAGGAGAACCAGAGAGCAGCTGCAATAGCAAAGAGCAAGGCATCAGAGACAGTCTACCAGCTTCTAGAAAGTGACTCAGTAGATGGAACAAAGAAACTCCTATCAGGTTGCAAGGCAAAGAGAGAATGATAAAGTAGATATTCATAAGACACCCTTCTTAAGTGATGCTAGCAACAATCTGCTCACCAGTCCACACATCAAAGTCAGGTGAAAGGAGTACTTTGATTAATTCCTGAATGAAGAAAACCTCACAGAAGCTGTACTGCCCCCAGATGAAGGCTATAATAAAATAACAAGAAAAGTAGCTCTCACTCCAACAAGTAAGAATAACACTAAGTAAAATGAAGTCAGGGAAGAGCAGTGGGCACAGATGATGTCACAGCAAACATGATGAAGATGTTGGGTGTGCTAGCTGATTAATACGCCTGGTGGTAGTCAGAGCAGTATGGAGAAAAAGGTGTGCTCCATATGAATGGAGAATAAGCATATTAGTTCCAGTGTACATGAACAAAGGGGCATTCATAGCTGTGGGCAGTAAAGATGTACCAGTCTTCTGTCACATTGCACAAAAGTTCAGGGGAGTAGTAGAAGGTATGATGGGAGATGAGCAGTTCAGATTCACATCAGGAGGCAGCACAACTAACCCAATGTTTGCAGTGAGGTATATAGTTGAGAAGAAGCTAGAGATGAGGAAGAATCCAAATGCGCATTCCTATACTTTTTGAAAGAACATGCCAAGGTCCCAAGAAATCTAATTTTGGCAGTCCGATAGTCTGATGTCCCAGAAACATTGGCATTATTGTATCTTAGTACCCCACATGGTTGTACTGTGCATGAGTGGGCATGGTCTGTGTGATTGACATTCCAAATGGCCATGATGTCATATGCAAATTATACATGCAGTGACATCATTCATGTCAGGATTGAGTAACATTTAAGTTTCCGAATTCACATCCTCCAGGAGAGTAGTTTTTTAAAATCTGTTTCTGTTTTTGGATCTGTTACCACTCTTATTATTTTAGGCTTTGTGTAGATTTCTTGAGCTAAGAGGCTGACAGGTATGTACTCCATTTGAAATAGCAACACTAAAAATTAATTAGGCGAAGACACGCAGGATCCTGACTCTATATCAGCACAAAGGAGTTATCAGTCACCTGTATACCTCTCAACTGTCCTGCTTTTCACAGAATGTCCAGATTTTTGCTTCATTATTTTCATCCAGCCCTCATAAATTTTGTGGTTTTCTGGCAAACCACTGATGATTGACGCTACTAAATAATAATTCATTCGATTTCCAGGCTTCATCCATCCAGAAAATGCATGATAATACAAAACGTATTATTTTATCAACTTTTTAAGTTTATAAGAGCAATATTTAAAATATGTCCATTTTTTGGACCTTTGTCCCCATTATTCTCATCTCTGTCCAGATGTCTTGCACTAAGAGGTTAAGAGGTATGGTCACCTATGTTTTATTTCTCACTTACCACAGTTCCCTGGACTTTAAAGTCCTTCAGTCCACAGCTAATACAGCATTGTAGTCAATCTCTTAACACAAGAATCATGGACAGCCAAATATAACAAAAGGCAGACGTCTTGAATCAAAGACAAACATTACATTTTAGTCTTATATACTTTGTGTTATAATATGTTTGTTTAACTCACCTAAATTTAGCCTGTATTGGTGTGCTGAGTACCTGGTGAATATTCATGAGGCCAGTGAGGACATTCCAAGATTATTAATTAAATATTCATACACATCACCAGGTGATGAATAGTGGGCTGGTTTGGGGCAGGCCTTGCTACTACGTATCCGTGTGAGGTACTGGAATACAATAACACTGAGGCATTGATAGACTCAGTGCAGGGTGTGTACAAAGACCCAATGACACAAGTATGAACAATTTTCTGACTCCCAGATTGTTTTGCTTTGTAACTCTTTGTGTGAATTAGGGCTCTGCTCTGAGCCCACTGCTGTTCATACTGGTGATGGACTCCATTAAGCTACAGGATAGATGAGAAAGAAGAAAAAAGTTGTTGTATGCAGACAATGTGGCATTACAGGCAAACACTGATCAATAACTTCAGCAAAGAATAAGAGAATGTAAAACTGAAGGCAGATAGGATGAAACTGAATGCAGATAGGACAGTGTAATGGAAGCAAATGGGGAATATCAAAAGATACTGTGAATTGAGATAGAAGGGAAAATAGTAGAGCAGTTTAACAGCTGCAAGTACCTGGAGGGGGTGGTTAAGGAGACCAGAAATCTGAATGAGGAAGTCAAAACTAGAATTAGAGGGGCTGCATCTAACTCACACAAAGTATCAGGGACAGAGCATAACAGAAGAATGCCAAAAAATCTGAAAAGTAAGGTGTGTAAAACAGTGGTGTGACCAGTACTACTGTATGGTAAGGAAACCTGGGCAGTAAAGGCAGAGCAGCTGAGGAAGCTAGAGGTGATGGAGATGAAGTGCCTGAAACAAGTGGTAGGATGAATACTGTTGCACAGATGAACAAATGAGGACATCAGAGCAGAAGTACATGTAGCTCCACTTGCACAGAAGGTCAAACAGAGCAGACTACTGTAGTTTGAGCACATTTGCAATAAAGCAGAAGACAATTTGTTGAAGAAGATTTATGACAGACAGGAAGATGGTAAAAGGAAACATAGTGTTCACCAAAGACATGGATGTATTGTGACCGTTCAAGAAGGCAGGAGAGTGGCATTAATTTGATAGAGACTATGGCAGTTGATGCAACTCACTGTCCTATGTAGAAAATGGGAATAAGGGGCTTGATGATGATGATGATGATGCATACCTCCTGTAGTATATATGCCCAATCACTTCTGGATTTCATTAATACAAAATCTCTGGATCTTTTACTTATTCTGCTACCAAACCAGATATAATAAAATCCTGTACTTAGTTCTCAGTAACATAGGGCAGTTCTGTGCCATACCTAGTGCAATTTCCTGGCCAAATCAGATCAAAAATCAGTCACTTTCACTATAAAAATGGAACCAGAATCATCCTCCAATATCTTCCATTTCAGAGATTATGTCAGTTCTAATTACTGAAAATGAGTGATGACCTGACTAAATTCAACATCTTCATTGCTAGTTCAGATGTTTTTTTTTTTTAATTTAAAAACAACCCCTGTGGTGGAACTCAACTATAAACAGACTCTATAATAAATAAGAACATCTCCATTGCTAGTTCAGATGTCTTAATTTAAAAACAACCCCTGTGGTGGAACTCAACTATAAACAGACTCTAGAATAAATGAGAACATCTCCATTGCTAGTTTAGATGTTTTTTTAATTTAAAAACAACCCCTGTGGTGGAACTCAACTATAAACAGGCTCTATAATAAATGAGAACATCTCCATTGCTAGTTTAGATTTTTTTAATTTAAAAACAATCCCTGTGGTAGAACTCAACTATAAGCAGGCTCTATAATAAATGAGAAAATCTCCATTGCTAGGTTAGTTGTTTTTTAATTTAAAAACAACCCCTGTGGTGGAACTCAACTATAAACAGGCTCTATAATAAATGAGAACATCTCCATTGCTAGTTTAGACTTTTTAATTTAAAAACAACCCCTGTGGTGGAACTCAACTATAAACAGGCTCTATAATAAATGAGAACATCTCCATTGCTAGTTTAGACTTTTTTAAATTAAAAACAAACCCTGTGGTGGAACTCAACTATAAACAGGCTCTATAATAAAATGAGAACATCTCCATTGCTAGTTTAGATGTTTTTTAAATTTAAAAACAACCCCTGTGGTGGAACTTAACTATAAACAGACTCTATAATAAATGAGAACATCTCCATTGCTAGTTCAGATGTTTTAATTTAAAAACAACCCCTGTGGTGGAACTCAACTATAAACAGGCTCTATAATAAATGAGAACATCTCCATTGCTAGTTTAGATGTTTTTTAAATTTAAAAACAACCCCTGTGGTGGAACTCAACTATAAACAGGCTCTATAATAAATGAGAACATCTCCATTGCTAGTTTAGATGTTTTTTTTAATTTAAAAACAACCCCTGTGGTGGAACTCAACTATAAACAGGCTTTATAATAAATGAGAACATCTCCATTGCTAGTTCAGATGCTTTTTTAATTAAAAAAAATCCCTGTGGCAGAACTCAACTATAAACAGGCTCTATAATAAATGAGAACATTTCCATTGCTGGTTAAGATGTTTTTTTTTTTTTTAATTGAAAAACAACCCCTGTGGTGGAACTCAACTATAAACAGGCTCTATTATAAATGAGAAATTCTCCATTGCTAGTTAGACGTTTTTAAATTAAAAAACAACCCCTGTGGTGGAACTCAACTATAAACAAGCTCTATAATAAATGAGAACATCTCCATTGCTAGTTTAGATTTTTTTTAATTTAAAAACAACCCCTGTGGTGGATCTCAACTATAAACAGGCTCTATAATAAATGAGAACATCTCCATTACTAGTTCAGATGTTTTTTAATTTAAAAATAACCCCTGTGGTAGAACTCAACTATAAACAGGCTCTATAATAAATGATAACATCTCCATTGCTAGTTAAGATATTTTTTTAATTTAAAAACAACCCCTGTGGTGGAACTCAACTGTAAACAGGCTCTGTAATAAATGAGAACATCTCCATTGCTAGTTTAGACTTTTTTTAATTTAAAAACAACCCTTGTGGTGGAACTTAACTATAAGCATGCTCTATAATAAATGAGAACACCTCCATTGCTATTTCAGATGTTTTTTAATTTAAAAACAACCCCTGTGGTGGAACTCAACTATAAACAGGCTCTATAATAAATGAGAATATCTCCATTGCTAGTTAAGAAGTTTTTTCTTTAATTGAAACACAACCCCTGTTGTGGAACTCAAATATAAACAGGCTCTATAACAAATGAGAACATCTCCATTGCTAGTTTAGACTTTTTTAAATTTAAAAGCAACCCCTGTGGTGGAACTCAACTATAAACAGGCTCTATAATAAATGAGAACATCTCCATTGCTAGTTTAGATGTTTTTTTTTAATTTAAAAACAACCCCTGTGGTGGAACTCAACTATAAACAGGCTCTATAATAAATGACAACATCTCCATTGCTAGTTAAGATATTTTTTTTTAATTTAAAAACAACCCCTGTGGTGGAACTCAACTATAAACAGACTCTGTAATAAACGAGAACATCTCCATTGCTAGTTTAGACATGTTTTAATTTAAAAACAACCCTTGTGGTGGAACTCAACTATAAGCAGGCTCTATAATAAATGAGAACATCTCCATTGCTATTTCAGATGTTTTTTCATTTAAAAACAACCCCTGTAGTGGAACTCAACTATAAACAGGTTATATAATAAATGAGAACATCTCCATTGCTAGTTTAGACTTTTCTAAATTGAAAACAACCCTTGTGGTGGAATTCAACTATAAACAGGCTCTATAATAAATGAGAACATCTCCATTGCTAGTTTAGACTTTTTGTAATTTAAAAACAACCCCTGTGGTGGAACTCAACTATAAACATGCTCTATAATAAACGCGAACATCTCCATTGCTAGTTTAGACTTTTTTAAATTTAAAAAGAACTCAACTATAAATGGGCACTATAATAAATGAGAACATCTCCATTGCTAGTTTAGATTTTTTTTTTTTATTTAAAAACAACCCTTGTGGTGGAACTCAACTATAAACAGGCTCTATAATAAATGAGAGCACCTCCATTGCTATTTCAGATTTTTTTTAATATAAAAACAACCCTTGAGATGGAACTCAACTATAAACAGGCACTATAATAAATGAGAACATCTCCATTGCTAGTTTAGACTTTTTTAAAATAAAAATCAACCCCTGTGGTAGAACTCAACTATAAATAGTCTATCTCCATTGCTAATTTAAACTTTTTTTAATTTAAAGACAACACTTGTGGTGGAACTCATCTATAAACAGGCTCTATAATAAATGAGAACATCTCCATTGCTAGTTTAGACTTTTTTTTAACTTAAAAACAACCCCTGTTGTGGAACTCAACTATAAACAGGTTCTATAATAAATGAGAACATCTCCATTGCTAGTTTAGACTTTTTTTAAATTGAAAACAACCCTTGTGGTGGAATTCAACTATAAACAGGCTCTATAATAAATGAGAACATCTCCATTGCTAGTGTAGACTTTTTTTAATTTAAAAACAACCCCTGTGGTGGAACTCAACTATAAACAGGCTCTATAAAAATGAGAACATCTCCATTGCTAGTTTAGAATTTATTTTATTTTAAAAAAAAACCCTGTGGTAGAGCTCAACTATAAACAGGCTCTATAATAAATGAGAACATTTCATTGCATGTAAACATAAATGTAACTTTCAAGATGCAAAAAAAAAATGCTTTTGCCATGCTCAGCATTAACTCAGGGCCCTGATCAAGTCAAACAAACCCTGATAGGAGGAAAAAAATGCCTCCCAGGCAAAGGACAACCATAAAGCCTTCTTCAATGGTGTTAGAAACTTTAGAAACAATGCTCTACTAACAGATAAATGTATTTCTAACTTCACCCCCTCCCCACCTACATTCCTAGACTCATACACCCTTTTAGACATCCCTCAAATCTCTCATAAACAACTCATCAAGGCACTGTTTAAAGCCAAAAACACTGATTTTGTGGGACAAATAACATACCATGCTTCTAGCTGGCCATCCTAAAACAGCACATGTTAACCTCCTACGGAAGTGATTCAATACCAGTCCCTAAACAGATGAATTGAGGTCAGCAGCTGTCATTTCCTTGTATAAAAGTTAGGTCTCATTAGACCTTAGAAATCATAGGCCCATACGTCTGACCAGGTCTATTTCACATGATCACATTTTTAAAATGTCAAAATTCATATAGCTAAGACTATATGATCAGCATTTTAAAAAGTGAAACTGTTTGTACTGAGATTATGTTACAGTGGAAATAAGGGAATAGGCCCTTTTCCTCACTGTAATGCAACCTCAGAGCTGGTGTATATATATATATATATATATATATATATATATATATATATATATATATATATATATATATATATATATATATATATATATATATTTAGCAGGGGATGTGGGGTGCTGTTGCCCACACATGGGTTGCAAGGGACTTGTCCTCCTTCAAAACCATTGCTTGTCTTGTTTCCTCAGTTTTTGCCTTTTTATGGCCTTGACCATATGAATTTTGATGTTTTAAAAATTCAGTTAGGAAAACTAGATCCATGTGACCAACCTTATCTGTAAGGTTATAAAAATAATCATTATCAAATTAATAAATAAGGACACAATTAACCTGCACAATCTGAAACCATGCAAGTTCATATTTGTTAAGGGTAGATCATGCCCACTTAACTTGGTTGACATCTTTGAGGAAGTTATTGAAAAAAGATGAGGGCAAACCTGTAGCCACTTCACACCTAGATAATGTAAAGGATATCAATGCCTTCCTATAGTCCAGTATTATAATTAAACTATTCCAGCTAAATATTAATTCATATGTAAGTCCTTGAATAAGAAACTGACAAATGAAACCCAGAAAATTAGGGTGCGCTGTTCTTCCTCTTCCAGAACACCTGTCACTAAAGTTGTTCCCCAGGGTTCAGTCCTTCAGCCACTCTTATTTGGCATTTATTTCTTGGAGGTCAAAGTTACTATTAATAGTTTATGACTGATAACATTTGCAGATGACTAAACATGGGGCCATAATAAATGACCCAGAGGACAGCAAGATCCTATAAGACACCCTTTCCCAAACAATAGCTGGTGTCAAAATCATAGACTAAACTGAAATGCCAAGAAATGTGTAGTGGTAGTCTTTGGCAAGCAGAGCTGAATCATGGTCAAATGGGCTCTTAGGCAGAGTAATGGATCATCTCCTGCAGCCATTATGGTGTCCCATTACTTGGCTATTTCCCCCAGTTACCATAATCACTGTTAAAAGTTGTCAGTGTACGTACTATTTTCTTCTTTACATCTACAACACTTACAGATTTGGACTTTTATTTCACATTTTAAAGCACAAACACTGACAGCCATTTGCTAAACAAAACAGTGCAGTCTCACAATGAAAACAGACTTAGCATGAGCGATAATAAACTTCTCTGCCCTTAACTTACATTCATTGAAACTGCTTTGAAACTCACATTAAAAAAAGCATCTGCCCAGTAATAGGCAAAGTTTACCTTTGGGCTATTTTCACACCATAGGCCCCTTGCACACATTTTTAGGACCATGCAGACATGCGTGTGTTCTTTGGTTCACCTTTTAATGGCATTAAACTATATTCCCTGTACAATACACCACCACTTCCTAGAGTGTGTTAATAAATTTATAGTTTTAAACATTTTTCAAGTAAGCAGTGAAAAAAACATATGAACCAGTAATGATAAAACTACCCATTTCAGAAATTTTCTACCATATAAAGGTCACTCAAGCATCTGTCATTACAATCCACTAATATCAGTCAATATGCACAATATCTGCAGATGTAAAAGTCATATGAATAATTCCATATTAAAGAGATCTGTAATTAATAAAGAGGTTGCTGCTAGTGATTCATCTACAAATTCAGTGTCTGCTGCCTTCATGAATACATTGCTTATATTAACAAAAGCAATAGAGAATGGCTGGCAAACCAATTACATGTTCATAGTTACTATACATCTCAACCAAGGGGACACACTCAGGAGTGCTGCATCCCCACCCCCCTTATGTTGCACAGTAGTATCAGTGTAGCAATCTAGTTGTTGTAGGAAGAGACGCCACAAACTTCTACATTGAAAGCAAGTGTAGTCCCTGTTGCTACACTAACACTAAACAACACAACTTTGAAACTCTATGTATGACATTGACAGGTTGCAATCCTTAGTGATTAATAAAACAACAAATAAAATTAGAAGAGAATGCCAGTTGGTGTGAGGTTTAAGGCACTTATCTGTCCTTATTTATTAAGGTGCAGGGTTTGAGCAGAATCACTTAACTAGACAGGGCCAATAACTGGGGCATTACGCACACTGCTCATCCATGCTGCATAGCAATCCTGATGGTTTGCTCTGTATTCACAGCTTCCTATGCAGGTTTAGATGACATTAGGACATTGCCCTAACAAGGAAATTTCTGGGGTCAGATGTGATGAGGTAAGGAAGTTCTCCCATCCAATTTAACAAATACATTTTTGTTTTTTATTATTGTTTTTATAGTGAAGCTGGGACCCAGCAGCCAATATGTGGTCCCTCAGCCAATACAGGCCCAGAGCAGCTTTTTAAGATGCCTAGTGATGGAACTGCCTGTGTTGGCTAGTAAGAAGTACATTGTAACTGTCATAGTGGTAACACCCCTAATAAATGATCGGATAGTTGGGGGTCTGGATACCTAATGTAGAAAATAGCTGTCCATGCACCACATATCCACTATCGTAAGATAGTGCGTTTCTGCTTTTTTGTTGCACAGCTTAGCACTAAGGGTATGGCATTCACATCCAGGGATGTACTTCTTCCTCTGTGTTCACAAATCATCAGTCCTTTCTTTGAGTATAATGCCTCATTCCGTATGCAACTGTCCAAACTTTTGACACGACTTTAATGCTGACAATGCTTTCGTACTAAAGAAATCAAACAGATAACTCATAATAACAATGCAAATCATCTCCAAGCCTTCTCCCTCTTCTTGCTGTCATACAGATTACTGAGTGGCTGTCTCTGCCTTACTTACAGAGTCTCTACAAACCTTATCCAGTCAGACCTCCTGCACATTTGCATATCCAATGGGGGCATGAATATCTGCTTGAGCAATCTAAATCTCTTTTGTAACATAAACAGAACATGCTGGAGAGACAGATATGTATCATACGGAGTACCACTTTTTTGGAAGTGCCTTCTTCTCTAAATAAAGCAAAGGACTTCTTTTACACAATTGAAATGTAAAAGACGGGTATCACCTTTGCTTTAGCATCTTTGTCACTCAAGGACAGGGGAAACATGTAAATCATGCCTGGGCTATTTACACTTAAAATGTAAGAGCTAAAACCATGGGTATGTATGGCTAGAAGTTTAAAGAGTCTCACAGATTATTAGCCTAGTAAGTATCTATGAACCTATGGAATACATCACAGGAGTAACAACAGTAGCTTATTTTTGAACATCAAGGCATATGAGCACACATTCAATTTTGAAAAAAAAATGAATGTCGATAATGATTACAAGAAAAGCAACCACTAAAGATAGACTGCTGGATTAGAAACATAATAACAATATTGAGGTTCATCTCAGATATTGTTCAAAATCTGGGCACTATTCTCCACACAATACTCAGTACCATTTCCATTCAAACGAGGTGAGTTATAGTTCACCTCAACTTTTCATTAATCTGTGCTTCTATGAACATAATGCTGACTTTGGAAGATTTATGGGTAAATGTTCATTACATATGGAAAAGTTCCAGAAAAAGAAAAAAACTAACAGACATCATCCATGATTTATGAAACAAAACTTAAGCAAACAGGATAATAAAGCAACAACTCTTATCATCAGTTCAAAGCATTTCATGACCTCTTCCTTGTCTGCAATTCCTTAAAGAATATACAGTTTGCAAGGAAAAGATTGGAACTGGTCATCTTTTACAAAACATCTGCATTACCAATACTGAGATATGTGATACATAACATTAACTATAATTGCTGAGACTTTGGAGTAAACTAAATACTATATTTGCTATATACAAACTCACACACGTACTCATGCACACACACACACACACACACACACACACACACACACACACACACACACACACACACACACACACACAAGTACATACATAAATACAAAGCTACATATATATATATATATATATATATATATATATATATATATATATATATATATATATATATATATATATATATATATATATATATAGCTTTTTTGAAAAAAAGAAAGACAAACCCACTTTAGCAAAAGTGCACTTAAACAAAAGTGCACTTTCGCGAACACTGATTCACAGAATCAGAAAAAAAAAGAAACACACTAAAAACACATTTTTGCAAGAGGGTAAGCCACCCTGCACCCCCCATGTGGGGGGCTTTACCCTACACAACTCCACTACTTATATGTGTGTATATATATATATATATATATATATATATATATATATATATATACTAACTCTGAGATCGCACTACAGTGGGGAAAAGGATATATTTCCTTATCCCCACAGTACCTTGCTTTGGTGAATCGGTGTTCGCAAAAGTGCACTTTCATTTAAGTTCACTTTCACTAAAGTGGGTTTGGCTTTCTGTTTTTCAAAAAAGTGAGTTTTTGATAAACAGAAGTAGACTATATATATATATATATATATATATATATATATATATATATATATATATATATATATAGATATAGATATGTGAATGTATATATCATGTTGCAAATAAGCCAGTACAACTCAAAGCAGCAAACCTTAGAAAAAGGATATAAAAAGGGGCTGCTGTGGAGGCAGGTTTAATTGAATCATTGGTAGCAGGCAATGTATCATAACCTAAAAATGAGTGATATGCAACTGCACAGGTTCAGAGCCTACAAAAGTCCATTCAACCATCCGAACTGCAACTATACAGACACAGAGGCACACATATTTATATAGATGTAGATATATAAAACAGATATATAGACACACACACACACACACACACACACACACACACACACACACACACACACACACACACACACACACACACACACACACACAAATAGTGCAGTTGTGCTCCTTCAAACTTAGAGCAGGAGTAGGTATGGATGCTGTGTTGTGCATTTTGTAATGGGATGGTTCCCAGTTCAGGATTAGTTTTGTACCTCTGTCTTGTTTTCACTGAGTGTGCCAACATAAGATTATGCTCCCATGCAATGCATTACATGGAGAAGGAAGGAAGGAAGGAAGGAATGAAAGACTATTTTAGGGTTATTTTGTATTTATGAGTTATAGTTCATTTACCATTCATAACGGAAGTCTTATTTTTCCAAGGATTGTGATGCTACACTTATTGACATTAACAACAGTGTTGTTACTACTGCTCCAGAAAATATTTTTATTTTTTTCTTTTGGAACATCTTTCAGAATTTATGTGCTTTAATTTAGCAATTATTTTAATCACATTGTTATCCTCTGCATATTTTGTTATCCAGTCCCTATCTCCTACTTTATCATCCGAGAAAAACATCACCAAAACCAGTGGTCCCTAAACCTTGTGAGACATCATGGTAAACTCCAGTATGATAGACAGATAAACCTTCCATCCTTATTTGCATTGATTTATATATGGACTGACATTCAACACATTTAATTTCAATTTATATCTTCAGAGTAATGTTGAATGCCTTCAGTAATGCTGCTGTTACCTATTCCAAAATGCCAAGAGTAACAAGGTAAGATGCTACTATAAAAATCCACACTATTTCACATTTAAATGAACTAGGTTATCTATTTCATTATAAATAGAATGAGTTATGGGTGTCTATCTGATTTTTCATAGATGCTATTCAGGACAATGGAAATAAATATGAATTGGTGCCACAGTTGTTTAACATTACACATATGAGATATATAGAACATTTTGCTCCATATGATTGCCAATATTTAATTTGATTTAGTTAGTTTGATTTTCCTGGACTCCAAATAGGAAATCTCCAAGTTTTTTTTTTCATATCATATTTCATTTGTGTGCAGCAGTTATTATATTTGTAGTTCTAGTCTGAATAAGTTCAGTGTTTATACAATAATCTGATAATGACATTTTTTTATTTTTATATATAGTATTTGCAATCCTTTCATCATACATCACACAGAACTAGAAAATAAAATCAAGATAACAAAAATATCTTTGCTAACGTAACATAACATTTAACATATTGAATACACACCCTTCTTTCATAACAACATGGCTATACATATGCTGTTGCAACAATTATTAGAACAATATATATTTTATATATATATATATATATATATATATATATATATATATATATATATATATAGATTGTGTGCAGTACTGAATGCTACTAGTTAATAAATGAGTGACTTAAAGTATTGTGTCTAATAAACTATGAATGAACAAACTATTCCACAACACTGGGTTCCCTAATCCCCATAGCAGACCTTACAACTCAAGGGGATAAAAGCTCTTTTTTCTTCTTATCTTCCATTGAATCACTACTGTTTGTTATTCAGAATCTTTTCCAACTATGCTGAATGTTCACTTTTTGTCTTCTGCCTATCTGTGCTGTCTCCAACCTCCAATATCTCTTCACATTATTTTCCCTCATCAATAGTATATTCCTTCTCAGATCAGCCTTCAACGCCTCATAATAATACCCTTACCCACCTTCAGAAAAACAGAAGGTGTTTTCCTTATCTGTCTATCCCTGGGATTCCCTAATCATTAGCAAAGTATATTTCCATTCTTGTGGGATATTTTCATCACAATGTTTCCTATTCCACCATGTAAGAATTATGTATGTATGTGTGTGTATATATATATATATATATATATATATATATATATATATATATATATATATATATATATCTATAAATGGGTCCCCTATGTTAGACCGACAGTACACAACACTGACACCCACAACACTGACACCACAAGAACAAAACCACAAAAACATGAAAGTGCACATGCCCAACAAACCACAATACCGACAGTTAACAAAACAAAATGCTCCCTGTTCCACCTAACACACACACAACACAAGCACACCAACAACCTAAAAACCTACACTACACCTTACACACAACTATCTATACACTAACCTTAACCCAAACCCTAACCTTAAGGTCCGTCACTATCGCACACTTACCTTACCCGCATCCTAACCCTAACTCACTTAATCCGCCCCTAACCCTCAAGTCCATCACTATCGCACACTTACCTTACCCACACCCTAACCCTAACTCATTTAATCCGTCCCTAACCCTCAAGTTCCTCACTATCGCATACTTACTTTACCCGCACCCTAACCCTAAATCCCTCACTATTGCACACTTACCTTACACGCACCCTAAATCCCTCAGTATCACACACACACCTTACACGCACCCTAACCCTAAATCCCTCACTATCACACACTTACTGAGTCACTTTACACATTATCCATGTCGGTGTGTTCACTGTCGGGATTACGAGTTGTTGGTTACCTGCTCCATCGGTCTTCTGCGTCGGTGATGTGATTGTCGATCTTCCAAGCTTTCGGTCCAACGTAGGGAACCTATATATATATATATATATATATATATATATATATATATATATATATATATGTACAGAGTGAGAGAGAGAGAGACAGATGTGTGTGTGTGTGTGTGTGTGTGTGTGTGTGTGTGTGTGTGTGTGTGTGTGTGTGTGTGTGTGTGTGTGTGTGTGTGTGTGTGTGTGTGTGTGTGTGTGTGTGTGCGTGTGTGTGCACACGTGCATGTGTGTGTGATTGTTAGCATGTGTGTCACTTTTGGGAGCAAATATGTAAAGTATCTATTTCAGGTTCAACACATCTCTAACAATGGCTTGCTCTCATTCTAAGTTCTGCTAACTTCTTTTGGGGTTTAAACCAGCTATGCAATATTCTGATATGCTAATCCCAAACTGCTCAGATGAATTTCAACTTCCCTAACCTCATGAAATGACCTTACCAATCGCAAGGATAAAGTCATGCATCTCACTCATACAATACATCAAATGTAAAGATCACCACACAATGGCAAGCGACAGTGGAATTGCATGTATGTTTTCCATTGCGTGTTCTACTTTTCAGACTGGAAATTGAGAAGTTCACTCCCCTACCATACCCCCATTCCCACATCCCCCCTTCAATTACATTTAACCTTACCAGACCACTCCCACCTTGTAAAACCCAATCAATCAACAGGACATCTCAATTATCTGCAGACACAGTATATCCCAAATAACCTTAAATATAGTACTCCAGTCACCTTCCCAATCCAAAATTTTACCTCTGTCCCTACAATACCCTTCAGCTTTTCTGGATCAATTCCTATCTTCCTTTCAAAAAGTGTATAATTAGCTTCCTTTGTAACCTTGAACTAGATACCTCTTCCCATATCCTACTTTTAAATATACCTCTGCAGAGACAGCAAACTCCTATATACAAAATGGAATCATTTTTCCGCTAAAATAACACCATTCCACTACACATTACAATCCTCACAATATTCTACTGAGGGACACACCTCACTTCCTGTCACACCTTTCTTCCTTCACCATTACGCAGCCATAAGGTTACATCACATTTCACAAAACTAAATGCAAACCCATACACAAACATATCTCCCTCTATCTATAATACCACCAGCAATGTACAAACAACTCATAGGATATCTAAATATAACATAGGTATTAACATATCCCTTATTATATATATAATATATATATATATATATATATATATATATATATATATATATATATATATATATTATATTATATTATAAACAAACTCTGAAATACTTAAGCACCTTACTTAAAATAGCTTCCATACTAATGCTAAGCAGCGATATACATCCCATCCCTGGCCCTTTAAATATTTCCTCCCAAACAGAGAAACATACCCCCCATTCCATCTTACACCCAACCATTCTCACTCAACATTTGACCTACTATTTATTAACATAAATCTTAGAAGTATAGTCAATAAAGTTAATGAACTACATGACACTCTCTCACTCTACACTCCAGATATTGCCATCCTAACCGAAGCATGCTCAAACCACACATAAAAGACAAAGAGATCATCCCCCAGGCTACAATATTCTTTTGGCTGATAGGATAAGTAAAAGTGGAGGAGGAGTAGCTATACTGAACAACAATATCCTCACATTGCAACTGGTAAACATCTCCACCAAACACTGACAACACAGAAATATTTATATCCAAACTAATGCTAACAAACACCTAGTAATCATATCCTGCTATATTCCACCAGGTAATAACCTCACCACCCTAGATAACATCCTTAGTTGAATATGTAACACCATTTCTCAAGAAACCATCATCATGGGGAACTTCAATATAGATTGGTGCTCATGCAATTCCAAAACACCGACTAACCATATTAACCTCTACAGCTTCCCACAAATAATCCAAACCCCCACCAGAATAGACAAAAAAAAAAAAAAGCACTCTCCTACACTGGATACTTACTAACAAACTCTAACAATCCTTATACTTTCACTGTCTACTTGACAGCCTTAGTGAGCATATACCAACCTACCTAATCAGGAAATGTCTAAATCCACCCAAACAACCCAAGTACCTCCAAATCTGCAATATGAAAAATATCAATTTCCCTGCCCCTAGATTCAGCTGTGAAATACTTCAATTAAATATTCCTTAGAATTCTTAATAAAATTGCCCCAACTAGGCAAATTCGGATAAAAACAAATTACACTCCATGGCTCTCCAAAGGGAAAAAACACTCAAACAACTAAGAGACAAAGCCTGGAGCCTATGGTGCACTAACAAATCTCACTCAAACAGTCTTGAATTTCAACAGCTCAGGAACAAGCAAACACCCAGATAAAACAATATCAAAGAAATCATTACACCACCTGCAACAAAAGCATAAAAAACCTCAGAAATGTTGGTCAGCAGTTAACAAATTACTTAAACCAGGACAGACAACAACCTCACCCCCATCCACCCCTAATAATCTTAGTAGCACCACAGAACGATTCAATAAATACTTTTCTGACAGTATTCTAAAACTCTCAAAAAACACCCCCACCCTGTCAATCCTTTAAACCCACTACAACAAACAACAACAATAATACCTACTCCTTCCAACCCATCTCTATTTCTACTATCCAAAAACTACTTAAAAAATAAAGGCTACAACAATTGCATTCGGCAAACTACCAGCCAGGTTCCTCAAAATAGCAGCAGATGCAATCATTTACCTTATTTCCAGTGTCATCAACTGCTCCATTTCTGAAAAATATGTACCACAGTTTTGGAAAATATCATATATAATCCCACTACACAAAGAGGGAATCTCAACTGAACTTTCAAATTATCAACCTATAGCTATCCTATCCCCACTATCTAAAATCCTGGAAAAACATATTCATCTACGTCTCCAATTACTTTACAACTACAACTTACTAGCCATATCTTAGCACGGATTTATACCCAATCATAACACCACAACCACCCTCTTGAAATTCACTGATACCATCAATCACTGTTTGTGTCTTTCGGCTTTTCCCAGTTAGGGGTCGCCACAGCAGAACTCCGGTCCACTAATGATTGGCAGTAGATTTTTATGTGCCGAGTTGCCAGCCCTGATGCACAGCCTTCAATGAAGGTACGCCCATTCACGCATGTCTCCACAGAGAAGACGCTCTAGCTCAGAATCAAACAGGACAACATCTTACTGTGAGGCGGCAACGCTACCGCAGCACCACCAGCGCAGTGATACCATCAGAGTGGACAATAGTTTGGGATGAGGTACTGTATTGAAAGCTTTACACATATTTAAGATTTGTTTCTGTAGTGATTGATACCATCAATCACTACAGAAACAAATCTTAAATATGTGTAAAGCCTTCAATACAGTACCTCATCCCAAACTATTGTCCACTCTCACTGACATAAACATCAGCCCCTCTGCCATCAGCTGGTTCCAAAGCTACTTAACAGGCCGTCAACCAGCTGTGAAATGGTAGGAAGAGCTTTCTCCCTCCTCCCTGTTACATTAGAAGTACCAGAAGGATCCATAGATGCTCCAATTTATTTATGTATTTGCTTTTCTCAAGTGAACTCTATTTACTATAATGTATGTACAGTCATTTTACTCTTTTGTATTGTATGTGGGAACTTTTCTCAGTGGAACTATATTTTCTGTAATGTATGTATAGTCATTTTTATTTTATGTGGAGCTTTTCTCCCTGGGCCTCTGCTGGGGTCCATATTATGTCATTGAAAAGTGAGTTCACTGAATGGCATCTGCATCGGAAATGCAGTTCAGCGAACTGTTGATGGTGAGAACGCGGTACAGTGAAGATTGGAAAATTTGCTCTTTCCTCACTGTAGTGCGATCTTGGAGTTGATATATATAATTAGTGGGGGTCTGGGGGGCATAGCCACCCACAAGAGTGAATTTCCTGAACTGCCTTTCCGATGTAGATGCAGTTCAGCAAATGCACTTTTCGATTACATAATATAGACCCCGTCTGCAAATAAATAAATAAATTGGAGCCTCTTCATGTCTTTACAATACTTTTGTTTATTTAATCTCATATATTTATATATATATATATATATATATATATATATATATATATGCATATACAAATTCCCCCAGACAGAGCAGGGCATGGAACATGATGATTAATGTTGTTAATCAGAAGAAAAAAACAACAGTTAAGTGCTAAGTGTCATGAGACCAAACCTTAACAAATGTTAAGCATTCCCTGTTGAAGTTGTTAAGGTCAGGTCTTGTGCTAGGCATTAAAATCTGCCTGTACTGACCAACAAATGACTGCAGCAGAACAAAACATTTATTTGTGCCTGCTGTCCATAGGAGTAAGGTGTCCCTTCCTCCAATAAACTTAGAAACTAGCTGCAATAACAGGATGTGCATTCTCTTGCATTTTCTGAAGGATACCAACTCTGAAACTCGAATGTATGTCATTATTAAGTGACTTCAGTCCTCTGGTTTGTACAAAAACACAGATTTTATGAGGAACAGTCCAAAAATATGAAACAATAACCTGAACGTTCTATGACATTATGAACAGGTGAGAAGCACTGAGATTGAATGTAAATGTAATGAACAGCATTACACTGCCTTTCTGACTGCAACCACGCTTTATGGCTTTGAGAACCAAGAAAACTCTCAGCATTTATTTTTCTATTTCACCGTAATTATTAGTACATGGAGCAGATAAAGCTCCATGCACTGTTAAGAATTATGATCATGTCACTGATAATAACTTAATATTATGTGTTTGAGACATGGATGCTAAGAATCACCTCTTGAGCTTCATTCACTAGGTGAGTTTCTTGGCATCTGTGCCTCGAACACATAATAAGCAAGTTATGATCAGTGACCTGATCATAATCCTGTATAGAGCTTCATAGATTCATACTCCATAACTAGTCTAATGACATGGGGGTGCTTTCTAAGCCTAACCAAGTTTCCTGAAAAAATAATGATGTCCTTTATCCAAATAGGACAATGAGGGCCAGGCATTTATAAACTACCTCTGCCCATAAGAGACATGGGTGCCCGGCCCAGTGTAAATTTCCTATTCCCTATACACTGGTCTAGGATGTGCTTAAACTGGGTAATAAGTAAACTCAGCTTCACATGGATGAGGAGTCTGTCCCATAGGAGAGACAGTCTCTGGGACACATATCTGTCTCTCTAGCATGTTCTGTTTAAGTCACAGTCAAAACTCACATCTCTAGACCTTGTATTTCTGGTACTCTTTGACTTATGAATATGTAGGAGGTCCATAAGTGAAAAAAATATGTTCAAAGTGTTTATTTATTTTTGCATTTTGTGCCCATTAACCAAAATGGAGCACTGATCTCCATGGTCCTTATTCGCACTCAGCCAAGGAATACTATCTGATTAAGTGACGTGCAGGGTCATGCAGTTAGACAATGGCGGCTGAATGAATCAAACACTAATCCACAGGAAACAGCTTACTGAGAGCTGTTTAATCCTCTGTGCACCAACTCTCAAACACCCCATTTCTTAAGCCTAACTAATAATCTGAGGACAGACTCATACCCTATCTTTGAAGCTAGGACCAAAACTGTTATACCAAACCTAATTATTCCTAAAAACCTGGCTGTTCTCCCTAATTATTCCTAATAACCTGGTTGTTCTCTCTTCATGCAGACATTCCCAAGGAATTTAAAACCTATTTATCCAACTGCCATGACCATTTAATGTAAAATGACTAAGTTTGTAAGGTCATCACATGCACCTCAAGCACATTTTCTGTCTTGGAAGATTTTGTTGGCAATTAGCCACCCAGCAGCACTCCTCTATGTGTTGGAGAAGCTGTGCAACCCAAAAAGTATGTCGACTTGAAGAGCATTATCTATCTCAGACTGTGAGTCTGCTCCACAGTTCTTCACTGACATGATTACTTCTGATCTACCCTTCCAATAACTCTCCCATGGGCAAACATGGCTCCTCTCTTCTCATTAACTATTGTCTGTTTATTTTTTTTTTGGAATTCATGTTATGGACAGGTTCACTTTAGTTATCTCAAGTATGACACTAGAAACTCGTGGCTAGACACCCCCTCCCCGCCCCAGTCTGTCAAGGCTGTTGCTGGCTATCCCTCATCTGCTTGGATGAGTGATTTTTCAGATCCTGGTTTCATCTTTGAGTGGATCAGGGTTTTACATTAGCTTATAAAGATGACATTGCTATTCATACCTCAAAAAATATCTTTGCATCCAAATATTTTTGACAACTATTGTTCAATCCTAGACCTTCTCTTTTTGTGGAAAATTATTATGAAAGTCATAAAATTATCAGCCAACTTGAGAATTATCTCACAGTTAGTAGAGTCACAGATCCCTTTTATTTGGGTGGCTCTTGTAAGAAGCATTAATGATGTTCTCTTGACTAGAGACCAGCAACAATACAATAATGTTGATCCTTCTGGATTTTTCTGTAGTAATCCATACTGCGGACTACAAGATTTTAAAAGAACATTAATCAACCTGCTCTGGTACTTCTGCTATAGGTATACAGCAGTCTGTTTCTATATTGTCTCATATACATGAGTACTGTTGTACTGTTGAGAGATATCTTCTTCCAATTTAAATTTGGATGAACTGTCAGTTCTATCTAGAGGTTTCTCATTTGTACCTTCTACTCAAATGGATATTGCTCAAACATTACTAAAACTTAAATATTTTACACGTTCTCTTAACTTTAAGATTCTGTTCAAAGATAACACTGCTCCACTGGTTGTACCCAAATGTTCAAGTACCTTTAAACCACCTAACAATGCACTTGTTTTGACCTTTGAAAAAATCATTGGAAAAACAAGTATATAAATATTGTTTACAGTGACAAGCAAATAAATACTTTAACTTGATTGCATCAGGGATACAGGCAGTCAAGAAACGTATTACAAATTCAGACATAGTCATAAAATCAGCAGACAAAGGTGGAGGTACTGTGGTTATGAACTTTGACTACTACACAAATCTGTGCTAGCTACCTTGAATTATGAGCAAATACATAAACAGTTGGTGAATCAGTTAACAAAGCATATCTCCAATAAACTAGAAAATATGTTCATAGACAAACATATTGGAGAAGAATTATTCCAGTATTTAGAATTGATAGTCCTATTGTACCTGTTATATATGGCACATCTAAAGTCCATAAATGTCTTGTATCTCCCCACTTAGACCAATAGTGTCAGCAACAGGATGGGCCATGGAACCTTTATTGAGCTACCTTAATGACCAACTTAAGGAGTATTTACATGTAACAGGCATTGTTATTAAGGACACGGCTGATTTCATTTTTCATTTATCAGAAAAGCTTAAATTACATTCAACAAAAGATTGTTTCCTTGTAACATTAGATGTAGATTCATTGTTTATAGTTATTCCCAATGAAATAGGGATTCAGTTTGTTAAAAAAACATTTATTTGAATTCTCTGATTATACACAGTGTCACATTAATATTATTTGTTTAATTATACTTTATTATTAACTGCTGGCCATTATACTCACCAATAACATCTTTTTATATCAAAAGAAATGTTATAAGCAGGCAGGAGGTGTGGCAATGGGTACCCCAGTCGCCAACTCCTATGCCAACTTTGTAATGTACCGGTGGGACAAACAACACCTAATCAGTGAATATAATCCCTATCTCAGAAATGTAAAATTTTATAAAAGGTTGTAGATGACCTTTTTTATTATGGATGGTACATTAGAAGAATTCAGGAAATATGAGTCATACATCTCTACAGCTGCTAAATGTTTAAGATTTAAATGTGAAGTATCCTTTCATAATATCAATTTTCCTGACATAACCTTAAATAAAGCTCATACTGGTGGTATAGACACTACCATATATAGAAAACCATACAGGAAAAATACATACCTGCATAGAACCAGTTTACATCCACCATATATCTATTAAAAAATCAAGTTGTCGGAATAGCTCAACTAAATAAAAATGATACATTAATAGAACAGCAACTTGAAATGGCTACTTTAGAATTCATACAGAGAGGTTATACTCAACAGCAAGTTAAAACAATTAAACAAGACAATGTAAACAAGAAATCCACAGAATACACACCCCTGCTAACCACTAACAGAGGTATAAGATCATCCACTAGTCATAATCATGTCAAATTAAGACATATTCTTACGCATGATAGAAGTAAGCCAGCCATAAAGAACATTATTAAAAAAATACTGGTTTATTTTAACTGAAATTCCTGAGCTAAGAACATTGCATCGGACTCACCAAATTTTAGCTATAGAAGAAAAAGTAACTTAAATAACATTCTTTGCTATAAAGAGCAACCAAAAATACATCTTATTTTTTACATTAGTAAGCAAGGAAGGCACAAATGTAATAAATGTACTTTCTGAAAATATATTAATACTGACAAGTTTGTTGGACATCCAATCAAAGACACTGCTTTTGAACTAAGAGAATATGGCAACTGTAACACATACTTAATTTACATAAAAACTGCACTAAGTATGAAACATATTACATAGGCAAAACAAATAGAAAACTAAAAGAGAGAGTAGGTCAACGCATGTCAGGCAGCAGGAGAAGTGTTGAAAAAAATGCCTTATGCATACATACTCTTAATACAGATCTAACTCATACCTTTAAATTTGCTATTTTGCGCAGTGGTGCCATGGTGCAGTGGTGCAGCAGTAGTGTTATCGCCTCATAGCAAGATATTCTTCAGTTCAATTCTCAGCTGGGGTCCCTTCTCTGTGGAATCTGTATGCCTCCTTGCATTTGTGTGGGTTTCCTCCGGGTGCTCCGGTTTCCTCCCATGTTACAAAGACATGCATCTGGAGCATTTCTCCCTGGGCCTCTGCTGAAAATTGGCTTTGTTCCAAGTCGGACTTTCCTAGTTAACAAATGTTAAATAAATGAATTATACGTGCACCACTCAGAGGGGGTGACTTAAAACTGCATACAGAGAGGATAGAACTGCAATGGATTTTTAGATTTAAGGCACACATACCCCTGGCTTGAATGACATGGTTACTATCAACATTCATTTGAAGTATTTATATGCTCAAATACACTGAACTTCTTGTTTTTGTTTCCATATTATATGGTTTAAAAATCTAAATTTCATAAGAAGTATTATCACTTATTATTTTTTACTTTTTATTTCTAACTGTTCATTGTTACTTATAAATATTTTTTATGACTAATTTTATAGACCTTTTATATTTTATTTTAATTTTATCGTGACTACAGTTTTAACTTGGGATTTGATCATGTTACTACATCTTGATTATATAAGCTAAACATAATGAGTTGTTCAGATTTTTACCTGAAGAAGCCTATCTAGGTGAAAGTGCTCTTTGCACATGCAAACTCTTTAAGTACGCTGTTGATTTTAAACTTTTGGAATAGACATCTCTTACTTTTTACAAAAGCAACTTTTCAAGTCAGATGTGTACTTTATACTTTTGAATCATATAACTGTTGTTTTATCTCTGCTTGTGGTTCCCGTTACTTTTTTGCCATTACAGAGATGCAGAGTGGAAATAAGAGAAGCTGCAATAGGCTGCTTGATGGCTGTAGCAGCACAGGGTTTAACAGTAGAGTTTATGATTGACATCAGAAGGGAAGTTGGACTACTGCTGCCAAATCAATGAGTGCTCACATGCATAATGTAGCACCACCTAGATGACTTCTGTGTTCATCTAGAACAAGATGGCAGCATAGCCAGCATAACAGCCATCTGATAGATAACTTTATGTATACAAGAAAGTACCAACCCTCTTCATCACATAAATGGAGGAGAATTGGAAAGATAAGAAATTTGACAAACAGACCAACAGAACGATATAAACTATTAAATGACTGAAGTGCAAGCACACAGACAATCCCCTTAGGCAAAATTCCAATCACAATCCAATAAAATGACTTGAAGCAGAAAGCAGCTGCTGAAATAAACAATTATCCTTTTAATTACACAGCACAGGATTTTGTTCCGCTACAAGACTGGAGCTTCATCAGATAAAACATTTACATAAAGCAAAAACCTTTTAAAATAGTACTGATCCAATAAAAACACATAATCAGTCACACCTCTGAATTATAACCAGTAGGGTTAATGTTAAAACCCAATGACAGTGTTTAAAAACAGACACACCCCCATATTCACGTCCGTGCATAGACCCACTTTTTACATTAAACATAAAACACTTTTATAGTAACAAACCTAACTTCAACACTTAAATTAAAAAAATATTTAAACAATTATTTAAACAAACCTTACACATCACATAGAAATGGGTTTTAGCTTAAGTAAACACAAAACCGATGCAGCTTCATTTAAACCTGTCGAGCAATGAGCCACTAAACAAAGTTGCCAGGAAAGCTCAGCTTTTTCAAGAAGCTGTGGTCAAGCACCACCTCTATCTGACTCAGATAATGATTGTAACACAATAAATTTAAAGGAATGATCATTGTGGGCATTAATATGCCTAAAAAGTGCATTAGTTACTTTACTTGTATGAATATCCGATAAATGCTCACTAATTCGATTTTTGAGTTTCAGCTCGGTCTTGCCTACATAAAAACAAGGGCAGACCAAGCAGATAGCACAGTAAACAACCATTTTAGTATTACAGCAAGGTTTTCCAAAATTCTGAACAGTCTGATAGTTAATATTTACTTGACTTACTGCTAAAATATATTTACAAAAAACACAAGCACCATACTTCATCATATGTCCTTTGTTAGAACAGGATTTAGAATGTCCAAAGATGCTTTTCAAATTAACACCTCTTTTAAAAACTATTGTGGGTTTATCACCTTTTCTCACCCTAACATCAGAATCATTGAGTAACACATTACAATTTTTCATTAAAATGCCTTTAATGGCATGACTATCTTCACTAAAAGATGTAGTAAAGGCGTTAGCATACATATTTGTACCAAGTCTGCCCTTAGACTCAACACTACTACCAGGAACAGACAACAGTAGATTTGGTTCAGTCTCTATGTTCAAACTTGTAGGGGACATATGTGATGAACCCATCATATTGCTATCAAGAAGTAGATTATTCAAAAGGGGTTGAAAATAACCCTTAGATCTTTTTTCTTTTACCTCTGCTATAAGCCCAGTAATAAGTAACTCAGGATATCCTCGATTTAGAAACATTACTTTCAAAAGCTCACACTCTTCAACAAAATGACACCAATCCATAACCATGAGGGCAGCTCTAATTAGCTACCCTTTAACAATGGCCCATTTTTGGAATAAAGGGTGGTTGCTGTGAAAGTG
This sequence comes from Protopterus annectens, assembly GCF_019279795.1. Taxonomy (NCBI): domain Eukaryota; kingdom Metazoa; phylum Chordata; order Ceratodontiformes; family Protopteridae; genus Protopterus; species Protopterus annectens. The sequence goes on along the minus strand of NC_056743.1, from coordinate 1,668,831,911 downwards.
AAGAAATGAATTTGAGTAGGTGGGCTTACGATATATCCTAGCCATCAATCTATGATTGGCAACATCTTTAATCAGTAACACATCCAAATAAGCAATCTGTGCAAAATCAACAACATAGGTGAATTTAAGAAAACTAGTGGTGTTATTGATGTAAACAATGAAGAAATCAATTATGTTGGTATCTCCAGACCAAAGAATAAAGATGTCATCCTGGTATCTAATATATAGATCACAAAAAGAAAAGTATGGGGAGGTTAACAGATATTTATATTCCCACATTAACATAACAATGTTAGCATAAAGCCCTCCGCATGGCAAATGCATGGCAATACTGTCTTGCTGGAGATATTTTTTTTTCTCAAACACAATAATGTTAGATTTTAAAACTAAGTCTAGCAAAAGTTTATAAGTGTTAATAGATTTTTGTGAAAGACCTTCTTGGAATAAAAACTCCCTAAACCATTCCTCCCCTACAGAGTGTGGAATTGCAGTGTATAGGTCTTTAATATCAATTGTAATAAACACCCAATCTTTGTTATAGGGGAGACCATTCAACCGTTTAAGAAAGTCCCATGAGTCAATACAAACATAAGGTCCGGCATACACAATACTCTTCAATTCTGAATCTAAAAATGTAGCTAAGGGTTGTGTAATAGAACCCCTAGGATCCACAACAGGACACATAGGGGGTTGATGCACATCCTTATGCAATTTGGGCAAACCGAATATAGTAGGTATTATAGGAAAATCCACATTCAAAAAGTTATACTGGTGAATATCAATTGATCCTTCAAAGAACAGATCGTAAATATAACTATGAATCCTACCATACAACATGTTCATTTCATTAATTGAACTTTTTTATAGGTATCTGAATTAAGAAGACTTTTCATTTTCTTAAAGTAGCCGCATTGATCCATTACCACAAGCTCTCCACCTTTATCTGGCTTGATAAAGCACACATGTGGATTATTTTTCAAAAATTCAAAGACAACCCTTTCATTAACATTAAGGTTGTCCTGAAAAAAATTTTTCTTACTATTAAATACTGTCCTAATACCAAGCTCACACATATTTTGAAAAAGGGTAAGAGCAGGATGGAGGAGCAGATTATATGTACTAGCAATTCTTAGTGGATTGTCAAGATAAACCTCATTCAGAAATAATAAATGTAAATTCATCTTACAAACATATAATCTCAAGTCCATCAATGTTTGAACATTATTCATCTGTTTAGGGGGGACAAAAGTCCATCCTTTGGAGAAAAAGTCACACATTTCCATAGAAATATCCAAAGATGAATAGTTATAAACTTTAGTCACCTTTGGTATTAGTGGAAATACATAATGTTGGCAAAATTTCACATGGGACTTGTCACTCTGGACCTACTTGGCTCGATTCTTCCCCCTCTTAACTCTGAGGACCATAACCTTGATGATTTCTCCAAGAACCTCTGGTGGACTGCGCATCCCTTGGTGGATGAATTGGCTGTAAATTGCTCTGAGGCTTCAGATTCCTCAAATGCTCCATCCACCTTGGGGAGGGACATGTGAATTCTCTAAAAAAGCATCACCATTCTTGATGTCATTTTCATCTGGATTTTCATCATAACAATCATTGTTTGCCTGATAGGTACCAGGACCATTGGTCTCACCCCTTGATCTTTTAGACCATACCTGTGAACTGGGGTGGGGGTGGGGGTGGATAAGCTACATTATTATTGTATGCCTCTACATCCCTCGTCAGTTTCTTCAACTTTCTAGATTTTATTACACTCACTTGTTCTTCTATGGACTGTAGAATATGGGCATATTCAAACTGGTTATCAACAAAAGCTATATCCTGGATAATAGAATTGTTAAGCACCAAAATATCTTTAGTTAAAGTTTCAATAGTGCTATTGTTAAATTTAATTACTAGATCCATATTTTCAAATGCATGTTTGTCAAAGAGCTGGATGAGCTCTTTGTGAAATGACGAATTTTCAACCAGGCCAATAGGGAAGTGCCATAGGCCCAAACCTTTCGGAACAATATGTCTTTTAATACACTCTCTGAAATACTCAGAGTCCACCTGTAACTTTTTAATTTTAAGAAGACACCGGTCAAATTCCAATAATTTATCATACAGGCCTTGATTGACAATAGCTGAATCCTGGTTAAATGTGGAACATTTTAAAAAATCTTTTAAATTCCCAGGTTGCAAGTTAATAGTCTGATTAAGCCGACTAGGGTGAACATTCATTCCTGCCCTAGTGCTCATATCATTCCCTGAAGTTAGAAATTGAGAAAGTTGATTACCAGACTCAGTAGGTCCATTATTTCCTGTTTGCGATGAACCGGGAAAACTATATGTGGGAAGTTGAGATAAATGCGAAGGTTGTGAAACTTGCTGAAAAAACTGACAATTGTTCCAGCTTGTCCATCCTCTGATTTAATTGCTGAATTAAAATGGTCAATTCCTCCAAGGAAGTTTCCATTAGCCAATGCATGACTGGAGAAGGGGAGTCCTTGCTAGCACAACAAGAACCCAAACAGACCAACAGAATTCTATAAACCACTAAGTACATTCATAAGTGAGACCCTTAGGCAAAATTCCAATCACAATCCAATAAAATGACTTGAAGTAGAAAGCAGCTACTAAATAAATAATTATCCTTTTAATTACAGAGCATAGGATTTCGTCCCGCTACAACACCAGAACTTCATCAGATAAAACATTTACATAAAGCAAAAACCTTTTAAAATAGCATTGATCCAATGAAAACACATAATCTGACATACCTTCGCATTATAACCAATAGGGTTAATGTTAAAACCCAGTGACAGCATCTAAAAACAGACGCACACCCATATTCACGTCCGTGCATAGACCTACTTTTTACATTAAACATAAAACACTTTTATATTAACAAACCTAACTTGAATGCTTAAATTAAAAAAAATATTTAAACAATTATTTAACAAACCTTACACATCACCTAGAAATGGCTTTTAGCTCAAGTAAAGTGTCTATTTTAAGACACTGTCATTGGGTTTTAACATTAACCCTATTGGTTATAATACAAAGGTGTGTCTGATTATGTGTTTTTATTGGATCAATGCTATTTTAAAAGGTTTTTGCTTTATGTAAATGTTTTATCTGATGAAGTTCCGGTCTTGTAGTGGGACGAAATCCTGTGCTGTGTAATTAAAAGGATAATTGTTTATTTCAGCATCTGCTTTCTGCTTCAAGTCATTTTATTGGATTGTGATCAGAATTTTGTCTAAGGGGATTGTCTGTGTGCTTGCACTTCGGTTGTTTAGTAGATAAGAACGTTGGACAGGGGAGAACTGCAAATGGAAATTTAAGGGTAGCCATAAGGTATGCAATGTGACTGGGAGTTTATTTTTATTTCATTTTTTATTTTGATTTTTTTTGTAGGGAATAGCCCCTTTTTTGATAAGAAAAAGAGTGTATGGACACATTGGCAGAAGGATGCTGATGGGATAGCAGAAATGCAGGAAGCAATGGCAGGCACAATAAGTGGGCAATAATGCAAACGGGAGGGAAAATACCAGGATAGGTATAGAGTAGGGTTCTGAGATTGTTGTAAACAACAGGGTAACAAATCCAAGTACTGGTCACCTGGCAGGGTGCTGTTATGGGATGGTTAGGGTCTGCTGGTGCACATGATACCACAGACCACACAGGGAGACAATCTGCCATGCTAAGGTGGGCATCTGGGTGCTACTACAACTCAGCCACCTCCAGCCTTTTGCGCTGATGTTGAAAGTCTAGCACAAAGCCATATGGATCACCATCAGAAGAGGAAGCTTGACTCCCTGCAGCAAGTGACCCTTGAGGGCACTGGTCAGACCTTCCATAACAAGTTGTCCTTGAGGGCACTGATCAAACCTTATGTTCACCTTCTGCAAGGGAACCAATGCCTTTCTTTTGAAATGCAGCCCCATTGTTCACTGATGACCCAGTTCCTGAGGCTTTGGCTGGCACAAACTATTGTGTGCTGGGCCTTACTTCCCCTTCCACAAATGTACCTGTAGAAGAATAACATAATGGGAAAACATGATTAAGCACACGTGCTGGCAACAAAACCACAGTCATAAATTAGACTAGCAGAGATGTCATGTAGGCCTTGCTGATGATAGAGTCATTCCTTCCTTCTACAACATCTAACTGTGTACATTTCATACTCCTCTGCTCCTATTAAATAAAGTATACACTAGAAAGTCGACTTGTAAGTAGATAACAGAAACACAACAGCATTTGAAAAATAGGTATGCATGATCACATTTCTTGCTGTGTCTCCCTAATTTCTATTTCCTGCTATAAAAGCAGCTCAGGTTGGTGCTGTCTTAGATCACTGTAGCAATTCAGGTACTAATTGTGGCTGATAAACAGTTCCATACATGCTTTAGGATCCTATGACATGGGTACAGTACAGAAATGGGGAGTTCATCTCACTAATTGTGGTTCATAGACCAGTGCATAAAGGGGAGTGGTTATCATAGGTATGGGCATTCCACAATATACCATACACACCATACATACTGAGCTGATGTGTTTTGTTTACAGGCGTAACATCTATTGGCATGGCAGCTGAGGAAGGCAATGACTGAATAATTTCACATCTTAGAAGAACAAAGTGCTACTACAGACTTTCCACATATAGAGCATCTGTCTACAGGGCAGAGCCGTAACAAACAAGCAATATCAGGACAAAATTATACTGGGAGTAGTACAGAATGTGAATGCAGTAGGCAGCCAGACATTGCAATAAATAGAAGCACCACAGGGGCTTTATCACACACAAAGATAGATATTCGCTGAGGAATGTTTCATGTAAGTCACCAGCCTACATGACATGGCTACTCATAACTGAAGGTAGCTCAGATGTGGAAGCTAGGCTATTACTAGTCATTGAGCTGTTAGCTGGGAATGGACCAAGTTTGTAATGCCCATTACAGTACAGCATAGCACAGTCCACTACATTTGAAAGAGAGTACTGACAAACGCCCACCTGCACATCTGTCTTTCCAGGCACAATTTATTCTACAACTGCAACAATCTGCTTGACAGAGTATATATATCAAAGTGAGATATAGCTGTATTTTAATTTGTAATATTATGCATGCTAAAGGGATTATAGTTGTGACGTGCCATGTAAGTGCAAACCAGGTTGTCTTCCTGCTTTCATATGTTCTATCAGAAGAGGGTTCATCATAAGAGGGCAATGCATCCCTGATTTCAGTAGGACACATGTGGCTCACAGTGATTACATTACAGAAGTGGCACCATCTGATGACAAAATGGCATTGCCTGAAACACTATAAAGAGGAATAACCCACATTCACCTTTCAGGGGTAACAGCTTTTGAGAAACCTTTGTGAAATCCATGTGTCTCCAGCACATACAGCATCTGAAAGGCACACCACAGGAGATAGTTATGAGGGAGGTTTAGGTGCCATCATGACTCCAGGATCAATCCCTGATATTGCCATGACACTTAACATTAACAAGTGGGTGTGGAGGTCAGTGGTCCAATAACAGTAAGTTACTCAACACATTATGGAGATGATAAATGTGCTCTGTGGACTCTTCCAGGATGTATAACAAGCACACAATTACATGGAGTATAGGGAGAGGGAGCAGAAAACACTGGAAGGTCACTGGTGATGTGTTGCTTGCATCAGTGCCTTTGTGAGTCAAATTTTCAACCACCCTCTGATCTGCTCGCAGACACTATGTCTTCCATGCCTGTTGAAGGGTTAGGAGGGGAGGAAGTCACAGACTGCCCCAAATTAGAATGATTGTTTAACAGATGATCTTCCTGTCACCTGTGGTCAGGCTGCCAGCAGTTCAGGGTGTTTTCCAGATTATGGTCAGTTACATTTTTCTTTATCAACACTATGGACCCCTTGCCAGGCTAAAAGTGCATGATTGTATACTTCTACCTTGTCCATATTGCATATGGGCACACAGTCTGCCACGCACTATGTGGAAATGATGTTTATCAGGAATAGTACACAGTAAGCCCAATCAGGGTGAATGCTTTCTCTCCCATTGTTTTACACCTTCCCTGCCACGGACAGACCCTACCACACAATCTAATGCAATGGAAACCTCCAATGGTCATATCATGGCAGTTTGCCTCCACTAGTAGGTACCTAATAAATAACAAATTCAAGGAATACAGGACTATCATATTCAACTCCAATTAACCTACCCCATCTCATAGTATTGCTTTCACCTGTCACTGTGGAGCTGTCAAGCCACATATAAAACTGATGACAACTATGCCCTTCCCACCCATTAACATGTGGCACCATCTGCCTTATTCACAGAATGGCCATGCCTTTTATTGTGCTATATAACCTGGATATGATAATAGAGACATCATTTTATTCTGTGCTGTCTGTATTGTGGCCAGTAATTATGGACCAAATGGCACAACTCTACCAGTAAAAAAATGTGTTGTGCCCACTTATTTATAGTACTGCTGTTTTATGTGCCACCACCTGATTCTATAATCTACCTTTCTACAAGTGGTATAGCTGGTGAGGAAGGTCCTCTTAAGATGTCAATGTGCCATTCATTTTGCCTGAACTCCTGAACATTGCCAAATTATACAAAACACAAAATTCAAAGTACAGTGAGCTATCTGCAGTTTAGTTCTTGATAATACAGATGAGAGAACTATGCTGAATTTTTTTAAAGTAGGGGGCATAGAATGTTATAGAAAACAATAAAATTATTTTATTTTATATGACAGAATATTTTAGAAGTAAGATACCATGGGACAACATATTTATTCACCATCTTTGCTGGATAATTACATAGGATTGTAAGATCATAGGAAGTTACTAGGCTAGGGCCCTTACAAGCTGAGCTAAGTTCTACCTTTATTTCAATGATCAGCACAAATTGCTCCTGTCCAAGAGGGACACAGGTGGAAACCCCTGGGTGAATATTTTGTTACCCATCCAATCGTTCAGATTGTGTTTGAAGAGGGCCAATGAGGTGCTCTGTTTGACATGAAGTGGGAGTTTAGTCCAAAGGTGTGGTAACCTCTGGGAGACAAATCTGTCCCTCCAGCAAGTTCTATTAATGTTACATACCAGGTTATAGACTGAGTAACCCGTGTACCATTTGACTTGCGAATATGCAGCATTTCCAATAAAGCAGGGTCAAAGATCGGCTTATCTGCTAGGTATAGATCGCCTCTGAGTAGACCGTATAAAACAATAAAGTGACAGTGATTTCAGATGATTCACATAGGACAGAAGCAGAAGACCTTGAATTTTCCTTATAAGGAAACTTTGTGGTCTCTCCAATTGCTGCATGTGCTTCGAAAGGTACATACCAAAAGGGGCATTGTACTCAATTTTTGGCCTGAGAAGGGAAAAGTACAGAGAGGTTCTAACTTCTTTTTTTCTGGATGAAATGCCCTTACTTATGAGATGAGCAATACAGAATGCCCTTCTTACCACTGTATAGACATGGTGATCAAAGGTAAGGTTACTGTCAACCTGTGTGCCCAGGTCTCTCACCACTGAATGCATACGTAGGGTGTTGTTATTGATGTGGTAGTTAGCAGGAACTTTGCACCTACTGAAAGGAATGATAACACTTTTTTTTGCATTGGGTTTAAGCCCATGACTTTGGCACCAACCATTTGTTTGTGTAAGGCCCTCTTGTGGGATGTAGATATCATTTGGAGATTCTATGACCACTCCCAGTTTGCAGTCATCAGCAAACTTTGTCAGCCACAGACCTTTAGTTTTAGCGTGTACTTTGGAGAAATAGATTCCAAACAGTAGAGGTCCCCAGACTGATCCTTGTGGAACACCACTGGTTGCAGGTCAGCTGTTGGAGATGGATTCCCCTATTTTGACTATATGGGTTCTATCAGTGAGTCAGTTAGTGACCCATTCAATGATATAAGGGTTGATACCTACCTGGGCGAGTTTGTTAATGATGCCTAAGTGGGAGATAGTGTCAAAAGCCTTGGCTAAGTCTAGGTAGGCTATATGCACAGATTTCCCCTCATCCAGAGCCTTTGTGACTGTCTCAAAGAAGTCCACCAGGTTTAACAAGTATGATCTCCCTTTGACAAATCCAAACTGAGTATAGTCATGTGTTTGGAGATTACCTATATCTTTGTTGATAAGGTCTATGATGATTCACTCCAAGGCCTTGCAAATAAGACTAGTCAGGCTAATAGATGTATAGTTCCCAGGGTCAGTGGAAGCACCGCCATTGTGCAAGGGGATAATGGTGGCCATTTTCCATTCAGCTGGGATGAAGCCAGAGCTTAGCCTATGACTGAAAAGATTACCCAGTGGTGTTGCTAATTCTTGAGGACATGTAGAATGCAACCTGGGATGTTATCATGTCCCATAGATGCTGTGTTTTTGGCTTTAGACAGGGAGTTTATGACCTGTTCTTTAGAGATACAATGTAGAGGACAGGTGGTAGGGTGTTATGGGGTACTTGTGGTGGGGACAGGGAGTGACGTTTTCAAAAAATCTGTCATCTAACAGGTTAACTGTGTCCACAGGCTCAGTATATGTGGTATCATTAACTAGTAGCTCAGTACAAATCTAGGCCTTTTCTTTTAGGGTCAGGTTACAGATGTAACTAAAGAACACTGTGTCGTTCTCCTAACTGAGGAAGCTAATTTGGATTCATAAATACTTTGGAGGACTTCACAAGAAGTCCTATTTGGTTGTTTAAGCTGAGGAAGGAGTGTTTCCAGTTTAGGGCTCGCTTCTTCTTACTCTTAGACAGCAATTTCTTCCTCTTATTGTAAAACCTGTTAATGGTAGTTGTCCAGCAGGCAGGTTTACTCTTCTTTGAGGAGCTTGTTTTGATCCTATCAGGTATGGCTAAGTCAAGGCAGTTATACAGGTGTTTGTATAAAGCCTTGGTGTAGAACTCTGTGTAATTGCCAGTTCCATCTGAGGGGGGCGGTGCAGTGAAGCTGTTTATACCATCCCGTAAGAAATTGTCATCTACTTTGGTGAAGCTTTTTAGTTTAACTCTTGGTGGGTGAGGGGTCAGGAGTGATAGTTACTTTGAATGAGACAAATTTTTGGTACACTCCCTAGGTTTCAATAAAGTCCATGTAAGCTACAAGTAGAGCCTACACAGAATGTATCCATGTACACGGTAAGACTGATGGCAGAGACACATACCTTTTGGCCCATTAACCTTGACTGAAAGGTCTGCAAGACATTTTATTTCAGTAGATTGGACTTATTGTAGTTTTTTTTTTTTTTTTACATTCATGTGCTTGTATGAAGACTTGTATGAAAGGTTGGACACTCAGGAGGGAGAAAAGGACCTGTACCAATTGGCTAGACAGAGGGACCGAGCTAGGAAAGATGTGCAGCAGGTAAAGGTGATAAAGGATAATGAGGGAAACATACAAGCGAGGAGAGTGTGTTGAGGAGATGGAAAGAGTACTTTGAGGGGTTGATGAATGAAGAGAATGAGAGGGAGAGAAGGTTGGATGATGTAGGGATAGTGAATCATGAAGTACAATGGATTAGCAAGGAGGAAGTAAGGATAGCTATGAAGAAAATGAAGAATGGAAAGGCTGTTGGCCCAGATGACATACCTGTGGAAGGTGTGTAGGTGAAATGGCAGTGGAGTTTTTAACCAGATTGTTTAATGAAATCTTAGAAAGTGAGAGGATGCCTGAGAAATGGAGAAAAAGTGTTTTGGTACCGATTTTTAAGAATAAGGGTGATGTGCAGAGTAGTAGTAACTACATAGGGATTAAATTGATCAGTCACAGCATGAAGTTATGGGAAAGAGTAGGGAAGGTAGGTTAAGAAGGGACGTGATGATTAGTGAATAGCAGTATGGTTTCATGCCGGGAAAGAGCACTACAAATGTGATGTTTGCTCTGAGAGTGTTGATAGAGAAGTGCAAAGAATGTCAGGAGTTGCATTGTGTTTTTGTAGACTTAGAGAAAGCATATGACAAGGTGCCTAGAGAGGAGTTGTGGTATTGTATGAGGAAGTCAGGAGTGTCAGAGAAGTATGTGAGAGTGATACAGGATATGTAAGAGGGTAGTGTGACAGCGGTGAGGTCTGCGGTGGGAGTGATGGATGCGTTTAAGGTGGAGGTGGGGTTATATCAAGGATCAGCTCTGAGCCCTTTCTTATTTGCAATGGTGATGGATAGGTTGACAGACGAGATCAGACAGGAGTCCCCATGGACTATGATGTCTGCAGATGACATTGTGATCTGTAATGAGAGTAGGGAACAGCTGGAGGACAACTTGGAGAGATGGAGATATGCTCTAGAGTGAAGAGTAATGAAGGTCAGCAGGACTAAGACAGAATATATGTGTGTGAATGAGAGGGAGGATAGAGGAATGGTGAGGATGCAAGGAGTAGAGGTGGCAAAGGTCAATGAGTTTAAATACTTGGGGTCAATAGTTCAGAGTAATGGTGAGTGTGGAAGAGAGGTGAAGAAGAGAGTACAGGCAGGATGGAGTGGGTGGAGAAGCGTGTCAGGAGTGATTTGTGACAGACGAGTACCTGTAAGAGAGAAAGGGAAGGTCTGCAACAGGGTAGAGAGGCCAGCTATATTATATGGGTTGGAGACAGTGGCAATGAAAAAAAGGCAGGAGTTTGAGCTGGATGTGGCAGAGTTAAAGATGTTAAGATTTGCACTGAGTGTGATGAGGGTGGACAGGATTAGGAATACGTATATTAGAGGGTCAGCCCAGGTTGGAAGGTTTGGAGACAAAGCCAGAGGGACAAGATTACATTGGTTTGGACATGTGCTGAGGAGGGATGCTGAGTATATTGGGAAAAAGATGCTAAGGATGAAGCTACCAGGTAACAGGAAAAGAGGAAGGCCTAAGATAAGGTTTATGGATGTGGTGAGAGAGGACATGCAAGTGGTTGGTGTGACAGAGCAAGATGCAGAGGACAGGAAGAAATGGAAACAGGTGATCTGCTGTGGCAACCTTAACGGGAACAGCCGAAAGAAGATGATGATGATGTGCTTGCATGTGCGATGTGACATGTTATTTAGCTATGCTTACCATTGCACACTCATGCATTAGACATCCTGTTGACATCTAAAAATAGAAACTGGATGTGTTCAATTTCATGTTTCTTCTTTATGTGCTTGTTTGCGAGATGCGTCGCATCATTTAGCTCTGTGTAGCATGGGGTATTTAAGCACTGGACATCTGCTAGACAGCTAAAAGTAGAAACCATATGCATTCAATTGTTGTAGTTCTGCAGTGCTTAGCAATGTGGAAACCCATGCAGAGAAGCTGAGCTACGCTTACAGGCACCTTCGCAGTATATCTAAAGTTATAGAACTTCCCTTCACTATCCCAGTGGCTAGATAGGTTGAATCATGCCCTCCAGTGTAGTAGGGCCTGGGTTTTAGTCAGGGCATTAATACATTTTACATGTAATGCTGTGAAACTGTGTCAGGTGACTGAAACATCAGTTGACTTTAAATGAAATAATTGTTACATTTAGTTAAGCTGCGCGATGCTAAGCATTGCTTAAACATGGTCAGCAGTCTTTTCCTGTTTGCACATTGCTAAGCTTCACTTAAACATGGTTTGTGTGAGTTTGCAAGATGCTAAGCAACAGCACATGTTTTTTGAAAGTTATAGTATGACATGCAAGGGCAAGAATGTAGCCTATTTAAAGGTCAATAGGTGGAAATTTCACATTATTCCTTGGAGCCTGACCTTGACTGTGGGTATGGCTGCTGTGGTGGTGGAAGGTGTGCATAGTAGAGCACAAACATGGGGTGCACAGGAGTCCAGAGTTTTCATTGGACCCCTATTAGACTGCTACAGACCCCAGCTGTTGCAGGGTGACTACCAGGGCTCAGAGTTTAAGTCTGAGGCCTGATATAGTTTGTCCAGGGACCTATCCAGTGGAACTGGTATCCCTCACATTGGTGAGCAGTGGCATCACTATTATGCTGACCTGTATAGTAGGAAGAGGGGAATGTTGGACATCTGGATCCAAGAGGCAAGGGTTGGGTGCACCCCACAGATATGTAAGTATGTTTTCTAGTAATTTATAAATATACAAGCTGAATATGTGCAAAACTGGTATGCATAATGGTTTCCTTCTCTTACCACAGCTGCAGAAGAGAGGGCTTGCAATGTCCAATCCCATGCAAGGTGTTTGGTCAGGATAAGGCAAGTGCATGGTATGTAAGAAAATCAATAAAGTATTAACTTAATACATAACTTAATAATAGCATGTAGTACTGTGTAGCATAGCTTCCAACCATTAGTTAATGTTGTGGTCTACCCAGATTAAGAGTGAATCTTGTGGTCTGCTCATTGTCTGAAATATGTGGTAGATTGCACTCAATAAATGAATAGGGTAAATGTGTAAGTAAACAGAAGTCCTAGACAGCTATCCATGTGTATAAATGCAAGATTTGAAACAACATGAATCAATAAAGTATAAAAGGAGATTGTGGTCTGATTCATTTTTTTCAAATAAGATGTTCAGTATTCCTGTAGTCACTGCTCATGGGTTCTAATCTGACACCAGCCAACTGAGAAATGTACAGTAGTCAATAATGTTGTACCATGTCATAAATAAATGCTGTGCAATGCCCAGATTAATGTTGTGTTCAGCTTATTTTGTCTGAAATATGCTGTAGGTTGCAGTCAACAAAATAATAGGGTAAGAGTGTAAGTTAACAGAACTACACAGCTATGCTTGTGTGTAAAACAAGATTTGAAACAATATGAATCAATAAAGTGTAAAATGAGATGTTGCACTAATAATTTAATTTTTTCAAATAAAATGTTCAATATTCCCATAGTCACTGCTTGTGGTTTCTAATCTGTCACCAGCCAACTGAGATATGTGCAATAGGCAATACTATTTTAATATGTTAGAAATAAAAGCTGTGCAATACCCAGATTAAGAGTCAGTGTTGTGCTCTGCTCATTTTGAATGATGTATGTTGTAGATTGCAGTTAATAAATGAATAATATAAATGTGTAAGATAACAGAACTCCTACACAGCTATGCATGTGTGTAAATGTAAGATTTGACACATGAATAAATGAAGTGTAAAAGGAGATGGTGCTCTGATAATTTATTTTTTCAAATAAAATGTTAAGTATTCCTCTAGTCACTGCGTATGGGTTCTAATCCCACACCAGTCAACTGAGAAATGTCCAGCTGTCAAGCATAATCAGTGTACATAGACATACCTATCAACTGTCACAATTGTTGCAAAATGTACTGAATATTGTCTCGTATGTCTGGTCTGCTGATTTGCAGATATATGACATCACTCAAAATGCAATTTAATGACAAATCTGTTATCAGAACACCCTGCTAGTATTGTATGAGCACATTATGTAAGAATGTTCCTTGTTGTTGTGCCTTTATACCACCATTATGTATGGCTTGTTACATAATGTCCAGTGCTAAGAGGTTGAGAGGTATGCATGTGCAACATCATATATACAGTGCAAGCAGTCAATTTTTCTCACAAGTGAAATCTAACATATCTAGAAGTATATACTTGACTTCTGTGTAGTTATATTATCTGTAAAGTTACTAATGTTCTTTGTTTTTCTCTCACCCCAGCCCTTCTCTTCTTTTATTTATTTAATCAATATATTTATTATTATCACTTGATATTATCATATTATTTATTACCTCTTATGTTGGCCTTATGTATAATTTAATATTGCTTTGCTGTTAAAAAACTTTAATTTACATTATTTATTGTTATGTTCCTCATTATATTATTATTATTTTTTCTATTACTCATTATAGTTTTCTCTTCTATTATTAATTACACATATTTGGGTTATATTTATCTTTTCTTTATGTTTATATTTCATTTACCACAGAGCAAAAAGGTAGGCCGGTTCCCAATTATCCACCTACCTTGGCTCCCCTGGCCGAGGCACCGGGGCCCAGCAAATCTGGGATGCAGCCTGGTTGCACCCCCTCTGCTGTCTTTGCACTACCTGCTCCATCAGGTAGTTCCACCCCACAGGCTGGGGGTGGTCCCTACTCTGGGAGTGGAGCTGGAGGGGGTGCTTTCATCACCCAAGACCAACTGCAAGGCATGGTGTGTAGGCTTGTGCACCAAACTGTTGGTGCATGCCTACCCTGGATGGAGAGCACACTGTCCAACCTGGTGTGGCAGGTGATGGCATCAACCACTGCATCCACAAAAACAGTGAAGGTGCAGTGCTGACAGTCCCATGGCTGAAGACTTGAATCACACTTTACTGTGTCCGACATCCATGTGACTGGGATTCCACAACACTGCTCACCCCCCCTTGTATCCCACACCAACCCTGTCTGCTGTCTTGTCAGTCTTAAAAAGCTTCATCACTTTCCAACTTACCTTCCACACATATCTATGTCCCTTCCCCAACATTCCACTCTGTCCTTAAAATCAAAAGAGCACATGTCCCCCAAAAAATGTATTGTCCCATACATAGCTCTCCATTTCACACTTGTCCACTGGGCACACTTAATTTGGTCCAATTGGCTTAACAACCCAAATATGTTGTCGTCACCCCTCTGTCTGGTGGTGTCAGTCCAAATTCAGCTAAAAAAATCTGTTAAAGTGCACAGTTTTTTCCCATTGAAAAAAATGGATAGCTATGGTTCTTTCCTACACCCTTCCTACACACACCTACCTGCCCTTCACTATGTTTTTTCCATTGCTTGTACCCCATTTCACCACCGTCCTATCTCCCCATTTTTTCTTTTTTTAAAGAATTTTTATGTGTGATGCTGTGCTACATGTAGCAGTGCTAAGCAACACTAAATGCCAGTATATTAATAAATGTATTTGAAAACATAATAATCATGTTCAAGAAGTACATGTGTGCCCTATTTCAAACCAGTTCCGTTGCACCTGAAGAACAATGCAGCAACCTTCCAACCAGTTAATTAGCACAGGTGTTTTAAGCAAAATATAGTAATTATCATTTTCACCATTAAGCATGTTTACACGATGCTGCACATTGCACTGCATCACGCAAATCTGCTAAAAGATTAATGGAAAAATAGAAGTTTACCTGGGACTCTGGTAGAGAAATACATCACTATAAAGCCATACAAATAATAATAGATGTAAGTGAGGTATGTGCTAGCAGGTAAGTGTGAAATTATATCTACAACATCTAAAAATACACCTACTGAAAGATTAATGGAAACATAGGAGTTTTAACTGGGACTGTGGTAAAGACATTCATCACTATAAAGCCATACACATAATAATAGATGTAAGTAAGGTATGTAATACCAGGTAAGAGTGCAATTATATATATGATATGTAAAAATACACCTGCTGTAACAGTGACTCAGTAGCTCAATATGTTAAATATTTTGAAAACATTAATTTTTGATTCACATGGTCCTGGGTTCAAACACAGCTGTGTCTACCATTTAAAATACTTTTATGTGTATATCACCATTATAAATTCTGATATGTATGACAGTCACATCACCTATTTATCCACCCAAAGCAGTACAGTTGGGCTGTCTGCTTCAAAATAGGGGCAGTCAGTGGCCTACAGATAGGACTACATTTTAACTATTTCTATTCCTATTGCAGCACTAGAAAATTAATAGAATATCGGGTCATGCATTAGTATAAATTCCCAGAGGATTTAAAAATATGTAATTTAAAAGAGGCCCAATAATATCAGACTTCCACCCACAATGATTTGCTAGTGATATTACAGAAACCCACAGCTGCAGAAGTAACATACATATATGCTGATTCATTTCAGAAAGGTTTGTCTTTTGTACCTGTTAAGAAAGCAAGTGTGGATGAAGTTTTAATTAATTTGAAATTGTTTACCAGGAAATTAAACCTATGTTTCTTTTTTAAAGATTCCAATGGATGTAGCTGCCTGGATAGTGGCTATATGCGGCCTAGTACTTTTAATCCCCCTTCACCCAGTAGTTACTGTTTTTGAAAACTTATGTAAATTTGAAATTAGGAAAATGCTATGTCATAAACCAATGGCCAGTAAAAGCACATATAATTTAACTCTTGATGATACTAACACATTAAAAATGATTCATGAAAATCCAAGATTAAGGGTTATGAAACCTGATAAAGGAGGGGGATTAGGAATTATGAACAGTAATGACTATAATATTAAAATGTCTTCCCTTTTATTTAGTGAAACCTGTGAAGAAACACATATCAATGAAATGAATATAACTTATTATATAATTGATTTATTATTAGAAGATTTACTTATTAATAATCAAATTTTCCTGCCTGAATATACATTTTTTAAAGTCACTCATTCAGGGATCCCTGCTACTTTTGGTGTTCCAAAGATACATAAAGATTTAAGGGACCTGCCTTTCAGACCAATTGTTGATGCAGAGACTTCAAAAACATTCTCGATCACTAAATATATTGACCATCAGACTAAGAATATACTAGAAGGTTATTTGTATTGTTTTAAAGACTCATGGGATTTTTTGACCAAAGTCTCCAATGATATGTATAAAGATGAAATGATTTTTGTTACGATTGATATCAAATACTTGTTTTCTCTAATACTGCATACTACAGAAATTGAATGGTTTTATTCTTATTTATGTCAACATTCAAATTTAGAGCATAGTTAGATCCCCACTATAAGGGCATTAATGAATGTTGTATTAAATAACAACTTCATTATTTCTGAGCAACAGTTATTCAGACAGAAAAAAATATGTTGCAATGGGGCAGCATGTGCCCCCATTTTTGCTAACATATTACTTGCATACTGGGAGACTAATTTTGTTATCAATTCTTCCTTTTGGGAATGTTGATCCTTATATGGGCGATTCTTAGTTATCATAATTTTTGGACCAATACTCGAGAGAAACTAGATCAGTTTTTTGAATATATTCATAACACTACTGACTTTCTTAAATTTGCTATGATCCTGTGGGATGACAAGGTCAATTATTTACATATTACTATCAGGAAAACAAACTAAATAAGCAATTTGATTCTACAATTTATAAGAAACCTATGTATTCTAATATGTTATTACATTTTAATAGTTGGCATCCCATTAACCAAAAGAAGTCATTAGTTAAAGGTCAATGTGTACGACTTGCATACATGGTTTCAGACATGGGTGAATTTAAAACACAATGTCATATTCTGAAAAATATGCTGTTATGAAGAGGGTATCCAGTCACTTTTCTTGACAATATTTTCAGGGAAGTGATGGATAAAAGGACAGGTGGTCAGTACACCCCTTTATTGATAATTGATAATTGATATTTACACCCCTTTATTGATAAATATGATAAATAAGGATGATCAGCATTCAACAAACAATTGTTCTCCAAGGTTGCCAAACCTAAGTTGGCATATGTGTTTTCCATGGGCGTACCCATGGCCACACCTTTCATTTATAGAAAATATTCATTCTGAAAGAAAAATACATTATTACCTAAAATCAATAAACAGTTCATAGATGGTATTAATTTCTGTACTACTAAGCTGTGAATTAGATATTAAGAATTCTATAATGTATTAAATTCCAGTCTTATTAAGGATAACCTTATTTATCATCTGTTCTTTTCTATAGACACTTTGTAGATGATATCTTCTTAATTTGGGATGACACTACTACTATTCAGGACTTAGTTGAATATGTTTTACAAACACTTGAAGAACCACAACCAAATGCACCAAAACTTTGTAGTATACCACAAACTTCAGGCCTGAAGTTTGTAGTATACTGCAAAGTTTTACAAGCACAACTACTTTTTTAAAGTTCAAAGGTAAACATTCACAGGATGAAATACGTTTTCTTGATACACATTTTTTAAAAAATATACATAATTAAATTCAAACTAAAGTTCATTATAAAGATGTTAAGAGAACTATCTATCTATATAAAATTATTATGCATCTACTTCATGTTTTTTGTAATATTCTAAAAGGTCAAATAGCATGGATATCATGGCTAAACAAAGACACTGTTATTTTTTCCTGAAAAATTATAACATTTGATACAAACGTTTGAAAAGAGAGGTTACAACCAACAAGACCTCAGAAATATAAGAAAACCCTTAAATAGGAACAGGATATGTGGGGATCTCCTATTTTTAGTGCTAATGGTTACAACACAAAGACAAATAGATCTGGCACATTGAAGAGAGGTAATGTTATGCTTAGATGTACTATGACATATAATAGATATTCAATTGAAGTACAAAGAATTATTGATAGAAAGTGACATATTTTAACATCTTCAACTGATATACACAAGTTTATTTCATATAAACCTAGCTTTAGCTATTAGAAACTCATAATTTGAAAGACCAACTTTATTGTTATAAGGAAAGGGAGACTTATATAAATATTAGAAATAGTTCCAGAAAAAGGATCTTTCCATGTTATAAATGTGTACATTGTAAATATATTTTAAAATGGATTTTTTTAAACATCCTGTAACTGAAAAGATTTTCACAGTTAATATTTCTCTGATTGTGATTCAAAACACCTGGTTTATTTAGTACATTGTCAAATGTGTACATGTTTCTATGTTGGCAAGACTTGATCAGAAACTGAAGGAACGTATCAGCAACCACTGATCTGAGATCAGAAGAAAGATTCCAACCAATGGCTTATATAAGCGTATTACTGATACTGATCAGACAAATACTTTTACATTTATGATATTGGGATTAGTTTTATTAGATGTAAGAGGTAGGGATATAAATTTTAGAACAGAAATTACTGAATATAAATGGATTAATGAACTTCATGCCAACTGTTCTCCTGGTTTAAATGAATATAATACTGTAAAGCCTGTTCTCAAACAATGTAATTCATGTTTTAAACCAGTTAATTATTTGCTATTCAACCAATGAATTTTCTGATTTATGTCACATAATTATTCGATGATTATAGATGCAAACTCATTTAACTGTTTTTTATGCACCTGATGAAGCTCTTATGCAAAAATGTTGAAACTATTGTTATTAAATTTTGGTTGTTTTGTTTTATTTTGGTGACTAGGGTATTATTTTGCATACATTGGTTTTGAATTTTAGATACACTTGTCTTTATTCACTGAGTAGACTTTTCTGGTCGTCATAGAAGCAGCACACCATACTCCGAGGAATTATCAAGAAAACCAGTTACAAAGACTTGTTTACATGTAGTTTCATATCTACTAGGATGTGGAAACACTTAGACGCACTTTCAAAACTAAGCACAAATTGTCTTGGAAAGGAATAAAAATTAAAATATCACAAGACATTCCTTTACAATATAAACTGAAAAGGCAACTACACTCCTCTTTTTGTACCTGTTTGATACAAAATGACATTTAGTTTTAAATGCATTTCCCTGGCAAATTACAGTTCACATAAATAATTACAAAACACCAGGTTATATTGGTGAAAGAAGCAACATCTCTATTTCTAAAATTATTTAATTTTACAATGAATGCTTGTTTTTACACATGGTGTATGATACCACTGGCCACTAAATCTGCACATGCTTGGGTACTACCTTTTAGGTTACCTACATAGCTGTAAACAGCCTTATGATTATCCTTGGCAGTACTTGCTAGGTTTCTCTCAAAGGTGCTATTGGAGGATTTGACAAGTTGTCTTATTTGCCTGTTGAGGCTGAGGAGGGTGCTTTTCTGTTGTTAGTGCCTTGCCTTTGTTTTATTGGACAGCAACCTTTTTGCATTTATTGTAGATTTTGTTGATGCTGGATGTCCACCATGGCAGTTTGTTTTTGCTTGGGGCTTTGGCTTTGATTCTTTCTGGTACAGCTGAGTTTATATACTTATGCAAGTGATTGTACAGGGCTTTAGTGTAAGCTTCAGTATTGTTACCACTTTCAGCTTGGGATGGGGCTTGGAATGCATTTATACCTTTGCCTAGGAGGGTATAGTTTGCCTTGGTGAAGTTTTTAATGTGATTTCACCCTTTGTAAGGTCTGGTGTTAGTGCCATTTTGAAGGTGACTTATCTGTGGTCAGGTTTAACTAATGAGGGTCCAACAGCTGTAGTAGTGTACCTGTTTGACATGTTGGTGAGGACCATATCTAGAATGTTTATTCCTCTTGTTGGGGTATGCACAAGTTGTTTCAGGGCATTTTAATTCACAAAGACAAGTAACTTTTGTGCTAGTAATTTGGGCTAGAGTAGGTTTTTCAGTTGATGGGGGATAATTAAAATCCCCTATAACCAGTATGTTTGGTAAAATTTGGATTGTCTTCAGTTTGGTTAAGTAGGCTTCATGGGTGTCGTGGCCTGAATGTACCCATCTACACTTAAAAAGGAAAACGTCATGCACATTCAGAATCCATGTTGCTGAAAAACTGGCATGTCCATAAGAGGCTATTTGAATATATCCCATGGGCCTCCAGTGCAGGAGGTTTAAGGTATTACACAGTGTAGATCCTAGTTTAGCTGAGTCTTCTATTCCTTAACTTAATACAAAAAACAACATTCCATAAAATTCCTTTTACATCTTTCTCAGATATCAGTCTCTATCTATCTATCTATCTATCTATCTATCTATCTATCTATCTATCGATCTATCTATCTATGTATCTCTCTATCTATCTAATCTAGCTATATAAATAATTATCCAAATTCAGATGTACCTAAAACACTACATGATATCAACACATTCTCTTTATTAGCTAGCTACAAAATCAGCTTAGACAATTCTCAGTTATTTCCTCTTTCTTCAGATTGTAACTTCATCAATCCTAACAACATAGGAACCATACATATCAAGCATCCCTGTAGATATTTAGGATGAGAGTTCTGTAATAATAAACCAATAATAACCTAAGAAATATAAAAACATGTTGGTCATATATTCAATATGATCTTCAGACATGGATTGGTATGAAATTGTTGTTCCTCACAAAAATAGCACTAATTAAAATGGATGTTTTTACCAGACTTTTATTGCACATTAACTCTCTCAATTGCACTTTAATTATCAAATTCATAAATAAAATTTAAGAAACTTTAGCAAAATGTATTTTTTCACCTAAATTAATAAGAATCAAGTACTCTAAATTAAGTGCTCCTAAATGTCTGGGAGGAATGAGTCTGCTGCACTTTAGGCAGTATTACTTAATATGCTGGGCTCAGAGACTAATGACTGCTGTTAACCTAAGCCACTCTTCTGACAAGAGGGCTCATTTCTGAGCCATTATATGGAATATACATTTATCGAAACACTCTTGAAATATCTTCTGTTTATCCTTTTTAAGCATCAAAACTGCTAGTAAAAAGAAAATGTATTCATTGTTTTGAGCTTTGATAAAGTGCAATTTTTTGTGTTAGTTTTCACTTGGTTACTTCAATGTATGTCTGTATCCTTACAGTAAAAGTTTTATGTGCTTCCCATAGTTACATGTTGTTAAACTAGAAGTACTATAATATATATTCCCCTTATCTGTTTACAAATAATATATATATATATATATATATATATATATATATATATATATATATATATATAGCTAATCAAGTCAGGAGTTATTTTTTGATCTGGGGTGAAGGGTATGGCAGGTAATAAAATAATAATAATAATAATAATTAAAAAAATTGTACTTTATTCATCTGCTTTTACTGTATTTGTGTTTCCTCCTACTTTATTTTGCTTTTGCCTCTTCTTAAAAGTACCCAATTGTATTTATTCTGCTGCATTTATTATTGCTTGGTAGTAGCCTGATTAAATTTTAACTGTTATTCTAAGTCTTTTGGTTTAAGCATTTGGGCTTCATACCAGTTGTTTTACATTAAGAAGCTTTGTGGTCTACACTGTTGTGGCAGGACAGGTAGCTTACATCCTTCTAAGCTGGGAATTGCTGATTTTAGGCTCAGTGTCTGCTATTCTAAAAGTGTATTAGTTCTGGTTTAAGCACTTGGGCTTCAGGCCAGTTATTCTACATTAAGAAGGTTTGTGGTCTGCACTCTTGTGGGAGGAGAGACTGGATTCTGCCCTTCTGAGCTGGAAATTTCTGGTCACAGGCTTACTGTGCCTGCTTATTTGAACTGCTTCTTTCTGAAACTGGTGTGCCTTGTTGCTGTAGCATAGACCAGATTCAGGCCTGATGAATCTAGCTTTGTTTGTATAACTTGAGCACTGATCCAGGCCATCTTTTTTTTTGGAGAAGGTTCCCCTGCACCCTAGTGGTAGGAGTGTGCAGTTAGAACTTGTCTGATTGAAGACTGCTGGAACAGTGCTCGATTTTGAGCTTTTTTCTGGTTAACTGGGTAACTTGTTTAAATCAGTTTGTTCATTTTCTATTGTTTTATATATATATAAAAAATTGCACTTTATTCATCTGCTTTTACTGTATTTGTGTTTCTTCCTACTTTATTACTAGGGGCATTGACTACAACTCTGATCTGAGATATATAACAATAAGTATCCTTTTCTGTGCATTTAAAGTGTTTTTTTTATTGTATCTGCTTTATTTTCTGAAAAAACAAAACAAAAAAAAAAAAAAAAAACAAAAGAATATACTTGTTTCCCACCTTTCTAAGTTAGTATAGTCCAGTTTTTAGGTTAGTGCTGAATTCAGGGCTGTGTTACAAGTCTCTGTGTTTGCCCATACCTTACTTGGACAGAAGGAAGATTCTCTGTTCACCTGTGAGAGAGGGGGGCTTTGAGCAGCTTATCTGTCCCTGGAGGAGTGGTATCAGCCCATAAATTTGTAGTTTATTGGCCATTTTGGGGTAATTTCTATATCTTTCATTTCCCTGCTATAAAAAACGCATTTGCCCGGTTCTGCACACCAGGCAGCGCAGGTTAGCTAGCGTATAACTATTCCCAGCTCCACAAAGTCTCCTCTTCGATATTTCCCTTGGAACTAGACAACCTTTCAATGTAAGCACTCAAACCATTCATTTCTCAGTCCAGCACTTGCTCAAAACTCATAGCAAGCACTTATAAACCCTAGCACTAAACCCCCCTATATTGTACAGAAAGACAAGGCTCTCTATTTGACCTTACCAGCCAATTAGTAAAACAGTTCACTGTACCTATCCAGGCATGTCCAAAGGGCAGTTTCAGGTGTACTCTCCGGTCCAACTCGTGATTCTGGGCATTTTGAGGCAATGTTACAACTGCCTCATGCACACAGACAACCCTCTCCTCCTACCACCAAACACTAATACATGCGAGAGATGCAATTATAGAGCCAAACTGGAGGCTAAGCTCTCTCAACCCAAGACTCGATCAGACAGTCTTGAGGAGAAGGGAAATACTTGCATCACATCACCAGTCTCACACAGACCCATTAAACCAGCACCGGCAAAAACACACATAAATACATGAAAACATACTCGGATGCTCTAAATAAAAATCTGTAAAAGCAACAGAGACCTCCAAAGCAGACATTCAAGCAACCTCCCCCAACACAAACCATGAAACACATACTTCACAAAACCAGTGTGCCATGCAATCACAGCCCTTAAGGCAAAATAACATACCCAACACCCAACTGACGTTCCACTCACTAGGCTGAACAAGGAGAAGGTTACTGTTAGCTGCCTGTCGGGTGCCAGGATCCGCCACATAGCACAAGCACTTAGGTCACTCCGGAACAAGTACAAATACAGCTCTGTCATTGTCCATGTTGGTGTGAATGACCTGAGCCGTACCTCCCTGGACTACATGAAAACAGACATGGAAGAGCTCTCTGATCACATAGTCTAGTCCGGTATGACCCTGACCCTGAGTAGCATCCTGCTCTCACCAAGAATGATACCACGGTATAAAGAAATAAATTATCAATTTCAGCAATTGGGTAAGTTTCTGGTATCATTCAAACGGGATCCAGTGTCAGTCCACCTGGGATAACATGCTCGACAAGCCACACTGCTTCACTAGAGATGGCTTGCACCTGTCACCCTTAGGCTTTTGAATACTGGCCAAGGCTCTTGCCACCCCCATAGTGCCTTTTTTAGGCAAGGGTCAAAAGACAAACCCACCACCGTAAATAGCACAAGTAACAAAATACTGAGGATAATGCTACTCAATGCGAGAAGTCTAAACCTCAAAATACATGCACTTGAGGCACTCCTCAGTATGGAGAAAATCGATATATGTGCAGTAACAGAAACCTGGTTTAAGGCTCCAGAGAGCACCCCAGCACTACCAGGCTACAACTCATACCATAGACTTCAGCCACAGTACCCAGACCAAAATATAAAAGGCGGAGGCGTATCCATATTCATCAAGGATCCCACAACTCCAGGTTAGTAGCACAGCACGATGCTTCAGAGATCATCCACGTGCAACTAACAAAGGGCAAAACTGCAATTCAAATTGTAGTTTGCTACAGATCACCCACCATGTCCCAGGACCCCCATTCCACATTTCTGCAAACAATGGGAAACATAAAGGTCCTACCAAACACCCTAATATTGGGTGATTTCAATTACCCAGGGGAGAACTACTCAAGTGCTAACTCCCTTGCCCAACATTTCCTAAAATTTATAAACTCAAATGCCTTGGATCAACTGGTCAACACTCCCACCAGAGATGACAACATATTGAAATGGTCATCACCAACATGGGCGACTGGTGCTCCACACCGGAGGTCAACCCCTCGCTGGTTAGATATTACCATAAACAAATCACTATGGATATCCACATTCTGTCCCTACCCCTGGTCAAGGAAACCACTGTGACAAACTTTTCAAAAGCAAACTTCACATTACTTAAGACCTAGGTGGAAAGTTTCAAAGCCCACATGCTAAAGGATAACACTGGCCAAGCTGCAAAATCCTTAACTAATGCCTTTTACGGGCACCTACAATAATGCATGGATTGTGCTATCCCAAGCAAAACCAAGACTCATTCCTCCAAGAAAAGGAAACCAGTCTGGTGGACCCCTGCCATAAACAAGCTATGCAATAGAAGGAGGAAACTAGTACAGAAAAGAGTAAAATCCCAAGAAGGGAAGACATCCCTGATCAGTTATCAGCAAGAAACTATGATCCCTCATAAAATCATCCAAGGCTAGCTTCAAAAGAAAAATTGCCAAGGACTCCAAAGATAACTACAAGGCATTCTTTAGCTATGTCAAGAATCTAAGTGGCAATGCTCAGATCTGCTCGGAGTTAGTGCAGAATGGCACAAAATACACTGAACTGACCAAAATCGCCAACATCCTGGTAGATTTCACCCTCTCTTACCCCCAAAAGGTCCCATAACCATACCCGAAGAATGTAGAGCCCCTAAAATCACAGACACTCAGGTTAAAACAGCCCTCTCCAAAGCCAAAAAAACAGCATCAATGGGATCGGACAGTGTCCCAGGCTGTGTCCTACACAAGCTCAAAGACAAACTAACCCCTCACTTAAACACACTCTTCAAACTTAGCCTCTCCACAAGTTACATACCCATAGATGGTGCACAGCAAGAGTTATTCTGCTCCACAAAGGTGGAGCCACAACAGACCCCGGGAACTATCACCCTATAAGCCTGACTAGCTTGGTCTGCAAGGCTATGGAGTGCATCATCATGGAACTCATTAACAGAGACATTGGGAACCTCCAAACACTAGACCCTACCCAGTTCAGCTTTGTTAAGGGCAGATCATGCCTCCTTAACCTGGTGAACTTCTTTAAGACAGTTACCAAGGCTATAGATGAGGGAAAGGTGGTACACACAGCCTACCTAAATCTTGTTAAGGTCTTTGACACCATCCCCCATTCTGGTATTATAGACAAGCTCACCAGCCTGAACATAAACCCCTATGTCACAAGATGGTTTGCCAACTGGCCCACAGACAGAACCCACATGGTGAGAGTTGGAGAAGCAAGGTCCGACTCTAAACCGGTTACAAGTGGCATTCCCCAGACCTCAATCCTAGGACCCCTCCTGTTCGACATATACTTCTCAGAGGTACAGGCAAGCACAGGAGAACTATGGCTGACCACATTTGCAGATGAGTGCAAACTAGGGGCTATAATTGACTCTCCAGCTGACACAGATATCCTCTAAAAGGGTCTCACTGAGACAAATACCTGGTGTCAAAATCATGGCCTTAAGCTAAATGCCAAAAAATGCATAGTCATCCCCTTTGGAATAAACAAAGTACCCACAAACTACCACATAGGTGGTAGTCCCCTAAATACAGAAGACATAATAAGGGATCTGGGGACCCAAGTAGATATTAATCTCTCCTTTGATAATCACATTGCCAAAATGGTTAGAAAATCCTTCTATGTGGCCCACCTAATCACAAAAGGGTTTGCATCCAGATTAAAAGAGGTCATTGTGCCCCTCTACTCATCTCTCATCAGACCCATGATAGAGTACAACACCCCATTTGGGATGTACCTTACAAGACACCTGCAACAGCTGGAAAGACCACAGAAGTACCTCACCAAGAGGATCACTGTCCTCAAACAGATGCTGTATGCAGCTCGACTGAAGAAACTTCAGCTGTACTCAGTTGCATGCCATCTACTCAGAGGTGATCTCTGCTTGACATACAAGGCCATGTCCAACCCAGAATTGATGGACATGCTCCACCTAAAAAAACATATCTCCTTGAGTCATATGCTCTTGGGATCTAAACCTCACCACAACAATAAATAGGATGAGCTGGAGGGATAGATTCCTGTCCCAGAGACTTCCCATGCTTTGGAAAAAGATTCCAATCTACATCAGGCAGAGTACCTCACTAACACTCTTCAAGAGAAACCTTGACGAGTGGATGGGAAAGAGAAAGTTTACCCTGGGGATCACTTCAGTGGCTCTGCTGGACAGAGGCACTAGGAACTAATATAAGGGGGTGGTGAATGCTAACACATTCTGGCTAGGCTTATAAATGCCTTCGGGCAGATAACCTAGTGCCTACCTATGAACCTATGAACCTACAATGGTGATTACTGTAAATTATTCATATGTTTGTTTTGTTTATTCATTGAAATTGATGTTCTTTGTTTTGCTTTTGATTCATTGTTCATATCTGAGAAGTTCAATAAAATAAAAAAGAAACACTTGGTTTTGTTAATAGACCTTTTGTTACAAGAAGCAGAATAGAGAGGTGGTATAGCGTGATGAAGTAAAAGCAATAAAAATTCCCGATTATCTCTATAAAATGTACTGACCCTTTCATATTAACAAATTGATAAGTGATACATAGACTGTCGGTAATATTACCTCAGAGTGCAATCTTTAATTGTTAACAAATATGCAGTTCAAAACATGCCAGCATGGTCACACAAAGACCATCAAAGATAAATAAATGGTTTGACTTTTCCCACTTCTGCTTTAGGGCCGCACTCCAGCTCTATAAAAGTCAAACTATAAAATTCTGCTACTGTAAGGGCAACCATAAGGACAGTGACAGAAGCTACATACTACACTGACTGATTTAACTCAAAGCACATTACTGTGTATCCATCTTACTTTGTGATTTACCATTGTGATGCACCTCATGGTCTGGTTGAATAATTGTTCTGCAAAGAATCCAACACAACCTTTCATTTGTGTTCCCCGTTGATGCAACAGAGTTGAGTTTCAACCACCAATATTTCAGAATAAAGCATGTCACTGCTTTCCTAATGACAACAGGCACAACTTTTGAAAATTTAATTGTGGCTGCAACAAGAACCAGCAATGCGCTCAGAGCACTGATGTTGCTGATGGAAGGAGTCGGTTTCACTCATTCCAAGACACTGCAAATATCATGAGTTGTTCTGAATATGTACACATTCATTAATATGATAACATTCTTTATATTATTAAAGAGCACTGTCTTTTTTCAGTTCGAGTTATTTCATCATTTATTATAAATCAGATATCTGATATATATTTATACTCTGACGATCAAAGAGGTTATGAAATAAAGATATAAGTAGTGTCTGTGTCAAAGTCAGTTTTTGTTTTCTGTGTCACATTCTGCCACATTTTCTGAAACTACTCTAAAACTGTTGTGTTTCAGTCTTTTTCGAGTTTAAGGGAAGTTTTTTCAATTTCATTTTCTTAGTTTTACTCTTTACCCAACTGGATATGTACAAATAATTCTTGATCCTCAGAATCATATTTTTTACTAGCTAAAACTTCAAAAAAAATTAGCATTAACTCTCTTACTCTTCATTTTTCCCCTCCATATTTTTTATTCTTCTACAGTTTCTTCTTCACCCTCACCCCAGCCTCTTGTTTTATTTCTTCATGTATGTTTTCTTCCTTCTCCCCTTTTTTTCATTATTTACTGTTTCCTCTTGACAATCCACCCAAAAAAATGCCCTTTTTTAACACAGCCTACATTCAGGCTCCAATATCTACACACTGGCCACATTGTATATTGCCACAATCATTAATTAAATGAGAAAAGTTCACATAAAAGAAATATGATTTGGGTTAGCCAACATATGTTTATGTCCCTCTATGACCAGCCACAAAAATAACACTTGGCAAGTTTTTCACCATGTTTTATTCATGGTTCAAAACAGCTTCCATCCCCGACCCTCCAGTCTATAATTTTCTCTCATCTCTAACTTAAGCAATATTGTCAAGAGTTTCACACAGGCCCTGCATACATTTTTAACACTGACTTCTTCCAGTTCATAAATTCTAAACTGAAAAGTAACAATTACTAACATTTAAGTCATTAACATAAAACAAATAATTCTTACACAGATAAATGATCTTCTTTTGGTTTCATTGTCAGTCCATCAATTTCAAATGTTAAGTCATAAAAAGTATGTGTCGCATTATACACAAAAGACCAAATTTCTTGAGCTGTAAAACCCAGGACAGTTACAAAATTGTCCCATACATAACATCTGTCTATTTCTGTGTCATTTTCATTACTCTTCTCACAGATGGTTTTCTCTTCTTTTTAAAAACAGTTTTACTTATAGTTTTTTTCTGCTCTTCTTTTTGCCTGCTGTCACTACTGCACTTGTTTTATTTTCTGCATTATCTACTGCCAAAAAAAGACACCTTCTCAGTTTGTTACTGCTTTTCTTTTTACTTTGTTTCACTGCTGCATTCCCTGCTGCCACCTCACCTGGCTATTTTTCCACATTACTATCATCAGCACTTCCAGAAACGTTATCTGCTATCTCAGCACCCTACTTGATTATTTTTAACAGGGCATCATCTGCAAGCTGTCCCAAAACCAGTGCTGTTATCTGCACCACTGCAACAGATTTATTTACTTCCTTCTCCATGGAGACAGCTAACAGTTGCTTAATTGTAACATGTACCACACAGGAAATATTGTTTCCATTCTGATGTTGGTTATCAAACAAATTTTTATCTAAATTCACACTTTCCATCTCCAAACTCCCATAGCTTTTCTATCCTTCTCAATGTTGCTTACTTCCCTTAGGCCTCTTCTTTGCTGCTGTAGGTGCCCTCCATCAATTTCCAGTTTTAGTATAGAAACCACTTTGGGCCTCCCCTGAAAAGAACCCACTAGCCCAGTTGGACTAACCCAGGCAAGAAACTCTAAATAAAAATAAATAATTAATGTATCTATATATGTGCGTGTGTTTGTGTGTGTGTGTGTGTGTGTGTGTGTGTGTGTGTGTGTGTGTGTGTGTGTGTGTGTGTGTGTGTGTGTGTGTGTGTGTATATGTATGTAAGGGTCTGCTGGGAGTGGTTGAAAAGTTTTAGTCAGACTGGGAATTATAAAACTGTTTGATTTATTCTCATTTTGTCACAATGTAAGCAACAATTTTGTGTGAGACTGGTGAACAGTGAAGCTAGTGATGTGGGATAAATATAAAGTCACAAAAGAATAGATTATGCAGTCCCTTGCATGGGATCCACTTGCAATGACAGTAGCTTTTCTGATATTTCATTCTTTCTGAAGAACTATTCCAAGGGGCACCTCATGGTAATGGCTGCTGACCTGCAGTCCCCCAGAAAAAAGAAAAAAATGCTAAATTTAGAAAGTTAAATACTATTTTTAAATTAAAAATAATCAACTTTCCAACCTTGTCCCTTTTTTTTGGAAATGATCTCTGAAGCAAAAAAAAAAGAAAGGAGAGTAACATTAGGTGGGTAACACATAAGTGCGGATGTACTAGCAAGGGAAAAGGTGACTTAAAAAGATTTTGTTACAGGCACTCTGAGTACTAGTGCACACATTATGAGGGAAGGCAAGTACTTTTTTTTTTTAAGAGTGCGTATGTATTTGTATGATTGGGTATTTGTATGTGTACGTGTGCATGATATACTTAAAATGAGTGTGGGGGTTGCATGTTCTCAACTGTTCCTAGTTATCTCTGATTTTTTATGTCCCATTTTCAGTATGTTTCTTGTAAAGCTTTTGTGCTTTACCTGGCAAATGAGGACTGCAATCAGTCAGTAAATAATGATGATAGTCACATCTGAGATTCAGACTTAATAGTCTTCAAGGAAAAACTATGCTAATGTAAAGCCTGTTATCCTAGGAAGTTGCTAAGTATATAATAGCAATAGCTGTGGATGATTATGGTTCTTGTACATCCTTATTTTTATCTTTCTTCTCTGAGATAATAGGTTGAGATGTACAATATATATGTGTGGGGGGGTGGTTGCATGCTATACACTGACAACAATAAGCAGAAAAGATACATTTCAAGGAGGCCCATATCTCCTTCAGAACAGGAACTATATAATCATGGTATGCACTGATTTTTATAAATCATTTGGTGAGCGTGAAGCATCCTTCTTGTTTTCCTGTCCAACCTATGCAACATCTTCTGGGGTCAGTCAGTCACTGCAGAACTGTAAGTAAGGACTTGAAGAGCAAATTTGTTTATAGCTTGCAATTTGTTTCTAGATGTCAAATCTGTTTTCAGTATTAATTTAGTATTCTAAAATATTCTTACTAAGTTTTATTCAGATTTGCTTCTGTTTTATTGTTAATCCTTCATCAATTAGCAAATATTTATATACCCCCTCATACTCGATTTCTTTTATATCACATTTTTGTCCTAAACTGATGTTTTCTTGGTGGTGCAGCTTTCTTGCTTAAAATGTTGCTTTAGGTGGACATTTATCAAAATCAAGTGACATTCTTATATTATCTGAAAAAGTTTTGACGACTTGCAGTTGTGCTTTTAGTTCCTCATCTGATGAAACTATACAGTTTTAAATCATCCACAAAAAGATGAGACATCTTTACACTTTGTTGATTTCTGGGAGCCAAATTGTAGCCATGACCTAATCTGTTAAGCAGACAGATTACTGGGCTACCGGCAAGACAAAAACTCAGCGGTGACAGAGAGTCACCCTGAAATATTCCCCTTTGAAATTTCATCCCTGGAATAATAATTTGTCCTTCATCGTGGCTTAACTGCAAAGTGGTTTGCCACTCTTTCATGGCTGCTGTAATGCAATTGACCAGTGTAGGGTGTATCTTACATATTTTTGAGCACTCTTTTATCCATGAATGTGGGTTACTGTCAAATGCTTTTTTGTAGTCTATCCATGCCATGCTTAGATTCTTCCCCTTTTTACAGTTCTCCATCATGGCTTTATTTAACAACAAATGATACTTGGTTCCACAAGACTTTCTTTTATTACCCTTTGGTTCTATTGTCATGATTATGAATATAAACTCTTTCAACATCAATTCCGTTGTATAGTTTATATGTCATCGGAAGGCAAGTTATTGGTCTATAGTTTTTAGGATAGCTTACAGGTTTACTCTTAAGTAGGAACATTTCCTGTTCATTAATCAGGCTGGTGTCTGTTTAAGGTGTGTATATAAATAGTTTGTATTCATGGCTATATCTTCATGGAAAGATGTTAATACTTTTAGCCAGAAGTAAGGTATTGCATCTGTGCCTGGAGTTTTCTAATTAGGAGCTTTTCTTAACTTAGTTTCAATCTCTCTGGCTGTTACTTCTTCCCATTTCATTTCCTGTACATTAGGACTTATTATTTCTCTTACTTCTATCCATTTAGCATCTTTGTAATGTTTCACAGGATCTTCATAGATATTTCTCCAAAATGTGACTATTTCTGATTTTTTTTGGTGGTGTTTCAATTCCTTTTGTCTTGTTTCCCAATTCTCTATAAAACTTTTTTGGGTCATCCATAAATTGCTTATTTTGCACTTTTCCTTTATATTTATCTACACATCTTCTAAGTTTTTCTCCCTGTGCTGATATTTTTAGTTTATTATTTACAATAGTGCACGATAGAGCTTGATTTGTTTTAATACTGTGTGTTACTTATATCATATCTATCTTTCTGAGTATTTTTGTTGATCTGTTTCCTCTTCTATACCCTTATAACAGTGACACTTCATGTCTTAACTGCTTTATAGTTTTGTCTATTCAATACTTCCATGATGGCATTTGATTTCTCCCCTTCCTTTACCTAACTGCCCTATGTTTTTTATGGTAAAACTTTATCTGTTATAAATTTAGCTGCACAGTAATATATCCTATTTACTTCTGTTATATCGCATGAATCTCTATGGACAGTCCTAATTACTGTGTTCATTTGTTTTATCAAACTTCTAACTTTTGGGATTTTATTGATCTTCTGTAGTCTTTTTCTTTCATTGATCTTAATATATCTGTCCATTTCTATTAAATCAAGCAAGTCTTCTCTTAGATCATTTTCTTCTAACGTGAGGGCACATTCTTTATTCTCCATTTCCTGCGGGCATTCTATGCAAAGTTCCATACATCTTCCTGTGCCACATTCTACTCAGTTTCATCCTGTGTCATCCATTGCTCTTGTATATGGGAACTCATTGGCCTGTTGCTCCACAACACTGACTGCATCAGAGTTTCCTGTTCGTTCCCTTGCTGTCCAACTCGAACTGAATGTTTGAATTGATTTCCAGTGGAAGGTTCCAAAGTATCATCACATGGCAACTGATCAGATGCTTCCCTTTCTACTGGTTTCTCCTTACTTCTTGCTGTGATGTTATTCGAGTTAAATTATCTGCACTAAATCCTTCACTTCACAGGTAATCCATAACCTCAGTTTCTATTTCTTTAACTTTTCCATTACAACCCGCTTTTTGTGTTTCCTTTTTGTTATCTTATTTTGTTTTGTTTTTTTTGCATTGTAAAATTTTCCACATCTGGATTCCTTTGCCTTTATTTCTCATCAACTAACTTTGTTGCTGCTCTTTTTGTATTGAGTAGTTTTGCTTTCTCCTTTGCATAAATATTGCACCATATTAAATCTCTTTTTCTTTCCTGTGTCCATATTTCTTCTTTAGGTGTCTTCTGCTCCTCCTGTTTCTTTTATTTTGGGGACTTGTTGCTCCATCATGCTGTGATATAACCTACTGTATGTTAGACTTTCTACACCAAATCCTTCACTTCATGAATATTCCATAACTTCAGCGTCTATTTTTTTTTAACTTTTACTTGACTAATCTTCGGTTCTACATTCCCTCTTTGTAATTTTATCTTTTCTCTTGTGAATTTTTACTATATCTGGATGCTTTTGCCTATATTTCTCTTCAGATATCATTGTGGTTTCCTTTTTATGTTGATTAATTTGGCTTTCTCCTTTGCGTAAATATTGCACCATGTCAGATCTCTCATTCTTTCTTTCCCATGTACATATTTCTTTTTTATGCCTTTCAAAAGACTCTAGATTTTGTTCTTTATATTTTTACACTCTGTCAGTTGCTTTTTTTTTCCAAATGGCCCAAGATTTTTTGGTCTATATAGTGTTTTTTATGGTTCTGTTGTATTAATGAACACAAATTTGCATTTGAAGCTTCTGAGTTTTTCTTGTGGAAGCATTTTTCTTTCCTCTAATTACTCTCTTAATCTTGTCGTATAGCTTCTGTCTGGAAATTCTAAGGTTCTTGCATAATAGTAACAATACATAATTTCTTTCTTATCCTCAATAGTCCACTGTATCATCTGTATGGTTATTTTCTGGCATATCAGTTTTTATAATTTTTGTGGACTACTACTTCCTTCTAGAACATGGGGGGCATCCTCCCCCTGGGCCTGGCCTAGCTCCATTGTAGGACTGCTTCCATGTCTTGAGGATTCAACACTGTCATTTTTTTCCAGTCTTGGCACCAGTGTGCCTACCAGGATTGAGCAATTTTTTTTATCCTGGGTCTTGTGCACCCAGCTATCTTTTTTTTATTTTTAATTGATTCTATCCAAGATATATGCTGTATAAAATACAATATATGCATATGTGTTGTCCTGGTGAGATTTTGTAAAAACAGGGTTCACCTCATGAAGGTACTCACAGAGATCTGAGAATTAATTCAATTCCGGTAATACTACTCTCCTTTTCCTGCTGATTTACCATCTGTCCATTCAGATCCCAGAACATAATAACGTAATCTCTGCCGATGTGATATATATCCATCTCTCTCTCTCTCTCTCTCTCTCTATATATATATATGAATATATATATATATATATATATATATATATATATATATATATATATATATATGCACACACACACACACACACACACACACACACACACACACACACACACATATATATATATATATATATATATATATATATATATATATATATATATATATGTGTGCACTAGTAGTGATTGCTAGTTTATATTTTTAATTTTCTGCAAAGACTTGTGTCTGCGGAGTTAGTATATTCAAGTAAGGGGTATGGGGCAAAGACACTGCAAAAAATAAATTTATTTTAGAAATGTTTCCCGTTTATATATTTGACTGTATCATGTTTCAATTAATTTGAATTATATTATGTTGTGCTTCACTGAAACTGCATTTTATCAATTTTAACTCAGCAAGCTTTCAGGATTTTGAACTCTGCATTCACTATATTAAGGGATCAATTTCTCATAGTTTGAATGTTGATGATGTTTGTATGTGGTAGGTTATGATGAAGCAGGGTAAGGAAGTTGTCTCCTGCAGTTATGCAATGTCAGAAAAGGTATATATAATTTTCAAGGGATGTAAGGGGAGCAAGTTGGATTTATCCCTTGTATAAAATTGATTTTAATTTATTTATTTTTTTTATTTACTTTATTTTTTTTTATTTTTATTTTTATTTTTTGCTGGGGTATTGTTTTGTGATTTATGTTTCCATCTTTTGATACCAATATTTTATGTTTCAGTCATGTATTGACCCCATGTGCATAAAAAAAAATGGAAAAGAGGGTTATAAATGGATGGTTGGATGGATGGATGGATGGATGGATAATGTGCTTATTTGATGAAAGTCCAGTAATATACACCACACATACACACACATACACACACACACACACACACACACACACACACACACACACACACACACACACATATTCCTACCCCAGTGTCAACACTTTCCATGTACCCAAAAGCTGTGGCACTAGCACACCCAATAAGAACAATGAATATTCCCAACATTAACAATGGTGGCACTTCAAGAGAACTGAACTCATTCTAAAGAGCACACCAGTTCACTTTGTTGATAAAAACAGATTTATCTAAGTGAATAGTAGCTTCTGTCTCTATACAACCAAAAGCCAGCACATTCTGCATTTAGATCACCTTTATTAATCATGAACATCCGCAATATCTGCAGCCAACTGATTCAACCCTCTATGTATATATATATATATATATATATATATATATATATATATATATATATATATATATATATATAATGAGTTTATATCAAGTACCGAAACTACAAAAATTTTGAACACGAAGACAGCAAAGAAAAAGTTTGAATCATAAAGATTAACAAAAAAAAAAAAAAAATGAAGGGGAAGCCTTCCCTGTCCTCCCTCCCCCTGAGCTATTTTTATATACACTACAGTGGAGAAAGGCAAATTCCCAGCCCCGAGTGAAGCACAATATTGTATATCCAAATATAAGCAATGATCAAAAAGTACATTTTCAAACTCTTTAGCAAGTATTTCAACTTATCAAACTTCTGACGCTTCAAGCATTTAAATTAAAGCCATCTACACATACATATAAATATATATAAATATATATATATATATATATATATATATATATATATATATATATATATGGGTCTACTTCACTTCACCAAAATCCCATTTCACTGACATTCATTTCACTGAGACCAAATCACCTAAAGTTCAAATTACTGAAAATTAATTTCACTGAATGTCATTTCACTGAATTGTAAGATATAGACTTGATGTGGCAGTGTGTAGAGTACTGTGAAGCAAGTACAGAGTATATCCCCTCATCCCCACTGTAGTGTGACCTGGAGTTAGTATATATAGTTAGGGTGGTGTGAGGGGTGTAGCCCCCCCCCCTTAGTTTGGTTTTATATTGTTTGATTTCTGTTAAGAGGATAAATAAGTAGTTTTTAAGTTGTGGAATGAGGTAGGCTTTACTTTTGAGAGTTTGTTTGTCTTTGGTTCCCCATTTAGTCTTCTGAAATGTAACACTGTAAGCTGTCAGTGAAATGAGACTGAGTCACCGAAATGAAGTTTATAGTGTTCTGAACTTTAGGTGATCTGGTCTCAGTGAAAGGAATTTCAGTGAAATGGGATTTTGGTGAAGTGAAGTAGACCTATACATATATATATATATATATATATATATATATATATATATATATATATTTATACAAACAAAGACACACACACACACACACACACACACACACACACACACACACACACATATATATATATATATATATATATATATATATATATATAGATAGATAGATAGATATATATATATATATATATATATATATATATATATATATATATATATGTGTGTGTGTGTGTATCCAGATGTACTGTATAGGAAGAATCACAGGGCAAATCCCAGAAACAAACCTATATGTTGGAACAATGATATCAACAAGCTTTGCAATTAAAGGAAGAACATTTTACACAACATTAAAAAGAGTATTTCCCTGAATGATAGTTCATTTGTCACTGAAATAAATAACTCAAAGTTTAATAAAATTCACCAAATCCAAATCCAAGGCTAAAATAGCTACCCATGTGAAAGACAATCACAAGGCCTTTTTTAGTTTTGTTTGTAATGTCAAAAGCACAACACTGCTGATTGTGAATGATGTCACCTACAGTGAGGCTGAAGATATAGTGACCCTACTGTATGATAAATTCAGCTATAACTTTCCCCTCTTTCCCCTCCATCTGCCCCTCAAGATGTATCTGAAACTTTCCCACCTCCAGCTGTTTCACAAGACCAGGTCCTAAAAGTGCTATCAAAAGCTACAAGTACTGCATCAGTGTGTCCTGACAGTATTCTTGGATGCAGCTTAAATAGCATGAAGCACAATTTAGCCACCATCCTAACAACACTGTTCAACCTCTATGCCCAGTGACAATGGTTAACTATCTGAGGACTTTTCTCTTATTCTAGTGTTCTGCAGCCATAGTGTCAATATATTTAATCAAGGTGTGAGAGGACATTTCCTCTCTAAATTGGGGATACAAGGAAGTACACAGCAATCAGGCTCAGTTGGCAAGAGGAAAAACAGCAGCCCGATTGTCCACAACAAAATGAGTAGACGCTCGTACAAATGACAAGAGGTACTGTAAACCTTTTGAATTTAGTGTTAACTGAAGCACAATTAACAGTTATAA
The DNA here is from genome assembly GCF_019279795.1 of Protopterus annectens. Classification (NCBI taxonomy): domain Eukaryota; kingdom Metazoa; phylum Chordata; order Ceratodontiformes; family Protopteridae; genus Protopterus; species Protopterus annectens. The sequence goes on along the minus strand of NC_056743.1, from coordinate 1,668,794,331 downwards.
GCAAAGGACTGAAATTCATCCCTAATACAATGGATGATATAGTCCAGGCTATAACGGACTTGAAACTGTTTTTGTGACAAGTTAGTTTAAAGCTAATTTTTAAAGATAACTGTATGCCTACCCCTGTGTGTAAAAAATTGAGTGTTTTTTCACCGGTTTTATGTCCTGTATTGTCTGCCTATTGTAATATCATTGAGCATGAATTAAGACTCCATTATAGGAGAAAAAATAAGAAAAAATTATATAATATAACATATTTTGAATATGTAGCAATGAAAGAACTGCAAGAATGTTATGATATAGTAATAAAGCAGGCTGATAAAGGGGGAGCAGTTGTTATAATGGAAAAGGATGTTTACATGACAAATTTTAAAAATATCCTGAATGAAGTATATACCATCAGGAAAATTTCTTTTACTGAGATGCAAAGACACATAACTGAGGTGAATATGGTAATATATGAATCACAACTCAGTAATGATGTAAGCATAGATCTGTTTAACTACCTAAGTATACCATGTCCTAGGGTGCCGCAAATTTATGGTATCCCTAAGATACACAAAAGCCTAACTGATCCACCACTGAGACATATAGTCTCATGTGGTGGGTGGATAACTGAACCTATTTCTAAATATTTACAAACAGTGTTAAGAAAGTATTTGGGAGGATGCTCCATGGTATTGATAGATACTAATAATTTTTTGCATGATTTATACAATTGGCAATTAAATTATAGAGGAGAGAAATATATTATGGTATCTCTAGATATTACTTCACTATTTAATGTCATTCCTAATGATTATGGACTCAATGCTATTCGTGATTTCTTGACTAATGAAGTGAACATGTATGGTAGGGAGATTGAAAATATCTGTACCCTACTTGAAACAGTATTGACGCATAATATTTTTATATTTGATGAAGAACCGTATTTACAGCTTACAGGTGTAGCAATGGGTACTCCCGTAGCTAACACCTATGCTAATTTGGTATTATATGAGTGGGAGAAACGTGTTATACTAAGTGATGTCAATGTAATGAATGAGAATGTTAGCTTCTACAAGAGATTTGTAGATGATTGTTTTATGATTTGGAGTGGTTCTTTATCAGATTTAAATAGTTATGTGCAATGCCTTAATTACTCTACTGAGTTTTTGAAGTTAAAAATGGTAGCATCAGATCAAAACATAAATTACTTGGATGTACATTTATATAAGAATGAGAATAGACTGGAGTCCATGATATATAGGAAAGAAGTAGATGCTATGAGATATATAAAAAGAGACAGCATGCATGCACCGCATACGTTCAAAGAGATACTGAAAGCACAATTAATAAGAACGAGTAAACTGAATACTGTAGATAGTAATTTTAGAGAACAGGCCATGGTAATGATACAGGAGTTTGAAAGAAATGGTTACCCGAGACACACTATAGATGGAGTCTATGAGGAAGTGCTAAAAGGAAGAGAAAATAAGTATAGACCAGTTTTTTAGTGGGGGAATAGAGAGGCATTGAACATCAGCACATGGGGACAATAAAGTAGTAAGATACTTCACTACGTATAATCTTAACACGGGTAGTGTACGAGGTATAATAGAGAAATATTGCCCCATTTTAATGCATATGCCTGATATAAGATCCATAGTAGGTGACAGACCGAGCTATGCCTACAGGAACTCAGAAACTTTGAAACAAAAGCTTTGTTATAAAGATTTTAAATTAAAAAATAAATACACACAGAAGGGGATTGGGACAAGAAAATGTAATAACTGCACTTGTTGCAATGATTTGTATGAGGGTGACAGTACATTCATACATCCAACGAGTGGAGAAGTTTTCACCCTGGAAACTCTAACAACTTGTAATGTAACACAGGTAGTTTATTTGGCTACATGCATAACATGTACATCATTCTATGTGGGTAAAACCACTAGAAGGTTAAGGGAGAGGATTGCAGAACATAAGTCCAATATAAGAAGGAAGATATTAACAAATGCATTAAGTAAACATATTATTGATGAGGATGAAAACATAGATTTAAATTTAGGGTTATAAGTACAGTTGCGATGGGTATAAGGAAGGGTGATATGAATAATCTGCTAGAATTGAAAGAATTTGAATAGATTATTAGGCTTCAGGCTGATGTGAGTCCAGGTTTGAATAATGCTGTTAGTCTAAAGCCAGTTTTAATGAAAAAGCGGAGAGAGAAAATATAATTTTAATTCTGCAAATGTATAATTACCGTTTTCATGATGGATTATAAATTTTTGTGAAAAATATGTGTATGTGTATATATATATATATATATATATATATATATATATATATATATACATATATCTACATATCTATGCATTTATGTTTGTTTATAGTAATTATGTAAGTGTTTTATCTTGTATAGTTTAATATGTTTTAGATTTCCTTAAAAGTTTTTAGTGTATTTTAGATAGTGAAATTTTATTCTTAATTTTCTCTTTAAGACTCAATTATTGTTCAGTGTGATAGGCTGGCTGGAGCTTGTGACTTAATTGTATCTCCTTTTTAAATGATGAGAAAACACAGTTACTATATACTGATGAAGTGTGTAGACCCGAAAGCTTTATAATAAAGTGTTTGGTGTGTTAAGTGTTCGTGGTTGGATACAAGGAAGTACACAGTGATTTTCCCTACTAGAAACAAATGCTGTTTATGAAGGTTTAAATGAGCTGAAACTGTGATCAGTTTTTCATGTATCTGAAGCTTCAGGTATTTGTAACTATGTGAAAAGCAGCTGAAGCAGCAACAGAATTATAATCAAAAATATGCAAGTATATATTTTCCTACATATATGTGCCATGGTTAATACTTTACATATTTGTACTATGGTTAATTCTTTACATATTTGTACCATGGTTAATACTTTGCATATTTGTACCATGGTTAATTCTTTACATATTTGTACCATGGTTAATACTTTACATATTTGTACCATAGTTAATACTTTACATATTTGTACCATGGTTAATACTTTAAATATTTGTACCATGGTTAATTCTTAACATATTTGTACCATGGTTAATACTTCATATTTGTACCATGGTTAATACTTTACATATGTGTACCATGGATAATTCTTTACATATTTGTACCATAGTTAATACTTAACATATTTGTACCATAGTTAATACTTTACGTATTTGTACTATGGTTAATTCTTTACATACCATAGTTAATACTTTACATATTTGTACCATGGTTAATACTTCACATATTTGTATCATAGTTAATACTTTACATACCATAGTTAATACTTTACATATTTGTACCATGGTTAATTCTTTACATATTTGTACCATAGTTAATACTTTACATATTTGTACCATAGTTAATACTTTACATATTTGTACCACGGTTAATTCTTTACATATTTGTACCATAGTTAATACTTTACATATTTGTACCATGGTTAATACTTTACATATTTGTACCATAGTTAGTACTTTACATATTTGTACCATGGTTAATACTTTAAATATTTGTACCATGGTTAATTCTTAACATATTTGTACCATAGTTAATACTTTACATATTTGTACCATGGTTAATACTTTACATATGTGTACCATGGCTAATTCTTTACATATTTGTACCATAGTTAATACTTTACATATTTGTACCATAGTTAATACTTTATGTATTTGTACCATGGTTAATTCTTTACATACCATAGTTAATACTTTACATATTTGTACCATAGTTAATACTTTACGTATTTGTACCATGGTTAATTCTTTACATACCATAGTTAATACTTTACATATTTGTACCATGGTTAATTCTTTACATATTTGTACCATAGTTAATACTTTACATATTTGTACCATAGTTAATACTTTACATATTTGTACCACAGTTAATTCTTTACATATTTGTACCATAGTTAATACTTTACATATTTGTACCATGGTTAATACTTTACATATTTGTACCAAAGTTAGTACTTTACATATTTGTGCCATAGTTAATACTTTACATATTTGTACCATGGTTAATTCTTTACATATTTGTACCACGGTTAATTCTTTACATATTTGTACCATAGTTAATACTTTACGCATTTGTACCATGGTTAATTCTTTACATACCATAGTTAATACTTTACATATTTGTACCATGGTTAATACTTCACATATTTGTACCATAATTAATACTTTACATATTTGTACCATGGTTAATTCTTTACATATTTGTACCACGGTTAATTCTTTACATATTTGTATCATAGTTAATACTTTACATATTTGTACCATGGTTAATACTTTATATATTTGTACCATAGTTAGTACTTTACATATTTGTGCCATAGTTAATACTTTACATATTTGTACCATATTTAATACTTTACATATTTGTACCATGGTTAATATTTTACATATTTGTACCATGGTTAATTCTTTACATATTTGTACCATAGTTAATACTTTACTTTACATATTTGTACCATGGTTAATTCTTTACATATTTGTACCATAGTTAATACTATACATATTTGTACCATAGTTAATACTTTACATATTTGTACCATGGTTAATTCTTTACATATTTGTACCATAGTTAGTACTTTACATATTTGTGCCATAGTTAATACTTTACATATTTGTACCATAGTTAATACTTTACATATTTGTACTATGGTTAATACTTCTTTACAATGCTAAGAGCACCTGAGTGAACTAGTTACCTGCACTAAAGTGTAGAAACCAAAAATGAATAAATGCTACTTTTGCTGCTTAGAGTTTTTGGCTATAGTTATAAAAATAGTCAGTATTGGTTGGCTGGGCCAATAACTCTCTCTTTGCTTTTTAACCTGGCATATCTATTCTGATTTATCAGCATTAACATGGGTTATCTACCATAAAGTATCTAAAAATCACAATAAAGCAGTGAGGTGATGGTAAAGCATGCAAAGTTAGTAAATGAGTAGCAGCTGTTGACAACAGTGGTATCCTCATTACTGAGATGGTTAAACTTTACTTAGGTTGTTTGAGACCCAGGTTTGCAGCACTAGATGTGTCACCACAAAGCTGTTGCATAAATCCCAGCTATAGATTAAATAATACAACTCAGAATAATGAATGCAGTCAGAGGAGTAACATAAAAGAGGTGGACAATATCATCATCACTTTGAATGTCAGTGGATCTACACTGTCATCAAATCCTTTTAGTCTTAGGAACCATGATATTGCAATCTGTATACTCCTTCCTTAGAGAAGCTGTTCGTTTATAGCAAGAGGATAACATACATCCTCATGGCCTGGCCAACTTATTCACATGACATTAAATGCAACCATGGCCTGGCAACTCCTGTGGCTAATTTGTATGCCTTAATTGAACCCCCTTTAAACACACATACCCACACATGCGTGTTTACAGATTCCTTAATTAAACAATGTGTGAGGTTACTTTTTTGCTATTTGAATTATGGCATGTACCTATATTACCATCTAAAAAAGGAATGATATAAATTACTGCATTTATTTTAAAATCTGCACTTAAAGTTACATTTAGTCGAATTTAGTCGAAAGTTTGCTTGTTTGTTTGTTTAATTGAACTGTGGAGGCTGCCCACTAAAGTGTGCTAGCCTGTGTAACTAATTTATCACAGTCTCTGCATTTTCTGTGTATTTCTGCAAAAAAAAACAAAAAATAATCCTTGTTTTCCCGCCTTTCTCGACTAGTTTAGACCAGTATACAGGCATTGCTATATTCTGGGCTGTGGTGTAGTTCCTGTGTTGTCCATTACCTTACTTGGATAGAAGGAAGTTTCTTTGCTCACCAGTGGGAGTGGGGAGCCATGAGCAGCCTACCTGTCCTTGGGGGAAGTGACCTCAGCACAAGAAGCTGTTAGTAATTGGTTGTTTGGGACCATTCCTAGCTCTTTTGTAGTTCACTGCTTAAAATCCGCCTCTGGGCGTTTTTTTCTGGCTATACTGCTCAGACAAGCTCCACGTGGGTTTACAGAGTGGTCCTAGCAGCAAGGAACTCAAAAAAGTGACTACCTTATGGATTTAAGTATCTTTGCTTTTTTTTTCACTGAAAATAGCTTCTGCTGCTTACTTTGAAGTAGCCTGAACTATTTTTTTACTGATTACTGCATTTATTTTAAAATCTGCACTTAAAGTTACATTTAGTCGAATTTAGTCGAAAGTTTGCTTGTTTGTTTGTTTAATTGAACTGTGGAGGCTGCCCACTAAAGTGTGCTAGCCTGTGTAACTAATTTATCACTGTCTCTGCATTTTCTGTGTATTTCTGCAAAAAAAAAAAAAAAAAAAAAAAATAATCCTTGTTTTCCCGCCTTTCTTGACTAGTTTAAACCAGTATACAGGCATTGCTGTATTCTGGGCTGTGGTGTAGTTCCTGTGTTGTCCATTACCTTACTTGGATAGAAGGAAGTTTCTTTGCTCACCAGTGGGAGTGGGGAGCCTTGAGCAGCCTACCTGTCCTTGGGGGAAGTGACCTCAGCACAAGAAACTGTTAGTAATTGGTTGTTTGGGACCATTCCTAGCTCTTTTGTAGTTCACTGCTTAAAATCCGCGTTTGCACGGCTTTGCGCTTGCGATAGCTAGCCGGTTAAACAAGGTTAAACTTGGTTTAAACAAGGTTAAACTTTTTCTGGCTCCACCAAGTCTGCTCTTCAATTTTTCCCTTAGAACTGTTCTACTTGCAATCTAAACAGCCTATCCTCTATCTGAAAAGCTCAGCACTTGCTCCTAAAGCATTTTGTATACAGGTAAAGCACTCTTAAACAAACAAAAGTACTTCATTCACCTAAATTCTGTTGAATACCCATTTCCCTATAGGTCCTTTCTGACTCAGTTACACAGCAATCTTTTTCACTATTTCTAGCATGTCGAAGGGTCAGTTGCTGGCATCCTCTCCTGTTCAGCTGGTGAATCTAGAATCTTGAGGCAATGTTACAATTGCCTCATGTACACAGACAACCCTCTCCTCCTCCCAACAAATACAAATATATGCGAGAGATGCAACTATATAGCCAAACTAGAGGCTGAGCTCTCTCAATTCAGTACTGGCAAGACCAGTCAGGAGGAGAAGGTAACCACGCACACCACAAACCCAGTCTCACATAGAACTATCAAAACTGCAAACCAAACACATAAACACACAAAAACATACTCGGAGGCGCTGATTAAAAATCTACCAAAACAACAGAGACCTCCAAAGCAGACACCCAAGCAACCACCACCTCAAGACATAGCACATGCAACACATAGTTTACAAAGTCAGTGTGCTAAACAGTCACAGCCCTTAAGGCCAAACAACATGCCAGACACACTTGTAATAGGTGATTCCATAGTCAGGCACACTGACGTCCCGCTCACCAGACTGAACAAGGAGAGGGTCACAGTAAGCTGCCTGTCGGGAGCTAGAATTCGCCACATAACACAAGCACTCAGGTCACTCCATAGCAAGTACAAATATGACTCAGTCATTGTACATGCCGGTGTGAATGACCTGAGACGTACCTCCCTGGACTACATGAAAAGAGACATAGAGGAGCTCTCTGATTATGTAGCCCAGGCCGGTATGACCCTGACCCTGAGCAGCATCTTACCCTCACCAAGAATGATGCCACAGTACAAAGACAAAATGATCAGTTTTAACAATTGGCTTAATTACTGGTGTCATTCTAAGGGGATCCAGTGTCTGTCTGCTTGGGATGACATGCTTGACAAGCCACGTTGCTTCGCAAGGGATGGCTTGCACCTGTCACCCCTGGGCTTCCTGATATTGGCCAAGGCTCTTGCCACCCCCATAGTGCCTTTTTTAGGCAAGGCTCAAATGACAAACCTATCTCCCTAGAAAACACAAGTGGAAAAAATCTAAGGGCAATGCTGCTCAATGCCAGAAGTCTAAACCTCAAGATGCACGCCTCAAGCCCTCCTCAGTATGGAGAACATCGATGTCTGTGCAGTGACTGAAACCTGGTTCAAGGCTCCTGAGAGCACCCCAGCACTATCAGGTTTTACCTCATATCATGCTTTCCGCCCCAAAACTTGGACGAACCACAAAAGGAGGGGAGTATCCATTTTCATCAAAGATACCCACACCTCCAGGTTAGTGGCATTAAGCATCGGAGACTATCCAGGTGCAACTAACCATAGGCAAAACTGCCTTACAGTTTGTAGCATGCTACAGACCACCCTCTCAAACTCAGGAACCCCACACAGCCTTCCTGAAGACACTGGAGAGTATGAATGTCTCTACAAACTCCATCATTTTGGGAGACTTCAACTACCCAAACATAGACTGGGAACATTACTCAAGCCCCAACACCCTAGCCCAAAGGTTCCTAGAATTCATAAACTCAAATGCAATGGAACAACTAGTCACCATTCCCACAAGAGGAGACAATATACTAGACCTGATCATCACAAACATGGGGACAAAATGCTCCACACTGGAAGTACATCCCTCTTTGGTAAGATCAGACCATAAATTAATCTCACTGGAAATCCACATCTCGCCCCACCCCTGCAATAAAAGACCACAGTGAAGAACTTCTCAAAAGCAAACTTCACACTTCTTAAGACTGAAGTGGTATCTTTCAAGGCCCCTGGGCCAGTGGAAACCACAACCCACACTGCTGAATCCTTTGCAAATGCCTTCTTTGGGCACCTTCAAGAATGCATGGATCATGCAATCCCAAATAAAACCAAGACCCATTTCCCCAAAGGCAGGCGCCCGTTCTGGTGGACCCCAGCCATAAACAAACTTTACAACAGGAGGAGGAAGCTACTACATGACAGAGCAAAATCACTAAAAGGGAAGGCATCTCTGATCAGTGCTAGCAAAAAACTATGATCACTCATAAAATCATCCAAGGCCAACTTTGAGAGAAAAATCATAAAAGACACAAAAGACAATCACAAGGCCTTCTTTAGCTATGTTAGAAACCTGGGTGGAAACTCCCAGATATGCTCAGAGTTAGTCCAAAATGACACAAAATACACTGAACCCACTGACTTTGCCAACATTCTGGCAGACAGGTTCAGTGCAAATGTCTCCTCCCCCACCCCCCCAAAAGGAGAAATAACTATCCCAGCAGAGTGTAGCCTCCCTAACATCTCAGATGCCCAGGTGAGAGCCGCCCTCTCTAAAGCTAAAAACACAGCATCAATGGGACCGGATGGTGTCCCGGGCTGTGTGCTACATGAACTCCAAGAGGAACTAAACCCACACATAAGGCTGCTGTTTAATCTTAGCCTTACTACAGGATACGCACCCAAAGAGTGGCGACGGCAACAGTGGTCCCACTTCACAAAGGCGGTGCTTCTACGGACCCTGGAAATTACCGCCCCATAAGCTTGACGAGCCTGGTCTGCAAAGCTATGGAGAGGATCATTATGGAACTCATAAACAAAGACATTGGGGACCTACAGACATTGGATCCTACCCAATTTGGCTTTGTCAAGGGCAGATCCTGCCTTTTGAACTTGGTCGACTTTTTTTAAACAGTCACTAAGGCCATTGATGAGGGTAAAGCAGTTCACACAGCCTACCTTGAACTTGCAAAAGCCTTTGACACAATACCCCACTCGGGCATCATAGACAAACTCACCAGCTTAAATGTAAACCCATATGTCACAAGATGGGTTGCAAACTGGCTCAAGGACAGAACCCACAGGGTCAGAGTTGCTGGAGCTATGTCAGACTCTAAGCCAGTCACAAGCGGTGTCCCACAGGGCTCAGTCCTGGGACCCCTCTTGTTCGGCATTTATTTTTCCGAGGTACAGGCAAACATAGGAGGATTGTGGCTGACAAAGTTCGCAGATGACTGCAAACTTGGCGCCATAATTGATACTCCAGCGGACACAAACATCCTTCAGAGAGGCCTCATAGAAATGGATAATTGGTGCCAGAGCCATGGCCTTAAGCTGAATGCCAAAAATGTATAATCATACCCTTTGGTAAAAACAAGGTACCGACAAATTACCACATAGGCGGTAATCCATTAAGTACGGAAGAGGTAATCAGGGACCTAGGGACCCAGGTTGACAGTAACCTCTCATTTGACACTCACATTGCCAAAGTGGTTAGGAAGACCTTCTATATTGCCCACCTTATCATGAAGGGTTTCACATCTAGATCAAGAGAGGTCATTGTGCCCCTGTACTCTTCTCTTATCAGGCCAATGATTGAGTACAATGCCCCATTTGGGATGTATCTCACCCGACACCTGCAGCAGTTGGAAAGACCCCAAAAGTTCCTCACCAAGAGGATAAAGGGTCTTAAACATATGTCATATGCTGCCCGACTGAAAAAACTCCAGCTCTATTCAGTCGCATACTGCCTACTCAGAGGTGATCTGTGCCTGACGTACAAGGCCATGTCCAATCCTGAATTAATGGACATGCTCCACCTCAGAAAATCCAAATCCATCAGAGCCATGAGAACAAGTGACTTAAACCTCAACACAGAAATAAATAGAACGTGCTGGAGAGACAGATTCATAACCCAGAGGCTCCCTACACTCTGGAACAGAATCCCAGTCCATGTTAGGCAGAGCCCCTCACTGACTCTATTCAAGAGAAATCTCGACAAGTGGATGGGAGATTGTAGGTTTACCCCGGGGGTCATCTCTGTGTCACTACTAGACAGAGGCATAGTAAACTAAACCCTAAAAGGGCGTAGTATTCTCATCCTAAGGGGTGGTGTAAGCCACATACACTCTGGCTAGGCTTATAAATGCCCTAGGGCAGATAGCCTAGTATGAACCTATGAACCTATGTATACCATTCTCTATTGATTTTTATTTCTATATCTATATCTATATTTAGAGTTATATCTGTCTATATATATATATATATATATATATATATATCTATCTATATATATATATTGTTGTGTCTTTCGGATTTTCCCAGTTAGGGGTCACCACAGTGGAACTCCGGTCTGCTAATGATTGGTAGTTGATTTTTACATGCCGAGTTACCAGCCCTGACACACAACCTTCAATGAAGGTACTCCCATTCACGCATGTCTCCACGCAGAAGATGCTCTAGCTGAGAATCAAACCAGACAGCGTCTTACTGTGAGGCAACAACGCTACCGCAGCAGCACCACCACCGTGGGTATATATATATATATATATATATATATATATATATATATAAAACTATAGAAAATTGTGATAGTTACTGAAAACTGTTTTGTACAAAATGTACGTTTTAACAATCACAGCAGTAAAGGGGTCTTGCAAACAACTACCATGCATAGTTTAGTAGTCTTAACTTTAAACACATAGCACATACAAAGTAAATACAAATACATACCAAAATGCACTCATCAAACCTCTACATGCAAACTGTAGAAATGGTAGAAAACTTTTGAATAGTCCTGCGTTCTTCTGATAATATTACATAAAAGAAAAAACCTTTTAAGAAACACACACATGCACACACACACACACACACAAACAAACAAACACACACACACACACACACACACACACACACACACACACACACACACACACACACACATAAATGCCAAATTGGAACAATGATCATCTTTAGATGAAGGCCTAAACAATTTAACCAAATGATAATGCAGTTTTAAAGGGTGACTTATTACAAACACATTGATCTTTCCTTGATGTCAGTTCACGTAGTCTGAATAAAAATCTCATACTAGCTGCTTTTATTAATATTACTTTAGAAATGCATCTCTGTTCTATCTTTTCCATGTCTGAACTCAGAACTGTGGAATCTAATTTCCAAGCTTCTTAAATTTTAATTTCTTTAACTGCAAAAGGTGAACTCCTCTTTCATAGCTGAATGCTAAGCATTAACAGTTCCGTACAGAAGAGATGGCATTTGAGTGGGTGACTTGTGATAAGCTTTAGTGAGATCAGCTTTCTGATTCTGAAGCACATTTCAGGCAATCTAAAAAACTTCAGATCGGCTATGAAAAACTTTAGCTCATCAATAAGTAAGAGGATTCATGATATGCAATAATCTGTTTAAATATTCAGGAACGGTGTGCCTCAAAAGGTTAAGCAATGCACAATCAAAACATTATTTTAAGGTACGCTTTCTTCTACACTAAGTAAATGCACCAGTTTTGCTAAAAAAAATGCAATCAATTTCATTGCAAGAAAAATGGAAAGGTCTTAGTTTTAAGTTAGTTACAGATAATTAGTGTATATATTTATGTATGTATGCATATGGTTTCCTCTTTTCATAAAATACATCTTTGTCAAATAACATTAATTGACAAGGAGGGATTAGAAACTGTTAGACCATAGAGTAACAGTGCTACAGATGTTACCCCTTCTTCCAATGATTGTACTATACTGGTGTTATCCACTTATCTCTGTCTACACACACACACACACACACACACACACACACACACACACACACACACACACACACACACACACACACACACACACACACACATATAAGGTCTATATTATATTATCGCACGCTTACAAAAGTGAGCGATAAATAATCGACCCCATGTAAGCAAAAGCTTACAATGTCAAAACCTCAGAAGGGAAAAAAATCGCTGTTCTGAAATAAAAAAAAACCTTTAAAACATTCCATAATGTGGGGGCTTCACCTCACACACCCCCCAACTTAAATATACCAACTCAGATCGCACTACAGTGCCAAAAATGGAAAAGTAACAAAAGTGGCAAAGCAAATTCTTTCCCAGAGAAAGAATTCACTGAAAAGCCACTTCACTATTTTGCCTTTTTGCTCTTCTCGGTTCAATCAAGACGCATTCGACAAACTGCGTCTGCGATCTGGTAATAAGAACCCTATATATATATATATATATATATATATATATATATATATAGGGTCTATATTAGATGAACAAATGCTCAAAATGTTGAGTACGACAAGCTTGACAACTTTTAAGCCTACATTCAACTAAGCAAAACTTCAGAATGTCGAAACAAGGAGTTTCTAAAATTTATAGTTGGCCAGCCATCAGGAAGTCAATGACTGATGGCTAAAGTGTACTGTACACCATTACAACCTCCCCCAAAAAAACAAAAACAAATCAACAAACAAAATAAAGTGGGGGGCTTCACCACACACACATCCTCAATGGGTGGGGCTGTGCCCTCCACCCCCCTACTTAAATATCCAAGATCGCACCACAGTGGAGGACTGTCATAACATTACACAGGGTGAATGTCCAGACTGCACCACAGTGAAGGACTGTAAGAATGGCTAGACAGGTTGAACATTCTGACGTCAGCTGTTGGCTTCCTGACGGCTGGCCAACTATAAATTTTAGAAATTCCTTGTTTCGATATTCTGAGGTATCACTTAGATAAACATTAGCTTAAAAGCTCTCGAGCATGTCGTACTCAACATTTTAAGCATTCGTTCATATAACAGAGATTAGAGATATATATATATATATATATATATATATATATATATATATATATATATATATATATATATAGACAGAGAACATAACTCTCAGCCTCTTAGAACAAGAAATCTGGGAAAAGACACAAAAATGAGGGAACAAAGACCCAGAAATAAGGATGCTTTTTAAATATTGCTATTAATAACTTAGAAAGTTAATATAATATGAAGTCTAAAACTCAAATGTCTGGTATTATTTTCTGATTTCAGCCCTCAATGCTTTGCCAGAAAACGACAATTTTATAAGAAACAAACCAAAAATACATGGCAAAAATCTGGATAGTTTGCAAAAATGTGGACAGTTGAGAGGTATGAGAGAGACAGAAAGAGATACTAAGATGATTATATATTGGTGTGTGTGTATGTGTGTGTGTGTGTGTGTGTGTGTGTGTGTGTGTGTGTGTGTGTGTGTGTGTGTGTGTATATATATATATATATATATATATATATATATATATATATATATATATATATGTATATATCTATTATTGATGGGCCGAGGCATGCACTGCTTAAAAAGCAATGTTTTGGTTTGGTGTTCTTTTATTAAATTCAGAGATGACATTCTTGATTAATTTGAATCAGTGATAATAAGCCTACATATGTTATAAGAAATAATAAGAATGACACTAGTTATGAAGTAAAGAAAAAGCTTTTAATTGTTGCTTTTGCATAATAAAGAATCTTTACCATCTGTTTCTGCAGACCTGTAGCTAGTCTAGCATATCATCTGCCCTGGCTTAAAATGATGGGTGCATGATTCACAAAGCTGGTTGAGTGAAAATGGAGCATTCATTCAGCATTGACAGTTTGGTATTCATTAATTTAAGTAGGCATTTTTTAATGAATGAATGAGTTTTTTTTTTGTTTGCTCTTCAACTTTTGTTTAAGGCATGAGTTTGTGTAAAATAGCCATTACTTTTTTTTCAGATAAAACTAAAAACCTGGGGCAGAATAATTATTTAAAGCAAAAATAAAAGTATATATAATATGCAGCAGTGTAAACAACCAGCAATGTGTTGTGTACTTCTTTAGATAGATCCATCCATCTATCCATCCATCCATCCATCCATCCATAAATTTAAACCACATAGCATGGTCTGAGTTACCATGTTAAGGTAAGCATCCCAAAACAACCTCCAACCTGTCCAGTGACATTCCTTATGTACAAAAACAAGCTGAAATATATAATACTACTATACTAACCAGGTTCAGACAACGGTCCTCTTTCTCTAAACAATAGTTAATATGCCAGCTTTAGCAGGTGCCATGTTAATATTATCACCATCATCTAATCCAAATTCTGTGACTCCACTTACCTCAACGTAACAGTTAATATACTCTGAAATACTCCTGAATAAAATTCATGCCAAATTTGTCTCTCTCCACAAAGAGTTGGCCTAGCTGCCTAGTGCTGTAACCTCATTTTTGCAACTTGACAGTTATCTGTAAATTCATCCTTTCATTTTTTCCCCATTGATAACAATAATAGATGAGGATGGGTCCATTGAATGACTAGAAAATTAGAGCTGCTTTTTATTTTGTTTTGAATTTGTTAATGGGGGTCTAACACTGTTATTTTGTTTTGAATTTGTTAATGGGGATATAACACTACTCCTAATGGATCTATTTCAGTCTCAGCCCCGGGTAAACACAACAGATATACAATATTATATACAGAATGAATGACAAAACTGCAATATAATCATGCAGTGTATACAATGTGAAAATCATACTTAGCCCGAGGGTATAAAGACTAAGCACACACACACACACACACACACACACACACACACACACATATATATATATATATATATATATATATATATATATATATATATATATATATATATATATACATATTACAGAGCAACTGAAAGAAAAACACAATTTATACATGAATTATATACAACGTGTATATCAAAGTTGCCACACCGAAAAACACTGCAAGGAAAATTAGAGTCAGACACAAACAAGGTATATAGGAGGAAGATGATTAGGAAGAGGTTAAGTTATGTGGCCAAAGAGACAGCAGTTGTATTTTCCTTGAGTCTTTTATTGAACTGATATTTCTGATGGGAAGTGATGGATCAGGAATGGTCATTAAGATAAGAAGACAGAGATCCCACAGTTTGGGAGCAAGGGTCAAGAAAAAATGGGTTGTGCACTGAAACCTAGTTTGGGGGGTTTGGAAGAGAAGACATGAGTAGTGAAGATGTCTAAGGCTGTATGTTGGTGCATCTATGAAGAGTCTGAAAGTTAGTGACTCCCCCATGTGGGGCAAAGCCATGCACATCACCAAACTTATATATACCCTTTCCAAAACTGCCATAATTTGGAGAAAAGGGAATATTTTGAGAAATGGCATTTTGGACTTAGTATTTGTTAAGTCTGTTCTTTCGGGCATTCAGTCTCTGTATTTCAGGACCTGCTCTAGTGGGTCCCAGCATTTCAAATGGTTACCTAACTAAACTCTTTAGTGGCTTGGGATGCTTTCAGTATTTCATTCAAGATTATATCAATCATTATCATGGTATACATGTCAGAATTTGGGCAAAGAAATAGAAATAAAACATATGTGAAGTTCAGTTTTCCTTTCCTCTACTTATATATATCATTCTGTAGTTTCAGCAAAAAAACAGTAGGGGAATTCAATAAAACATACATGCTTTTTTTTCATGTATGCATTGTGCTGCAATGCGTACATGAGTGCAAACAGTTTTAGATTCACTAAACCCTACTTAGCGGCGTGCAAGCACATGTGAATAGGAAAACTTCCATGCAATCCAAATTTTGTCTTAAGCAGGTGAATTTCATGCAAATTAGCCAGGTGGAGTGAGTACTTGGGATCAACAGTTCAGAGTAATGGTGAGTATGGAAGAGAGGTGAAAAAGAGAGTACTGGCAGGATGGAGTGGGTGGAGAAGAGTGTCAGGAGTGATTTGTGACAGATGAGTACCAGTAAGAGTGAAAGGGAAGGTCTACAAGAGGGTAGTGAGACCAGCTATGTTATACGGGTTGGAGACGGTGGCATTGACAAAAAGGTAGGAGTCAGAGCTTGACGTGGCAGAGTTGAAGATGTTAAGATTTGCACTGGTGTGACGAGGATGGACAGGATTAGGAATAAGTATATTAGAGGGTCAGCCCAGGTTGGAAGATTTGGAGACAAAGGGGAATTTTTTTTCAACAGTCAACCAAGGCAATTGATGAGCTAAGGTCAAGGCCAAGCCTTGACTGAACTTGGTCAGGGCGTCAACACAAAACCTGCCTACCTGATGCGTAGACACAATACCCAGCAGATGTAAACAAACCAAATGTCACACTTGGTTGCCCACTGGCTCAGGAGACTAGCTCAATTGCTTAGATTGCAGGGGGACAGAACACAGGGTTGTGTCCCACAGGGCGAGTGCCTCAAGGCCACAGTCGGTCCAGTATTTAGAAAGGTTGTTCACTGTCTACACGAACCCATGCAGGGCATTTCAGGGGATTAATTTCTTTGATGACAATTATTTGCAGGATGAATTTGAGATATACCAGATTACACTCCACCATCAGTTGCAGATGACCCTCAACTAGGTAGAGACCAGAGGTCCATCAGAGAATGCCAGGCATGAAATCTCATAGAAATGTGGATAACTATAGCTGAGCCCCAAAAATAAAATATAATCAAACCCAAACAAAAAAACCCCTTATTCCACATAAGGGACATCTAATCTAAGTTGAAAGGAACCTCTCTTGACAGGGACTCCTTTTGACAGAGAGGAAGACCTTCTACATTGTCAACCCCTTTGACAAGGGATTCTCATAACTACAAGAGCCACCTGATCATAAATCCATCATTTCACCAGATCACCCTCATCCTTATCATACCAATCATTTCTTATGTACATTTACCCAATGTACAGCCAATGTACCCGTAAGACGCCCCTACCGAAGACCCTCAAACCCGGAAACCAAAAACCAAAAGGCTCAAAATCAAGCATATATCATGCAGATAAAGAAGAAAGCCAACTCCATAAAAAACTCAGCTCATACCAGCTCATGTCGTCTGTGATCTGGTGATCTGTGCCAGAAGACCTGGCCAACCGGGATTAATGGACCAATCAAAATCAAAAAAATCCAAATCCAAGAGAGCCCGAGACAAGGCAAAGAGCACTCAAATAGGATAATACTGGATGACGGGAGGACATCAGACAAGGACAGATTCCACTCCCCACACTGTGGAACAGGACCCCAGTCCATGTCCAGCAGAGCACTCACTCTGTTCAAGAGAAATCTTGACGAGTGGATGGGGGAGGGTGTAGGAGGGAGATCGGGAATCATCTCTGTGTCTCACTGCTGCAGCAAGGCACAGCAAACTAATGGATATAGTATATCATCAGGGGTGGTGGTGAAAGCCACACACACTCTGGCTAGGCTTATAAATGCCCTAGGGCAGATAGCCTAGTATGAACCTATGAACCTATGAACCTATAAAGCCAAAGAGGCAAGATTACGTTGGTGTGGACATGTGCTGAGGAGGGATGCAGAGTATATTGGGAAAAAGATGCTAAGGATGAAGCTGCCAGGTAACAGGAAAAGAGGAAGGCCTAAGATAAGGTTTATGGATGAGATGAGAGAGGACATGCAGGCGGTTGGTGTGACAGAGCAAGATGCAGAGGACAGGAAGAAATGGAAACAGTTGATCTGCTGTGGCGACCCCTAACGGGAGCAGCCGAAAGAAGAAGAAGTGATTCAACAAGCTGGAAGACATCTGTGTTGACTCTGTTTCTGTGTTAGTAATGTACAAGGAAATTTTTCGGGTACAGAAGTCTACACAAAAGAAAGAGGATGTAAAAGTGCACAAATATGAGCATAACTGCCCTGAAAAGATTAGATCACAGAATTAAATGTGCAAAACATACATTGTGGATGTGTGAAAAAGGCAGGAAATATGTGAAATTAATAATTGTTTTATTATTTTCTGCATGTTTGCAGTGCATGCTGCAGTATGCAAACATACTTAACAGAAAAATAAAAGCAAATGTAAAACATAGCACATATTTTAATTTACACAAGTGTACTGCAGGACCTTGTATCAAGTCTGTACAACAAACCTCTCAACCAATCAGGGACAAATTTGAACAGAATCAGGGAAAAGTCAAGAAAAAATCAGGGAAAATCAGGGACACTTTTAAAATATTAGTGCTATTAAGTTGAAACATTAAGAGAATCAAAGCATATGAATTAATACACCTTTTCTGAAGTAAAAGAAGTGCATAACTCTTAATAATTGTCATTATTCATTAAGTGTAATTCACCACCATTCTGCCCAAAGTCACTAGTTTTAGGAGGGATTCAGAGGGACAGATCTAAAATCTGAGTCAAAATCAGGGACGTCCCTGAAAATTAGGGACAGTTGAGAGGTATGCTGTACAATGATGGCAGTGGTAGGTATACTCAATACACCCTGGCTTTGGCTAAGAGACAATGCATAGCACATTCACTGACAAACAAGGGACCTAGGGGCTAACACCTTACTCCTACTCACATACAGATATTAAAATTGATGCAGCCAAATCAAACATCCTATACCTATTCATGCATTGGCTGTGTACTGCTTGCATCAGACAGAGTTAGCTCTGAACTACAGTTGTCTCAACTGCTGCATTTTCAAGTTAAGTCCATAACCTACATAATAGTCTAGTGAATTATTATGACACATCCTTGTAGCTATGGGCCAGGTACATTATGCAGGTAACTATATTGGGCTATTTGGAGAGAAATTACTTATACATGAGACTACACACACCCGTCCCACTAACATGTCAACATTTGTAATCGGTAGGCCTCATGCATGAAAAATACATGCAGTCATACTGTAACAGATTACTGGTACATCACTCAAAGGACATGTTAGAAAGTGAGGTTATATGATAGTCAGACTAGTGCGTATCCTAGCAGAACATGGGCTTTTGTTCCCTTACCCCTCAACACAGCAGTGTCTCCTTGTAACTGTCATTCAGTATTGTCTATGGTACATGAGCATTTCACAGAGTTAGTATGCAACACAGCATCAGGACAGTAATGTACAATTTGAACTTACATTTTATGTGTTAGGTAATTGAGAATAGCAAAGTACATATGTATGAAAAATGAGAACCTAATGTTCAAATTAGGTGGTCTCTTTCCACCAGGTTTAAATGATAAACTGTAATATACTGTGTATAAGTAGGAGTCATGCCTTGTATTTTTGAGTGTAATATTGCCATTTATATTTTTTTCTGCATTTCTAATTGTTTATTTTTTTAGGTTTATTTTTGCACATAAGATCTATTTGCACCATCTTTTAATTATGTTTTTCTCACAAGAAATGATGTCATTTATTGCTTTATTGGATACTGTATTTAAATGCAGTTTCTGTACTGCTAACCATGTCTAACCACTGAGGAAAGCTATATGCTGAAACCGGTCTGGTTATAATAAACATTTACTGCTTCTAATTCCTGGTGCTGGCCCCTTTTTTGTTTTTATACAAGTTACTCTGGCCTGTGCATCTACCGTACTTGCTAGCCTTTCATTTGTCCACATTGCTCTTCAGCTGGCTGTTGGTTTTGGAATTTTAGAAGCAGGAACCATTTTGTGGTGTGGTTTGGTTTATCTGTAGGGGAGGATTCCTCACCGTGTTTCTATCTTGTTTTTTCCACATGGTTGAATTTACTTGGTTTTCCTGTGAAGATTTCATCGCCCTGTACTATTTTTATTAGGTGAACTTCACCTTTCGCTTATTCAGTTGGTATGGATCTTTGCTAAATTGTGCAACCAAATGGCAGACAATGTACATGCGTGGGTGGATTGAAGCATTAGTTGCCTGGTTTTCGTTCCATGCTTGTATTGGATTGCATTACCAGAGTTTACAGGTATTTTTGGTCTGGAGCGGATTTATGTTTCCCTACAACTTTGGTTTGGTATATCTTATAACCAGCGAGGCCTTTCATTCGAGTCAGTAAATACTTTTTTTCTTTGTAAAGACTATATTCCAGGATTATGTGGATCTAAGCATATGTCGTTTTGGGACAGCGAAGTAACTTTTTAGTGATTACTAGAGATATACTTTGAGAGAATCTGCTTTTCTATGCAGCGTTTTTTTCTGGTATCTTCAAGGCTGTTTACTGTGATATTCTACTGTCATTTTCCTTGTTAAGAACTGGATCAGCGTTCCACCTTTAAACGAAACTGACTTTTTTGTGCTTCGTGTTTTTCTTTCTTATGGACATGAATATGGATCTATACATTCATTTGGGCTAAAGGAGACTGTTTTCAATGTTTTCACAATTAGGGACTTATGTTTTTCATGTGCTTGTTCTTACATGTGCATCAGGTTATTCATAGGCGTTGCCACCAATAATTAACCAACAATTTTTGTATGATTTCATCTTAGGTTGGGAATTGTTATGTTCTAATATTTATGGAAATGTCGTTTTGTGACTTTTGGTGATAATAGGTGTTTTTCTTGATGTAGATTACTTTTGGACTGGATTGGAAACACCACTTGCTTTTACATTGAATGTTCTTATCGATGATTATGAGCATTCATAAAGGAGATAGATACAGCGTTTTCCAAGCTTAGTGTTTTTAATTCTTGGGTCCCAGCAATATACTATTTTCTGTATATTATTTTTTGAATATCAATCAGTGGATAACAACTCATGCTTTTAGCATTTAATCCTGAATATGGATTCACATGAATAGACAAAATTTGGGACAACAGGGGTGATACTAGATCATTTCTCACAATTATATCAACTTGGACAGTTTTCTTAAGTTATTTGTTGTCATGTTCATGATCGATGGTTGAATAGGCTTAATGAAGTTTATAATCTTATGTTTTGAACCAACTTCCAGTCTCAAATTGTTAACTACTGTACACCTATAACATTTATGAGCAATACATTGTTCACATTTGTGTGCTTAGGTTAGGCTTGACATTTCAAGCACACAGTTATGGTTTTGGATTAACCATTTCACAGTTTTCCATATTTGAACATACCATTTTCATTGGGTTCCCAATATTAGCTTTTTCGTTAATATTATAACTGTTTGGTTATTATTATTCAGATTTGGGTGCCTAGATTGTTTTTCTGATAGATGTACATTTTGGTTTGAGTCATATAGGGTGCTATTTTTCATCTACTACTGGCTGCAATTTGGGGGTGTGTGTTATTTTGCATAATTCACACAAGCAATTTTTGGCCAAATTTGCTGCCCTCCACACCATCTTCTTCATCACTGGGAATCAGAAATGCATACATACAGGTTATCAACCAGATATTAAGATTTCAGACTATATACATATTTTGTATACTAACCTGCAACTATTCACCACTTAATATTCAGGCCACATGCCCAGAGATTAGATTTCGCTTATATGTGATTTGTCTTTTGGTGGTGTAACTTTTGCAACATTTAGTTTAGAATAGGCACCATACTACCATTCTTGGGTTGAGAAACTTAAAATTCCTTATCAAGCATGTTCTTAGATTCACATATAATTGTATGGTCAATTTCAACCTTACAATATTGTTTGTTATATTGCCTTTTGGAGGGTATCTATACTACTCAGCGGGCCTGGGCTGTGTGATTCATATTTGATTTCATCCCTTGAATTATTTTGTAATGGGAATTATGGCCATCCATTCTCTGGATTAGTTATAATGTCAGCACCTCATTGAGTGCTATATCTATCATTTTGGAAGATTTACATCACATTTGGTATTAGTTTTCTTTACAAGTTATAGCCATGGATCTCAACAAATTACTCCAGGGGCTATGTGCGGATAAGGACGACATCCAAGTTTTTGGAATAGAATTGAACAATGGCTCCAATGAAAATAATATAACGGATCCAGTTGACAGTTGTAGTCTCTTATTCGCTCAACTAGGGAAGCAAGTTAAAACTTTACGTACCAACATTTGGCACTCTAGACTTTTCAAAGCCTATCAAAATCGCAACATCACCCCTAGAGGTCTTAGAATTAAACAACAACCCCTAGTTAGCAAAGTGGATGAGACATTATTAAAGGAATGGAAATTGACACAACAGAATGCCTCCATGTCTTTTGTGAATATACTAGCTTCCTATTATGATAGGACTATACAGGTCAATATTTGTGATTTACAAAAAATTTGTGACCGATTGAAAGAATATGAACATTTACCCAATTTTAAAGAAAATTTGAGCAAACTATCCAGGGAATTGATCTCTTTTGAGAATGGCTTAAAGGAGAAGAAATTGCACAAATTCTCAAGGGATGTGGAAGATTATGAAAGGGGGAAACCTTTCGAATCACAGAGAAGTGTCAGGTTTGCTGAGGGTATAAAGAATCCCAGGAATTCTAATTTTCAACACAAAAAAAGGCCTTGTTCTATTTTGAAAAAAGATACCTTACAGGGTTCAACCTTGGGGGAGGAATCCTCCACTACAGATACAGAAATAACACACATTAGTGATTCTCCTGTTTCCAAAAGAGGTCATAATTCTGAATCCCATTTAGGGGTAGGAGACACAGGGGGGACGTAATCACAGGGGTACAAACCTTGGAGGACCTTTTTCAGTCCATTGTGAATGAATCCTGTTTGTTCCAATGTGCACAACATTTCTAGTTTTGTGTTAACACCCATTCAGGAATCATTGTTAAATAAAGGTCTTGGTTTTATTCCTGGCTTCTTTGTGGATGAGAGTGTATTTGTTTCTGATATTTTGGCGTTTTGTAGAAAAATTAATTTGAAACTATTTTTTGACCAACAGGATCACTCTCAAAGATCCACTGAATTTCGTTTTTTCTACCTTCCAATTTTAATCCACCTATGGACAAACATGTTGCCATCTTTCAGCAAGCAATTATCAAAGATTTATATCATCATATGGGCTCTGGGAGCATCCTGAGACAGAATTTGAATAGAGAAGAACAGCAGGCCTTAAATGATCTTAAATCCAATACTAACATTATTATTCTTCCTGCTGATGAGGGAGGGGCATTTGTTGTCATGGACTCCAGTTATTACTGGGCTGAGGGAAAGAGACAGTTGTCTAACACTCAGCATTATTTGAACATGCCTTTGGACCCCACTCTCAATTTTAAGCAGGATATAGATGACTTTTTGCAATCTGCTGTTGAGGAAGGGATTATTAGTGCCAAAACCAAAATTCAATTGACTGTACTGGACCCAGGTAAACAATATTTATATTTATTGCCCAAAATCCACAAATCTTTCCAAACACCTCCAGGTAGACCGATTGTTTCAGGAATTGGTTCACTCACTGAACCCTTGTCTGCTTATCTAACTGAATATTTAAAACCCTTACTTAGCCACATTAGGGCCAGAATAAAAGACACAACTGAATTTCTGCAAATAGTTTCAGATTCCCAATTGGTACCCCAGTGGTTAATGTGCACATTGGATGTCAAATCACTTTACACCTGCATTCCCCATTGGGCGGGACTGACGGCATTGGAATTCTGGCTCAATAAAACAAATATCTACAGCCCAGGTTTCAACACTCTTTTAATTTGCATGGCTGAACATGTACTTACTAAAAATGTGTTTTATTTCCAAGATCAATGTTATTGGCAGATCCAGGGTACAGCCATGGGAACATCTTTTACTCCCATCTACGCAGATCTCTATATGGGGTATATTGAGGAACATATCATTTATAATGAGTTACACAATCTCTATTTACCTGAGATTGATATTTGGCGACGTTACTTAGACGATTGCTAGCTTGTTTGGAGAGGGGGCACAGAATATCTTGAAGAGTTTGTCAATTATCTCAATTGTAACAAATGGGGGGTACAATTCACTGTCAACTACAATGATAAAGAAATTAATTTTCTTCATGTACACCTAGAGCGTAAGCCAGATCACACCTTAAGAACCATGGTTTATAGGAATACCCCCAATATAATAGTTTGTTACATGCCTCCAGTCTCCATCCCAAGCATATTATTAATAACATTCCTAAATCTCAGTTCCTTAGAATTAAGAGAATCTGTTCCTCACAGCAGACCTTACCCATTGCCATCATGACCTTACCAACAGGTTTTTGGAGCGGGGGTACTGTCCAGACAATGTCAAATCAGCATCACAATGGGCTCACAATCAACCAAGGGATAGCCTTTTGACATACAGATATCAACATACCAGGAATAGTCAGGATACTCTTCAGTTGGTTACCACGTTCAGAAGGAACACTAGCCATTTCATTGAGATTATTGACAAACATTAGAATATACTCAAAACTAGCACACGGCTTGATGATTGGTTGGGCAACAGATGTCAGTTCTCATACCGAAAGGGGAAAACATTAGGTTCTCATTTTTCACACTATAAAAAGATTAGGTGCCAGGAGGTCATTCATCACCAAATGACTTTGTCAGGGGAGAAACTAGTTGGGTGTTACCCATGTGGGCATTGTTCCTTTTGTAAACATGTCTTTAAGACCAAAAACTTTACTAGCAAGAACACAGGCAAATTATTTGACATTAATTGTTTTGCAAACTGTGGAACTGATTGGGTCATTTATTTGGCCACATGTATTTGTCAAGCATTTTACATTGGACAAACATCAAGACAGTTTAGATGTCGCATGTCGGAACATTTAGGAGGCAACAGGAATGCTAGAATGACCAATGCTTTGTATAGATATAGCTTGATTCACAACATAGCCAAATTTACATTTACCATCATTGATAGAATATTGGGAAACAAATCCTTCAAAACAGGGTGGCACAACTTACTTAATACCAAAGAAAAGAAATGGATAGTCAAATTAGGTGGTCTCTTTCCACCAGGTTTAAATGATAAACTGTAATATATTGTGTATAAGTAGGAGTTATGCCTTGTATTTTTATGTATAATATTGCCATTTATATTTTTCTGCATTTCTAATTGTTTATTTTTTTAGGTTTATTTTTGCACATAAGATCTATTTGCACCATCTTTTAATTATGTTTTTCTCACAGGAAATGATGTCATTTATTGCTTTATTGGATACTGTATTTAAATGCAGTTTCTGTACTGCTAATCATGTCTAACCACTGAGGAAAGCTATATGCTGAAACCGGTCTGGTTATAATAAACATTTACTGCTTCTAATTCCTGGTGCTGGCCCCTTTTTTGTTTTTTTTACCCAGATCATATACAGTAAAGCTGCACTACCACACATATAATGTTGGACAAAGGACAAAAAGGAAGGGCTCAACATTAGATAATGCACTTAAAAAATGTGAATGTGCATAAAATAACGTGTGCAATTGGAAGACTACTGGGACATCTGAAGTTCAGAGTTCTGGCAGTCTTCTCTCATGGCATGTGTAAATGATACCACATTTAACAGCAAACAACAATTTAGTGTGAAACACACATAACTATGAGTCAACCCTGTGTACTTGCAAACACCTGGACAGGGGTGAGTTATATCACTCTCCCTAAGACAGCATGTGTAAACTTTGAAAATGTATGGCATACTACACGAATACGTGCATATATTGTGAAGCCATATATTTGTATCTACAGCAGCAACAACACCAACACTCACTATAACCCCCATGTGTCTGCTGGATTTCACCACACATACATCAACAACTGAACAAGTTATGTAATGTATTATGTTGTGTGCACATTCATTGCCAGGGCTAACTTAATTTTGTCACATGCTTGCCCATCCAAATACAAACAGACACATATGCCCAATACAGGTACTGTTGTCACATAGCTAGGCTACAGAACAGTTTTCTAACTGTTAGGCTACTAGCTGCAGATGACAGTAAGAAGCAATGTGACTCTGCAGGCCTACAAAGCTGTTCATTACAGGGCGTGTTTATGTTTTCTAGGATTACTTCACCTGCAGTCATTTACAAAGCAGATTTGAGCTGTGTCACCTGTATTATGTACTATGATCTGTTGTGTATAAGACTAAATAAATAGTGTCTCTAATCTCACTGTGTGTGTGTGTGTGTGTGTGTGTGTGTGTGTGTGTGTGTGTGTGTGTGTGTGTGTGTGTGTGTGTGTGTGTGCATGTCTGCATGTGTGTGTGTGTGTGTGTGTGTGTGTGTGTGTGTGTGTGTGTGTGTGTGTGTGTGTGTGTGTGTGTGTGTGTGTGTGTGTGTGTGTGTCCCACACTGGATACCAAACTGGCACAGTTTTGCACTTTTTGGCCCTTGTAGTTAATGCATGCCTCCAAATTGTTGTCTTCCACAAGGCCTGCTGATGTCATCTACCATAGGATTACTTAAAGCCATGTTGATGTCAGACTTGAGCTGTGGTGTGCACATTAAGTACTATGATCTGTAGTATGTAAAACTAGATAGTTAGGAGTTCTAATCTCACTCTAACCCCTTAGTGTGTGTGAGTGTGTGTGTGTGTGTGTGTGTGTGTGTGTGTGTGTGTGTGTGTGTGTGTGTGTGTGTGTGTGTGTGTGTATGTATGCACCTCCCTATGAAACAAGTGTCAGTCTTAAACTGGCCTGGTTTTCTGTTGTTTTGTGCTTTGCAGGTGCCACAAGACTCCAAACATTTGACCTCCACAAGGCCTGCTGATGTCATCTACCATAAGATTACCTAAAGACAAGTTAATGTCAGACTTGAGCTGTGGCACGTGCATTAAATACTGTGATCTGTAGTGTGTAAAACTAGATAGACAGGGATTCTAATCTCACTCCAACCCACCTGCCGTGTGTTCATGTGAATCCCACACTGCCGTGGTTTTCTTCTGTAGTGTGTAAAACTGAATAGGTAGGGGTTCTAATCTCCATCCAACCCACTTGAGGTGTATATGTAGCTGTGTATACCTCCCCAAAGAACAAGTGTGAATCACACACTGACTTCCAAATGGGCATTTGTTTGCACTTTTTGGCCCTTGCAGGTGCTGCAGGGATCCAAACTGCTGTCCTCCACAAGGCCTGGTGATATCATCTACCATAAGATTACCTAGAGCCATATTAATGTCAGACTTGAGCAGTGGTACATGCAATATCTTGTGTGTTCTGTTGTTTCTAAACTTAGATAGGTAGGGGTTCTATTCTAACTGCAGCCAACTTGGTAAGTATGTGTGTTCTGTGCAGTGTTTTGTGAATGTAGATAGGTAGTGGTACTATTGTCACAGCAGCCAACTTGGTGTGTGTGTATGTTAGAGCATTTTACATCAGCCTATGGGATCATAGGGAGTTACTAGGCTAATGGTCCTATGGCCCCTAATGTTCTATCTATGTTCTTATCTTTATTTCCATGATCAACTTCTATTACCCCTGTCCAAGAAGGACACAGGTTGAATCCCTGGGGTGATTTTATGGTCCCCCATCCAATCATCCATATTGCATTAGAAGAGGGCCAATGAGGTGTTCTGCTTGACATGAAGTGGTAGTCTGTTCCAAAGGTGTTTTAACCCCTGGGAGACAAATCCATCTCTCTAGCAGGTTTTATTAATGTCACAAACCAGGTTAAGGTCTTTAGAGCAAGTAACCTGTGTACCATTTGACTAAAGGATATGCACCATTTCCAATAAAGCAGGGTCAGAGATTGCCTTGTATGCAAGGCAAAGATACCATCTGAGCAGTCTGTATGAAACAGAATGAAATTACAGTCATTTCAGATGATCCACATAGGGCAGATGCAGGAAACCTTGATTTGTCCTTTGGAAGGATCTTTGTGTTCTTTCCAGTTGCTGCAGGTGCTTTGAAAGGTACACACCAATAGGGCTGTTGTACTTAGTTATTGCCCTGATGAGAGAAGAGCACAGGGAAGTTATAACTACTTTTTTTCTGGAAACAATGCCCTTATCTATGACATGAGCAAGACAGAATTCCCTTCCTACCACTGTGAAGACATGGTGATCAATGGTAAGGTAGCTGTTAGCCTGTGTGCCCAGGTCTCTCACCATTGAGTGCATATGTAAGGTGTTGCTATTGATGTGGTAGTTAGCAGGGACATTACTATCACTGAAAGGAATGATAATGCAATGTTTTTGTATTGAGTTTAAGGCCATGACATTCACACCAATCATTTGTTTGTGTAAGACCCTCTTGTAGGATGTTGACATCAGCTGGAAATTTTATGACAAACCCCAGTTTGCAGTAATCAGCAAAATTTGTCAGCCACAGACCTTTACTTTTTGCTTGTACTTCAAAGAAATAGATTCTAAACAGTACCGGTCCCAGGGCTGATCCCTGTGGAACACCACTGGTTACAGGTCTGTTGTTGGAGAAGGTTCCCCTATTTTGACTATATGAGTTTTATCAGTGAGCCAGTTAGCAACCTATCTAATGATATAACAGTTGATGCCTACTTGGGTGAGTTTATTTATGATGCCTGAGTGGGGGATACTGTCAAATGCCTTGGCTAAGTCCAGGTAAGCTGTTTAACAGGGATGATTTCCCTCTGACAAATCCATACTGAGTAAGGTGAAGTTTTGGAAATTACCTATGTCTTTGTTGCTAAGGTCCATGATGATTTGCTCCATGGCCTTGCAGATAAGGCTAGTTAGGCTAATATGTCTATAGTTCCCAGGATCAGTGGATTCACCACCTTTGTACAAAGTGATAATGGTGGCTGTTTTCCATTCAGCTGATATGAAGCCGGTGCTTTGACTAAGATTGAAAAGAGCACCCAATGTTGTGTCTAATTCATGTTGCAGGCCATGTAGGATGTAGCCTGAGATATTATCAGGTCCCATAGATGCTGCGTTTTTGGCCTTATAGAGGCCATTTACAGCTTGTTCTTTAGAGATATAAGGTATGGGACAGGTGGTAGGGATGTCATATGTTTGGTGGGGACAGAGGGTTAAGTTGTCAAAGAAGCCGTCAGCCAACAGGTTAGCTATGTCCACAAGCTCAGTTTATGCGATTGCAGTGACTAACAGTTTGGCATAAATCTGGACCTTTCCTTTTAGATTATGGATGTAACTAGAGAATGCATTGTGATTGTCCTTTGTTGGGGAAGCTAGTTTGCTTTGGAGGACTTCACAGAACTTCTTATTGTCTTGTTTAAGCTGAGGGGGGATTGTTTCTAGTTTAGGAGGGCTTCCTCCCTCTTAGTCTTAGACAGCAATGTCTTTCTGTTATTGTGAAGCCTGCTAATGGCAGTTGTCCACCAGGTAGGTTTGCTCTTCCTCAAGGAGCTTATTTTGGTCCTATCAGGTATGGCAGAGTCAGTTGACTTATACAGGTGTATGTATAAAGCATTGATGTAGAGCTCACCATATTTGCCAGTTCCCTATGAGGGAGAAGGTGCAGTGAAGCTATTTATACCATCCCATAAGAGGTTATAATCTGCTTTGGAGAATCTTTAAGTTTAGTTGCTACTGGGGGGACAGGTGTGACCGTTGCTTTGAATGAGAGCAATTTGTGGTCAGATCTCACCAGGGTGGACCTCACAGTCATGGTGCTACAATGGTCCCCCATATTATTGAGCACAATGTCCAGGATGTTGGCTTGCCTTGTGAGGGTGTTAACCAGCTGGTTCAGGCCATTGCAGTTAATGAAGTCATGGAGCCTTTGGGTAAGTGAGTATGAGCATGAATAATCTACTCAGTCAATGGTTGGGTAGTTAAGGTCACACAAAACCATGGTGGTTTGATGCATCTTGATAGAATCAAGTACATGCAAATAAGCAGAGGGGGTATCCTGATTCATGTAGTGGGTCCTGCAGCTGGCAATGATTTGAATAGATGTCCTACAAACAGCTAATTGTTCCTGAAGTGTCTCCGGGAGCCATACTGCTTAACAAATCTGGATGTGTATTTATCTTTAAAGAATAGTGATACACTGCCCCCTTTATTTTTCATGTCTTCACTGTCATGTGTGAATATGTGGAAGGAGGTGTAACCCAATATGGCTTTGGTGCTCAACACAGCCTTGATCCAGGTCTCTGTTACTGCACAAACGTCTGCATCTTCCAAGGTGAAGGCAGCTTCTGGTGAGTGCAGTTTCTGGATGAGCCTCCTACAGTTTAGCTCCATAACCTTAACTTTGTTTTTTGATGTGGTATTTACATTGGGAATTTTGTCCTTGAGACACTGCCTAAAAAGAGCACTATGGGGGTGTCAAGATCCTTGACCCAGGGGTTACAGATGAAGACCATTTTTGGCAAAGAATTGAGGTCTGTTAATCATGTCATCCCAGGCTGACATGTACCCCCTAGAATGAGACCAGACACTAAACTAATTATGGGGATCTATCATTTTCTGATTATACTGAAGCATCATCCTAGGTGAAATTAAAATTCTGCTTAAGGCTGGGATATAACTGCCTGAGACACATAGTCTGAGAGTTTAGTCATGTGTCTCTACATATAGTCCAGCGATGCATGTCTCAAGTCATTCACAACAACACAGATTCATAACAGTACCTGTTGTTGAGACTTGAGTGCATGTGTGATATGGTATATTGTGGCACCTGACAGATAGCTGACCATGACCTTTTTCTTCCACAGTCTGGTGAGAGGGGGTCTATATCACATCAGCGAACGCTAAAAATAGTGAACGCTTATCTATCAAACTTCAAAGTTCGAAAGCTGAAAACAGCGAAGGAACAGATCAGCAAATTTTTTCCCAGGGAAAAAAAATTGCTAGGTTGTTCTCCAGGCTTTGCTGTTTTCTCCACTGTGGTACGATCTCGTAGTTGGTATGTTTAAGTTGGTGAGGTGTGGGGGGCACAGCCCACCACATGGGGGGAGTGGGGGGGCAAAGCCCCCCCTAAATTTTGACTGTATACTCTTTTTGTTTTGGATCAGCAATTTTTTTTTCCTGGGAAAAAATTTGCTGATCCATTCCTTTGCTGTTTTCATCTTTCAGACTTTGAAGTTTGATATATCAGCGTTCACTATTTTTAGCATTCGCTGATGTGATATAGACCTGGTGAGAGGGATATCAGTGTGCCTTACGATGGAATCACCTATGACTAATATGTTTGATTTTGGGGGGGGGGGGTTGTGAAAATGTACAACTCCACCAAGGTAGTGGTCATGCTGCTACACCCTTCGGGTTCACAGCCTCAAACACACTCTCTGTAGGCCATCTTTGCAGTGAAGATGTGGATGTCTGTGCATGCACAGAAAACCTGTTCAACTTTGCAGTTTATATTTTGACCTTGCAAGACTACAATGCCTGTCAAACAACCATGCAGCAAATGGATGTTGTGTGAAATAATGTGGCACTAAAGTTTGAAGTTCTGGGAACCTAAATGTACAGCATGACATACCTAGGACATGCTGGAGTGACAGGAACATCTCCCAAATAATGCCACTCCTCTGCAGTAAGCCTGACATCCATGTCACACAGATCACCTCTATTAGGGTGTTGAAGGGCAGGCTACATGAATTGCTGTGAAACTTTTATCTAACATGGATCACTGCTGCTGTGGACCTTGCTAGAACAACCTTGGACATCTATGTCACCTGAAATTTAACATTATTTTGTTTTGCAGCACTATGCTCCTAATCACCATCAGGTAAGTACCCTAGTACCCTAGTCAAATCCAAGGAACCTCAAAATCCAAGGCATAATAGATGCAAAACAGAACCAGATGGTTTGTTTGCTACTCAAGGCATCTACATGGGAAAGGCTACAAGAAACATACAGGCCCTTGCATCATCTGGGACAAGTGTGTGGATCAACAGGCTGGAAAAGGAGCATTGTATCCCAGCAGAGT
Organism: Protopterus annectens; assembly: GCF_019279795.1. Classification (NCBI taxonomy): domain Eukaryota; kingdom Metazoa; phylum Chordata; order Ceratodontiformes; family Protopteridae; genus Protopterus; species Protopterus annectens. The sequence goes on along the minus strand of NC_056743.1, from coordinate 1,668,762,185 downwards.
ATGGCCCTAGTGAGACCAGCAGTTGTAGCAGCCAGGCATTAGCCATTCATGTGATTCTGCTCTTTCCAGCATTCTTCACAAGGAAATTCTTTGTTTTCCGTAAGCGCTTATTGATTTATGTCTAACTTTAAAATAACTGCCTATATACTCCATCCTTAAGTTTTCAGGATGTACGTATCAGTTTCCCTCAAGTGTTTGGCATTGCTTTGTACAGACTCAGACAACTTGTGACATTTCTCCTGGGGAAGCATGAAGGAACTTTAATACTGAGTTGCACACAGGACAACTAGCCTGCAGTGACAAGCACTGTCCCCATAGTTCCGAAACAGATACTCTTGACATTGATTGATATTCTCAATACAACTGTTTATTCAACAAAAAAGGGCCTGTTCCCATAGATATGACCTTTCCCACTGTGACCATTACCATCTTGGTGAATTTGTGCATCCTGAGGCAATGTAGAAATCACCTCATGTTTCCAGATAACCTGTTCATTCTCAAACAAACTGATATGGCATGTGTGAGATGTATTTACACAATATCACTGTAGGCAAAACTCTCACATGACAGTACTCCTAATGTCAATAAGGTAGTCAGTAGTACACACGCTGCACCATTCTCATGCAATTCAAAGCAGACATATGCTGAGGCACTGAAATATAACTTTCATAAATCACAAAGACCTCATAGACATAGCGAGGATAGCAGATACCCTCAGCAGCCCCAAATGCACTCTGTCAAAACAATACATATATCAACACATAGAACTACATCTCATGGAGGCTCAACATATAAGGCCATAAGGCAAGCCAACACTCAATCCAACATTCTAGGCATTGCAGACTCCATTGTGAAACACTGATGTCCCTTTCACCAAGATGAGTAAGGAGAAAGGCACAGTAAGTTGCTTATCTGGGGCTGGAATCTGCCACATTATGTACACACTCATGTCATTGGACCACGACTAACAAACCCAAGGACCACAAGTAACAAGCTCACCCTGGAATACATGCTCTCTTGCACACCAGTCAGTACATATGACAAAAAGCAGGTTGTCATCCTGCACACCTCACCTCCCACCTTACCCAAACCCACATCTCACATACCTACATATGTGGAGGTCATCACCATAAACATAAACACCAGAGACCTCCCGAACACAAACATAAGCTTGCTACACATAATACTCCAGTGCAGAACACAACACACATAATAGTTCTCTCACCAGAGTCTCACCTGTCAAGCACTTAAGGCAAAACATTAAAAGCAAAATGTTAGTCATATGTCTCCAGTTTGAGACACACTGATGTCCCTCTCACCAGACTGGATAAGGAGAAGATCATGATCAGCTGTATTTCAGGTACCAGGATCCATCATGTCACACATGCAATTGTGTATAACAAAAAACAGGTACTGTTGTGACTCTGACATATTACATGTTGCAGTGAATGACTTGAGACATACCTCTCTGGACTGTATGAAGAGAGACATGACTGAAAAAATTAACTATGTGTCTCAGCCAGGTATGATCCTAGCCTTAAGAAACATTTTACCTTCACCTAGGATGATGCCTCAATACAGACAGAAAATGATTGACCTCAATAATTACCTTAGTTTCTGTTGTCACTTTAAGGGGATACAGTATCTTTTAGCCTGAGATGGCATGATTGACAGACCTCAATGCTTTGCCAAAAATGGTCGTCATCTGTCACCCCTGGGATTTTGGCTACAGGCCACGGCTCTTGCCACCTCCATATTTCCCTTTTTAGGCAGTGTCTCAAGGACAAAAGTCCAGACTTGAAACCCCATATAAAAACAACCTCAAGGTTATGCTGCTAAATGATATGTGTCTTAACATGAAACTGCACTCACTGGAAGCAGTACTCAACTTGGAAGACTTACACACTTGTGCAGTCAAGGAAACCTGGTTCATGGCTGCAGAGAGCACCCCAATCATATCTGATCGCACTTCCTTCCACATGCTCAGACCACAAACTGAAGGTGTGAAAACTTCAGGAGGCGGTGTATCAATATTTATTACATATAAGTATAATGCCAGATCAGTAAAACAGTACGATTCCCTGGAGATGCATCAGCTGCAATTAACTGTTGGTAGGATACCTATTCAAGTCATTCTCATCTACAGGACTCCGTCTGTGTATCAGAACACCCACTCTGCCTATTTGGATCTTCTTGAGTCTATTAGCATACATGTGAACACCCTGGCTTTGGGTGAGTTTAACTAACCATTCATTGACCAGGTAAATTACTCATGCTGTAAGTCACTTTCCCAAAGTTTCCTCAACTTTTTAACTCCAAGGCACTGGACCTGCTGGTTGACACCCCCACAAGGGGTGCCAACATCCTGAATTTGGTGCTTACCAATATAGTGGGCACTCCAGCACCATCACTGTGAGGTCTCCACTAGTGATATCTGACCACAAATCAGTATCATTCAAAGTAACTACCCCCCAACAACAAAGAAAGTAAAACACTTCTCCAATGCACATTATTACATCTTACGGGATGGTACACATAACTGTACTCCATCTCCCCCTCAGATGGAATAGGCAACTATGGTGAGTTCTACACCAATGCTTTATACAAACAGATGTTTAACTGCATTGACTCGGCCATACCTGATATCACCAAAATAAGCACCGCAAGGAAGAGCAAACTTGCCTGGTGGACAACTGCCATTAACAGACTTTACAATAAGAAGAATAAATTGCTGTCTAAAAGTAAGAGGAAAGGAGCCCTAAAATGGGAACACTCCCTCCTCAGCTTAAACAAGGTAATATAACTTCTTGTGAGGTCCTCAAAGGCAAACTATGAGCCTAAATTATATTCCTCAACTAAGGACACCCGTAAGGTGTTCTTTAGTTACATCCGTTGCTTAAAATAATATGCCCATATTTGTGCCGAACTGGTAGTTAATGATACCACATATACTGAGCTTGTGGACATAGCTAACCTGTTAGCTGACAGGTTCTGTGAAAACTTCACTCCTCTGTCCCTACCACATGTACCTCATGACATTTCTACCACCTGTCCCTACCTTGTATTTGCAAAGAGCAAGTCATAAACTCCCTCTCTAAGGCCAAAAATACAGCATCAATGGAACCTGATAACATCCCAGGCTGCATCCTAAATGGGCTCCAACAAGAATTAGCAACAAAATTGGGTACTCTTTTCAACCATAGTCTAAGCACAGGCTTCATACGAAATGAATGGGTTATGGCCACCATTATTCACCTGCAAAAATGTGATGCTTCCACTGACACAGAAAAGTATAGATCTAGTAGCCTGACTAGCCTTATCTGTAAGTGAATCATCATGGACCTTAACAAAGATATAGGTAAGCTCCAATCACATTCCTCTACTCAGTTTGAATTTGTCAAAGGGAGAAAATCCCTGTGAAAAATTGTGGACTTTTCAAGATAGCCACCAAGGCCTTGGACGAGGGGAAACCTATGCATATAGCCTACCTTGACTTAGCCAAGGAGTTTGACACTAAACCCCACTATAGCATCATTGACAAACTTACCCAGCTAGGTGTCAACCCTTATATTGTTATATGGGTCACTAACTGGATCACTAATAGAACACATATAGTCAAAATAGGGGAATCCACCTCCAACAGCAGACCTGTAACCAGTGGTGTTCCCCAGGGATCTGTCTTGGTACCTTTACTATTTGGAACCTAATTCTCCAAAGTACAAGCTAACACTAAAGGATCTTTAACTGACAAACTTTACTGATGACTGCAAACTGAGAGCGGTCATAGAATCTCTAAACAATGTCAACATCCTACAAGAGGGTCTTACACACACAAATGATTGATGCCAAAGTAATGTCCTTAACCTCAATGTCAAAAAATGTATTATGACCCCTTTCAGTATGTGTGATGTTCCTGCTAACTACCACATCAATAGCAAAACACTAAGTATGCACTCACTGGTGTAAGATCTGGGCACACAGGTTCACAGTAAGCTTACCTTTGATCAGCATGTTTCCACAGTGGTAAGCAGGGCATTCTATATTGCTCATCTCATAAGTAAGGACACTGTATCCAGAAAATGAAAAAATTTATGACCTCTTTGTACTCACCCCTCATCAGGCCAATAATGGAATACAATGCCCTTTTGGTATGAACCTTTCCAAGCACCTGCAGCAATTGAAGAGACCACAGAGATTCCTCACAAGGATAATTCAAGGTCTTCAGCATCTATCTTATGTGGATCATTTGAGATCATAATTCAAGGTCTTCAATATTTGTCCTATGTGGATTGTCTGAGATCACTATCACTTAAGTCTTTTTCATACAGAGACTACTCATAGACAATCTATGCCTTGCATATGATGTAATCTTTGACCACACTTTATTTGACATACTGCATATCCGCAATTCAAATGGTACACAGGTTACTCACTCTAAAGACCTTAACCAGATATGTGACAGTATTAGAGCATGCTGGAGGGTCATATCTGTCTCCCAGATATTACCACACCTTTGGAATGGACTCCCACTTCATGTCAAACAGAGCACTTCATTGGCTCCCTTCAAACACAGTGTCAATGGTTGGCTGTTTAACTGTAAATTCACACTGGGGGTTCCACCTGTGTTCCTCTTGGACTAGGGCAATTGGTCTCTGTGTACATCAAAATTGAAGATACTTCAAGGTTGGTAAAACAAGACAATGCACGTGAGCTGCTCCATGTACAACTCAGAATAGGCAAAATCCATTTCTATGTCCATTCAAGTTATAGGCTCCCCCATGATCCAGGACCACATAAGTAAACTTATTAGAAACACTAACCATACAACCCAATACCATATTCATGGGTGACTTCCAGTATCCCACTCTTGCCTGGGAATCCTATACGACAACAAACATATTGGCACAGAGATTCCTAGCTTTTTGTAAACACAGACTCCCTGGACCAGACAGCCAGTACAGCAGACAGGAGTGTAACCATACTGGATTTGGGGGAGTCATGTACAACCCTTTACCATAAAGTTTTCCCTAAAAAGGTCTGAACACAAACTGGTCTCCTTTGAAGTAAAAATGAGACATGGACCCCGGCTAGACATAGAATATTCAGGAAAGGCTTAGCTCTAGGTAATATGTGCTAAACAGGCCAAATCTCAAGCCCCCATAAACACTGAGAACACTGTGGCCTATGCAGCAGTGTTCACAGAAACCCCATATGAGCATGTTAATAGCTGTATAGAGGCAGCTGTACCCACAATTGAAGGAAGTTAGCATAGGGGAGTCCACCTCCATAAACAGGTCAGTCACAAGTGAACTCCCTCATGATTCATTAGCACTCCTCTTAGGCGTTTACTTGTCTGAAGTCAATGCCACTTCTCATGGCCTCAGGCTGACTAAATTTTCAAATGATTGCAAATTAGAAGCTGTCATTGAATCTCACACTGACAAAAATGTTCTCCAGGAGGGGCTGACACAGACATATAACTGGTATCAGAGTCATGCAGTAACACTAAACTAACTGAAAATCAAACCACACTGCTGGAATCACAGAATAAATAGGCTGTATAACAGAAGGAAGAAACTCATGGCAAAACATAGGAGGTGCAGAACACAGCAGGATAAAAGTCTACCAAAGCTAGATTAGAGATAAGTTCGGGCTCCAGGCCATGGACATCCACAAATCATACTTTAGGTATGTCCGCAACATCAAAGGCAACACACAGTTGTGTGTACATCTCATTATAAATGAAACCACCTATAATGAGGCAGAAGAAAGAGCAAACCTCCTGACTGATAAAATAAGTCTCAACTTTACCTCTCTCACCCCTCAACCTTCCCTCAGGAAATACCATCAAATCTAAGTAGCCCTACTATCATGAGGGAACAGGTCCTTAATGCTGTCTCTAAGAATAAGTACAACACATCAGTGGGCCCAGACAAAATCCCAGCATGCCTTCCAAATAGAATGAACCATGAATTTTCATGGCCTCTTGAATTAATATTTCACTGTAGCCACCAGGCAGGCTTCATGCTTCATGAATTGAGAACAGCAGCAGTCATCCCTCTGCACAAAGATGTGCCATCTACAGACCCCAGGGAGTACAGACCAAGAAGTCTCACTAGTCTGATATGTAAAGCCATGAAAATAATTATCATGGAAATCATCAATAGAGATGCAGTACACCTACAGACACTGGGCCAAACCCAGTTTGGTTTTGTTAAGGGCAAGTCATGCCTACCCAACCTGGTGGACCTATTTGAGAAAGTAACCAAAGCAATGGATGAGGGAAAGATGGTTCACACTGCCTACGTTGGTCTGACAAGGCATGTGACACTATACCTCCATCAGGCATTGTTGACAAACTTAAGAGGTTAGCTACAAACTAGTATGCCAACTGGTGGATAGCCAAGTGGCTCACAGACATGATACAGGAAGTTAGCATAGGGGAGTCTACCTCTACAAACAGGCCAGTCACAAGTGGACTCCCTCACAAATCATTCCTTGGAGCACTCCTCTTAGGCATTTACTTGTCTGAAGTCAATGCCTCTGTCCATGGCCTCTGGTTGACTAAATTTGCAGATGATTGCAAATTAGGAGCTGTCATTGAATCCCACACTGACACAAATGTTCTCCAGGAGGGGCCAACCCAGACATACAACTGGTATCAGAATCATGCAGTAACACTAAATTCCAAGAAATGCACACTACTATACTTTGGGAAATCATCCACCCATGGTAACTATCATATTGACAGCATAACTCTAACAGCTGTCCCAGTAGTCAGGGGCTTAGAGACACACATAGATAGTGATCTAGCCCTTGACTATTACGTGTCTAATGTACTGTGGAAAACATTCTATGTTGAGCAACTTATTAACAAAGGTATGGCATGCAAGTCCAAGGAAGTCATTGTTCCAGTGTATTCTGCATGCATCAGACCTATCATTGAGTGTAATGCCACCTCTGGTATTTACCTAGCCAGGTATATCCAACAATTGGAACATCCACACAGGTTCATCACTAAACCAATTCAGTGCATACATAAAATGTCCTGTGTAGACCGCGTCAAGGCCCTATCCCTGTATTTGCGGGCCACCTGCATATCCATGAAACATCTAACACCAGAATTACCCATTCTACAGACCTGCACCTTGCCTGTGGTATATATAGGATGTGCTGAAGAGACAGGTATGTATCCCAGATGCTAGATTCTATGTGGAAGTGGCTCCCAACCACATGAAGCAGAGTTCTACCCTAATGCAAATCAAGAGTAAGTTACACAATTGGATGGAGAATAGAACAAGCATCCCTGGTTTGGGACCTATGTCTCTAATGAACACAGGAAAAATGTAGAGGGTTCATCTCCCAGGCCCCTTTTTGTAAGTGTCTAATCTCCCAAAACTCTGCTTACACTTTTCAAGAGTATCAGACCTAGTCAGAGATCTGAGATGCATGGCTGGGCTTAAAGAAGTCCTTGTGTTCATTAGCCTAATAAACACCTATGAACCGGGCCTATGTTAAATCATCGAACGCTTAAAAAAGCAAACGATGATTTATCAAACCCATGTAAGTGAAAGCTTACAATCTCAAACGCTTAGAAAAATCTCTGTTCCACAAAAAAAAAAAATTAAACATTACATAAAGTGGGGGGGGGGGGCTTCACCCCCACACCCAATGATGTGAAGGGCTGTGCCCCCCACCCCCCTACTTAAATATACCAACTCTGAGATTGCACTACTGTCATGAAAATGGCAAAGTAATGGAAGCAGACAAGCAATTTCTTTCCCAGGGAAAGAATTTGCTTATATGCCGTTTCTCTATTTTGCCTTTTTGTGCTTTTAAGTTCGATCAAGATGCACTTAAAAGAATGTGTCTTCGATCATTTAATAGGAACCCTATGAACCTATGGGCCCATGAACCTATACTGTATTACCTTTCTGATGATATTTCTCTCCTGTGCTGACATTCAATCCTTTGCTCTGACATTGATGGGTTGATTGTAGATGTGTACCCATCAATGTGCCCAACACAATCCTGAAAGTGAAACATACACATTTCCATGATACACATTTCATTGTGTGACTCCACAGCCCTTACAACAGCATCCATCATAATGTACACAAATAATACTGTACACATTCTAAATGGCAAAGCACAATATGTGTAAATGACCAGTACAAGTAGCAGGTCTACAGCAACAATGGATTAAACTAATTCATATTAATGTAGATAGTTGCCCTGTGCATCAGACACATAGCTTTGTTTCCTTGTATCCATGAGAAAGATGATAGAATGTGGCACAGGTATCATCACTTGCACAGGGTGTTGTGTGGGGATGAAGGAGGCCTATGCTGACCCAGTAGGTTGGCAAGCATGTGTGTGAGATAGGAAGGGAAGCAGGAAAGATGGACCGTGGAAATGTTGCATGTGTGTCTGTAGGTGCCTTCAATGTGACAGTGGTGTGTGCGTGTCTGCATGAACACAGACAAGCTCAGTGCTACCCTACTTTCTGTATCTTGGACAGCTGTGAGATGTGCATGGTTGAGCTGACAGTTCATTGCCCCTCCCTCAACATGAAAAATGGTTCTGCAAGAAGTTGGACTGGCACCTCCAGGCCCAAGATCAGATGTTGTGCTACTGTCTGAGGGTGACTGCTGTCTGCTGGGAATGTGTCCCTCATGGGAAGGATGGGGACCACCACCCCATGGCATGCTATGTCTAGGTGTGGAAAGGTGTGGACAGCACACTCCCCTCTGCAGTGTTGGATGTACTGCCACTACTGGAGCATGATTGTGCATGGCCAAGTTGACTCTCAGCAGATGTAGTTGCTGAACTACACCCACTAACCTGACACTCAACTTCAATGAGATGTTTTATCACAGACAACATGCATTCCAAGACAGATAGTGTGCAATCTCTCTCAGACCTACCTCTTTCCACTGTGTCAGTCAACTGTTCCAAGGTATCAGCTACATGGTGGAGGCAGTCATGGATGTCAGACTGCACTGCATCCATAACACCAAGCACTCATTGGGAGTTCCTTTCTGAACGTGCCTGTGCTTCCATGATAGCCTTAAACATATACTGAGTGACACATGATGAGACACCTGTGACAGGTGATAGAGGGACAGCAAGCATCCTACGAGCACCCCTATCAATCCACCTGTGTGGAACCTCACCAACTGTTTGCTTATGGCCAGCGTTGACAGTCAGTGAAGCCACACTTCCCTGTTCAATGTTCCCTCCCTGCAACTTCCCAATATCTGTGGCCTCAGCGGACTGGGTATGTGCAGGCATACTGGCTGTGTATGGTGATGATAAGGGTGGAAGAGGGACGTCAACCTCTATGTCTGATTCATCATCTGCAACCCACAGATGTGCCTCAGTTTGCCCACCATCATCATCAGAGTCTGGAGAGACACAGACATCAAGTTGTGAAGAGAACAAAGACCAACCTCCCTGGTCACCTGTGATAAAAAGGAGAAAGCAATACATTAATACCAGACTTCTATGCTCTGCTGTACTATGGTGCATATATGATAAGCTGTATACACTGCTGTCACTATTACAGACTTGTATAACCCCAACCTCACATAGTAGGACACAAGGACATTACTTTCTAACTCTAATCTGTAATTATTTGGAAATAATTCTTCATTAAAAAGAAGCTCATGTGCAAAACTTAAATTATGTTCACTTTTAATATTCTGCAAAATTCTGCAGAATTGACAGTAATAGCAACCTTTAATGTCCTGACAATACTGTCAAGTCAATTACTATTGCTCACACCTACAAGGCACAGGTATGACTCTGAACTGTGGACATTTAGAAAATATCTGACCATTCATCTGTCATGCAGACAGTACATCAATCCAACCAGCAGGCCTGGGATGACACTTTAGCAAATACATTGAACTATATCTACATGTTGGACAAAACAGTTTTGTGCTCACCAGCAGCAGGAGCATGGCCTCTTCCAATTCCTGATGGTCCTGAAAAAAATTGATGGAGAGGTAATGTCATCAGCACTGCATGTTACAGTATAACAGGGGTAATATGTCCAAATATCTTACATTTACAGTAGACCAAACTTAAAAAATAAGATACAAGCACAAACTAGTAAATAAAACAAAAAAGGATTAACTCCGAAGCAAATATCCCCAATAAATTTATCAGAAATTTTTGCCTTGGAGTTTATCCTTTTTTGTTTTATTCATATTAACAGTAGCTGCTGTGTTAACAGTTATGTGTGTCACAATTTCTACATGAGCTTAAAACTGAAGCTAACTTCCTTTCACTCACAATAAAACAACTGACACCCATGTAAAACTATAAACAGCATGATACGCTGAATGCAACAGTATTCAAATGCTGATCTAACTAAGCATACCTGGATGCTCCTCTCGAGACGAATGTGTGGCACCCACGTCCACAACATATTGGCTGAGGGATGCCTGGGAGCTGTCCTGTGTTGTAAGGTTTGTCAGGAATTTTTATATGGCTGAGAGAGGTTGTTCTGCTGCAGGCCCTCCACCAGTGACTTGACGATCCCTGGCCATGTTAGCTGCATGTTTGCATGCAGAGTGCATCATATTTGTGGCATGATGTCTGACCTGCCCATGAGTATAATTCTGGTGACCTACTGCATTACTGCTATGCACAAGTTCTTCCCATAAGTCTGCACGATCCTGCCTATTTTTCCTCCCTCTAGACAGCAAGGCTTAGTAGTGTCAGTCCAAAGCCTCGATGATGAGGTGGTTTTCTGCCTCAGTAAATGGTGCTCTGAGGCGTGCATGCATGATATCTCCAGCAATACAAATAAATGAGAACATATGTCAGGATCACATATGTGGGAGTACAGCATGTAGAGCTACAGCAATAAAGGAAGGCTAGCAGTATTCACTGCTTGATTACACATCTCATATTCAACATTGTGCCAAACATATAGTGTGTGGATGAAACTAGGATAGTAGCAATAATGACCTACTCCTGTTTGTGCCATGACAGAAACTCATGTATAATCACACACCCAGCACAGGAGTCGATTGTAATGAGCCCCGTAGCAGGACCCCACCCCCATATAATATGTAAAAACAACAGTGCCAACCAAGTAGATCAAATAGCAGTGTACTATTACAACTGCTATCAAAGGAAGTATCCAGGAGACCTGTATACCTAGTTAATGCACAGCATTATCCCCTTGCTGTACTCTACATCTTCTGTAGGGGTAACACATCTGGAGATTAATGGCATGTCATTAGGTCAGTTCTAAAAAAGGTTTACTGATGTAATCTCTATTCCCCGTGTTGGAAACAAAATGGTTATATACCTGATGGAGTACAATAGTCCTATGTTGAAAGATACTGCTATATAAGTACTGTGTCAATGAGTTAACCATACAAACTAACTTTCATATCTGATGACTCCCTTAGCGAGAAGTTTGCGTTTTTAAGATGGCTCCCATTAGCAGGTGATTGCATCTGAACCAATCTGTGGTTCATAAATGCTACATATAGCCTACACAGCTGATTTGCAGTATAATCAGCCAATCCCATGCAACTACTCAACAACATATAATAACTCAATGTAGATTCCATCCCCTTTCTCATATGCTGGGGTGGAAATTACTGTGGTAAAGATACTACATCAGCACAAAGAGAATATTTGTAGCAGCTACTCTTTACATACTGATGTGTGTGCTACAGGCTGAAACTGATGATGCTGCTGCAGACAATAGGCATAGTCAGACAGCCTGCAGAATGTGGAGAACAACAACACTTAATAGTAACTGCGAGATCCATGTCAGCCTTGGTGTGCACCCAAAGCCAGATTGAGGGAATCTAACATGTTTGGTGAACCCTAGAACAAATCATTATGTCAACCAGTTGGATAACTGTCAATTCATGTGTTATGTAATGGTGTTCATCTGGAACATGTGTGCTGGCAGCCCTTGTTTCTAGCACAGCCTTCATATATGAGGTTCCGATGGATGTAGGGGACTGGATAGTGGCTATATGCAGCCTAGTACTTTTAATCCCCCCTTCACCCAATAGTTAACGTTTTTGAAAAGTTATGTGAATTTGAAATTAGAAAAATACTATATCATAAATCAGTGGCCAGTAAGGGCCTGTATAATTTAACTATTGATGACGCTAATGCATTAAAAATTATTTGTGAAAATCCAAGATTAAGGTTTATGAAACCTGATAAAGGAGGAGGATTAGTAATTATGAACAGCAATGATTATAATAATAAAATGCTTTCCCTTTTATTTAGTGAAACCTATGAGGAAACAAGTATCAATGAAATAAATATAGCTTATTATAGAATTGATTTATTATTAGAGGATTTACTTATGAATAAACAAATTTCCCCACCTGAATATACATTTTTAAAAGTCACTCATCTGAGGATCCCTACTATTTTGACATTCCCAAGATACATAAAGACTTAAGGGACCCACCTTTCAGACCAATTGTTGATGCCAAGGCTTCAAAATTCTCGATCACTAAATATATTGACCATCAGACTAAGAATATACTAAAAGGTTATTTGTCTTGTTTTGAAGACTCATGGGATTTTTTGACCAAGGTCTCCAATTATTTTTATAAAGATGAAATGATTTTTGTTACGATTATAGCAAATACTTGTTTTCTGTGATACCGCATAGTACAGGAATTGAATGGTTTTATTCTTATTTATGTCAACATTCAAATTCAGAACATAGACAGATCCACACCATAAGGGCATTAAGGGAAGTTGTATTAGATAACAACTTCATTATTTTTGAGCAGCATGTATTTAGACAGAAAAAAGGTGTTGTGATGGGGCAGCATGTGCCCCCATTTTTGCTAACATAGTACTTGCATACTGGGAGACTAATTTTATTATCAATTCCACCTTTTCTGATTGTTGGTCCTTATACGGGTGATTCTTAGGTGATATCATAATTTTTTAGACCAATACTCGGGAGAGACTAGATCAATTTTTTGAATACATAGCACTACTAATTTTCTTAAATTTACTATGACCCTGTGTGATAACAAGGTCAATTATTTAGATATTACTATAAGGAAAAACACATTGAATAAGCAATTTGATTCTACAATTTATAAGAAATCTATGTATTCTGATATGTTATTACATTTTAATAGTTGGCATCCCATTCACTAAAAGAAGTCATTAGTTAAAGGTGAATGTGTACGTCTTGCACACATGGGGCAGGATTCATGAAGGCATGCACGGAGTGTAAGAGATGTGTAACACTCCATGCAAGCCTCGCGATCCAGGAACAGCCTGAAACTCCGTGTAAGAGACCAGCTAAAACGTCTCTTACACGGACTGGGCGTGGATATGCTAAATACCACACTTGCAGCCGAAAGACATGCAAATGAGGTAGAGTAGCGATCCACGAAACAGAAAGCAGCCCGTGTAAGAGCCGTTTTAGCTGCAGAAATGTACTCAGTTGACAACTGAGTACGTTTCTGCAAAAATCACAATGGAGCCATGTCAGCTCCAAATAAAGGGTGCATATGTGTCAGGCAGCATGCCAATGGCCAAATATGTGGCCACTGGCAAGGTACCCCGATGCAAATATTAAAAAAATATAATTTTTTTTTTCGGCGATCGCCGATGTTTAAACGCAGTGCAGCCCCACTCAAACAGGCTGTGCTCTATAAAACATAAAAATGAAGGTTATAAACCCACAAATGTGGGTTTTATGCAATACATGGAATGACAATGGAGGGACCAGCAGACCAAAAACAACATGGCCACCGTGTAGTGGTTGCTAAGGGGGGAAGCTGAGTCTAAGACATGTAACTATGCATTAGTAGGCAATCTGAAGTAAATGAAGGTTAGGATACTGAATCCCACAGTCACATAGCAAATGAGCACATTC